>NC_050458.1:23026285-23626285 GCF_903995425.1 Onychomys torridus | reverse complement strand
GGCCAGCCACCCAGCTACACAGCCAACCACGGAGTAAGAAATAATGAGAGATACAGAGAAATAGAGAAAGATAAAAGCCCAAAGGCAAAAGATAGATGGGATAATTTAAGTAAAGCTGGCTAGCAACAGCCAAGCTAAGGCCGTACATTTATAATGAAGAATAAGCCTCCATGTGTGGTTTATTTGGGAGCTGAGTGGCAGGCCCCTAGAGGAGCAAAAACAAACAACAGTGATTCATAACAGTAACTAAATTACTGTTGTGAAGTAGCAATGAAAATAATTTTATGGTTAGGGGTCACCACAACATGAGGAACTGTATTAAAGGGTCACAACACTAGGAAGGTTGAAAACCACTGGAATAGAGTATTTTTTTTTTTTAAAGCAATCCAAGCAAGTAGGTGTGTGCACTTATTTTCTGTGTGCTCTTTGATGTGATATGACTAGCTACCTGGAAGTCCCTGCCTTGATTTCCCCACAATGGTGGCTGTCACTTGGAATTGTAAGCTAAAATAAATCCTTTCTCCCCCAGGTTGCTTTTTTTTTTGGTCAGGGTACTTGCCACATCAACAGAAATGACACTAAGGGAGACAGTTCCTTGGTTTCCAAATGCAAAAGAGAATTGGAGAAGTACCTGGGAAGACTGGATCTAAGAGAATCTCCAAAAGCAATGGAATTCACGGGGTGGTTTGTTTCCAACCTGCACTGTCCCCAGTACACTCATGGTTTGAATGTTTGCCAGTCAGCCGTGGTAGCCCTGTTTGGGGAGGCTGTAGAAACGTCAGAAGGTGGGACTTGGCGGAGGGAAGCGGGTTCCTGAGAAAATGACTTCAAGTATTATATTTGTCTGTTCTCTGCTTCCTGTCCTGTGATGGTGTGAGGAGTCTCCAGCAAGCTGCATGCTCCCACTCGTGACCTATGCTGGCTTGAAACGCTGAGCCATAGTAATTCTTTCCTGAGCTGTTTCTGTCACGAGGTATTTTGGTCACAGGGACACAGAAGTAATGAACACACCCAGCTCCATGTGAGTCTACAATTCCTAGTTGCGACACTAGAAAAAGGATACAGAAACAGCTGAAATCAATTTTGATAACGTGTTTAGTGTAACCAAGATATCCAAGGGGAGATCAGTTGTACGTATTACCAGTAGAAATATTATGAATGAGATATTTTGCATGTTTAGGTGAAATGTCAAGAATGCGAAATGAACTACACTCACATTTTAATTGGGCCATACATTTTTCACAGAAAGCACTTGATCTGTATTTCAGGTTTCAACCTTCAGGCTGAAAAATACAAATTCACCCAGCCCCCATTTTGTTTCAAACACACTTCAAGTTCTCTAGTAATTGAACTTCAGATTTAAATATTTTTACATTAGAGTTAATTAAGATAAAAGTTCAGTTTCTCAATGACATTAGCCACATTTTTTTTTCTTTGAACCCTCCCCACACCCCACTAGCCACTTTTGCAAGCACCACATGGGCAAGTTCTAGAAGGTTGGTGGGAGTGTAAGGAGAAGGCAATGGAACCAGGGAGCAAGCATCATGCTTGGTGTGTGTGTGTGTGTGTGTGTGTGTGTGTGTGTGTGTGTGTGTCTGTATGTGTGTGTGTGTGTGTGTATGTGTGTGCATATTCTTCTCTATGAATGAGGGCAGCATCCTTCATTCACTATTTCAATGTCCAAATTCACAGTATTCACTTACTTCCTGCAAGGCTTTGGATGCTGAAGACAGGTGACATTCCTGGACCAGAGTCCTCAGAGAATGTTACTTTAAAACTGCCAAGGGAAGCCACCTTGCAGCCAGAGTGCTGCCGATCTGAGTGGCCTGCATTACCACCGGGGGCCACGGTGACATCCATCTAAGACTATGGCACTATTGCAGCCAGGGTCTGTGTGGAAGTCGTTCTCTTATTTTTTTTAAATTAATATTTTTATTTTTATTTTTAATTTATTTTTATCTTATTTTATTATTTCTTAGTTTTCCTTTGGGCGGGACATACAAGGGTGAAGGTTAGATATGAAGGGACTGGGAAATGAGTGGGATTGGGGTGCATGAGGTGAAATTCCCAAAGAATCAATAAAAATATTTGAAAAAACAAAACGAAACAAAAAACTGCCAGTGGGAACAGCGGCTCCCCCTACTGTTAGCTGGAGGAATGCCAGTGCCATCTGGTGGCATGGTGGTCCCACCTGCTCTGGGCTGAGGGTAAAGGTCGGGGGAAGAATTTCAGGACAGAGCTCTTGACTCTGATGTGTAAAAGTGTGAGTGCAGAATAGAATCCTAGTGAGAGGGAGATTATTTGATAATGTTTGTGGTTTCCAAACTCAAGCAAGAATTATTTATTTTTCGCTAGACTTCATTAGCCAACACACACGCAGTAAGAATCTGCAATCACCATATTCAGAAAGCCCTCCCACGTGAAATTTTACATATATAATTTTTAATATACTTCAAGTATATATATTAAAATTACATACAACCTTCACTGCTCTCGTCTAAATTGTTTACAAATGAAAAGCAATAATATATACAGTTAAAAAAAAATCCAAACTACACCAAAAGCACAAGTCCCCATTCCCCCCTTGAGTGTATTTTTCAAGCATTTAAAGCACTTGGCATGCACTAACTGCTCAGTAAAGGTTTGTTCCTGCATGTGGGTGTTTAAGTTCAGGCAGAAACTAACAGCAACAGAAACACAATTAAAGGGGAAGCCATGTGAGGGACGGGGCCACAGGATCACGGGAGTGGGTTGAGCAGTTTTGTTCTGTAATGTGATTGCTTTAACAGTTATTTAAATCACTCTGCTTAATCATTAGAGAGCTTCTCTGACTGTGTTACTCTGAAATCTTCTAGAATCAAATACTGGAGGTAACAGGGAAGGAAGGGGTTGGATTTTCTAGAGGGATAGTGTAAGGGTTCGTTATGGGTTATGACAGACATGTCCCAGGAAGAGGAGGGTAGCTATGAGCTTTGTTCTGTCCTGGGCAGTCAGGCAAATGAACTTGAGACAATTCAGTTCAACCAATAATCAGGTTGAAATGAAGAAAAGCAACCTTTCTTTTCAAGAAATTTGCCTCTAGGGATGGCCACAAACCCAAGTAGAGAGGTGACCGTAGAACCAGGCAGAGGACATGATGGTTCCTTTCCTGTCTGGAATGAAGACGTGGTCCCCTCCTGGGAGTATGATGAGATCCTCCTAATAAAGTCAGTGGAGGCACTGGTCTTTGATGTGTTCAGGAGCCAGTGGAACAGCTCTTGGCCTTTTGAGCACACCCAAGAAAGGTAAACATCTCTTTGGATAAAGCCTGGAACTGGGTTTTTGCTCTGCAGTTCTGCACAGATCTAGCTCTAATTCAGGGCAACTGAATTTTTGGGTTTGAGCAGGGCCAGTCTTTGGGTTTTTCTTCTCTCTTTCTCTTTCTTTTCTTTTTTTAAAAAAAGATTTATTTATTATGTATACAGTGTTCTGCCTGCAGGCCAGAAGAGGGCGCCAGATCTCACTACAGATGGTCCTGGGAGCCACCATGTGGTTGCTGGGGATTGAACTCAAGACCTCTGGAAGAATAGCCAGTACTCTTAACCAATGAGTCATCTCTCCAGCCCATCTCTGTTTCTTTCTTTCCAGTTTATTATTCCAGAATCCTCCAGGAGTCAAAAGACACAGTTCTGTGCCCGTCTGAAACCAGCTCTGGAGTTCACTCTGGCTCATCCAGTCTAGAGAAGGAGACAGGGAAGAAATCTGATTGGCTAGAGCAGTGTCTGTCAGGTCGTACCTGGAACAGGATATGGAAAGCATATTTCTAAAAGGGCAGAGGGCAAGTAAGGCAGACAAGGCAGACGAGAAGAACAGACACGTGGAGAGAAGGGACAAAGGGACCACAGGGGACTGCCACCTCCTCCAAGAAGCTTTTTCCAGCAGCCACATTTGACTCCTAACCCCTTTGTTTATCTTCTCTATAGCGCATGGCATGTATATTACCATCTGTCTCCTCCTGGCAGCTTTGAAGGCGAGCTGTTCCTCTGCTCCATTCTGTTTCCTTCCTTCCAGTCACTGGCCTGGAGTCTTTTCTCATTGTTTGAATGAACAAACGAAGAAACAGGAGATATAAAGACATAGAGAAGGAAAGTCATGGGAAATCTTGAATGTGTAGTGAAAAAACCCAGCCAACCCCAGAAATGGTACAGCTCGGCTCGGTGATGGTAGGACCTTGAATTTTAGGCTGAGCTTTTGTGGCAGGAAACAGGGAGCCATGGGAAGCTTTGTTTTATTTTTATTTTATTTAACTAATTAATTACTTATTTCACATCCTGACCACAGCCTCCCCTCCCTCCCTCTTCTCCTCTTATGTCATCTTCCCCTCCCCCTTCAATCTATCCCTCCTCCATATTGGCTCATAGAGTCAGGTCTCACATGAGTATCAACAAAGCATGGCATATCAAGCTGCCACAAGACCAAGCTCCACCCCCTGTATTCAGGCTGGACAAGGCAATCCAGCGTGAAGGATAGGTTCCCAAGAGCCAACCAAAGCACCAGGGAACAGCCCCTGTGCCCATTGCCAGGAGTCCCACACATAGACCAAGCTACACAACTGTCGCACACATGCAGAGGGGGTAGGTTGGCCCAGGCAAAGCTTTTGATTGGAGCTGTCGGGCTCCTGAACCAGTTCCTCCAACCTTTGGCTACTTCGTCATTATTTTCCATTCCGTTTTCTCCAATATTCTTGGTCAGACACTTCATCTGACTTGAATTCCTTTGGCCCAGGTTCCTCATTCCTGCATCTTTTGCCAACTTTTAGATCTTTACAAGCTGATTCTGGGCTCCTCAGTGCACAGGGTGAGGGTAGTTTGACCCTTGTGGTGCCAACTGGGCGTGGGTCTGAGAGTTCACTGGAGCAGCTCTTGTCTGCCCTCTTCTGGGCTTTGGTGGGTACAGTACCCGCTCTTCGGCTATGTTCTTGTATTTCCACTCAGATTTTCCAATTACTTATAAATCAGATTTTTATTTGGGGTACTTGTTACACTTTTTATTTTATCAGGTGATATTTTTGTATAGACTGTCTGACATCCCACTGACATGGTTTTCATAAAAAAAATCTAAGCACTGAATAAATGTGAAGACGCTTGTTTTGTTAACTTGCTTATCTGTCTCCTCTCCCCTCCCCTCCCCTCCCCTCCCCTCCCTCCCCTCCCCTCCCCTCCCTCCCCTCCCCTCCCTCCCCTCCCCTCCCCTCCCCTCCCCTCCCTTCCCCTCCCCTCCCTTCCCCTCCCTTCCCCTCCCCTCCCCTCTCTCCTCCTCCCCTCCCCTCCCCTCCCCCCCTCCTTCCTTCCTTCCTTCCTTCCTTCCTTCCTTCCTTCCTTCCTTCTCTCTCTCTCATTCATTTGAATGAATCTTTAATCTTTAACTTTAATCTTACTTGGAAGGCTGTTGGAGAAGTAATGTTTTTGGACTTTCTAACTATTTAATATATATTTACATTTCCTTGTTGGATATCTTCCTCAATAAGTCATAGCCTGGTGTCTTCATCAAAGTTCAGAACTTGGCAAGCACTTATTTATTATTTATGTCAGAATCTATGCAATGCCCAAATAATTATTTTGCCAATAAGTAATTGCCATTTCCAGGGAATTTTGGGCTGTTATATAGATCAGAAACTTCCCTGAGACTTGCTGATGTCATCAATGATGGACACACACCTTAGCAGAATATTTGATTGGAGTCCTGGCTTCACTGTAGGTGACGAAATTACTTGCTTATGAATAAGTTGTCATCTGCAGGCCAGCAGCTAACTGCCTTTGTATTTTGCCCTTGGATGTCTAGGTAGGCCCTACAGTCTTTTCATGGTGCCAAGACTGCCTCTTGCTTTCCTGGGTCCACATGTTGAAGTCTCCCTGCTCCATCTCATAATTCAAATCCAGACCACCTTTCTAGACTTTTCCAGACCTCCTTTGCTGAGGTCCCTGGGTTATCTGCCATCCTTCTTCTAAACAGTAGTATTCCTGTACTTTCACAAAAGTTACAGGCATCATTTTGTAACATCCTTTAACTTTTTAGTAAGACGGTATTTATAAATTTGGACTGCCATCTAACTTTATGGATGTTTATGTCCCATATGTTTCCTGGAATAATAAGATTTTAGTGCCAGGAAATATATGGTACACTTGTTTTTTTCCCCCCTGTTCTCAGAATGTTGACTGTCTATTGCTGTATTCAATAGATGAGCAGCAAGTGCTGTTGATTGATGGGCTGTTATGTCATTTGTTACTCCTATCTCTAATTAGGATACTTGACTGATAAATTATTTACAAAAGACAGATTGGCACAGGCCATCATTAACACTTCCCCGAAATATTTTCATGCCTTTAGATGCTTTGCACAACAGATCACCCAAATGGCTCTCCGTGTGTATGTGTGCCCATGACGAAGGGAAGTCACATTAAAATCAATCTTCTAATTTGTTGCAGAGGAGGCAGAATCATTTCAAAACTTCATGACATTTTTTAAATCAAAGTTATACATTTTATAATTTTCAGGAGTAAACGGTTTCAAAAGGCCAGCTGAAAACCAGCACAGCTCATGTCCCACAGTTCCCTGCTTCCTAAACCAGCATTCTCAACACTTTCAATTGGTTATTTTGACACGACCTTGGTGTCACTGCCAAGTTCACTCCTGTCCTTTATTCCTTTTGCTGCTAACTGTAAGCATTATGTTTCAGCTCTGATTATGGCTGCTATTGCACAATTACTGATTACCCCCCACATCAACACAGACATTATCCCATTTATACCATTTTTCATAATTCTCCCAGGCTAATAACTAGTGATTAAAACAGTCCATCTACACAAACACTATTCCCAACTACTGTTGTTTTGTTTGGCAATCAGGATTTCTTGGAGTTTGTAGCTGCTTTACTTTTCCGTCTTCTGTTTTGATTTTTTGCTATTCATTCACCCCAAGCTCATCAATCGTTTAAATCTCTCCCCAGTACATTACCTCACATCAGGACTTCCATCTTGACCTCTTCTTTGGCCACCTTCCCTGTGCCTCTCTGAGCTGTTTTCATCTGGATTGTTTTTTGACTTCTTTTAACTCTAGTCCAACTTCACAATTATACTGAAACCTTCTTTCACCTACATCCTTAGGACTCCCCCTTGTCACTATCAGATTGAGACTCTTATTGCAAGGCCTCCTTTCTTTCTTCTTTCTTTCTTTCTTTCTTTCTTTCTTTCTTTCTTTCTTTCTTTCTTTCTTTCATTCTTCCTTCCTTCCTTTCTCTCCCCTTCCTTCCTTCCTTCCTTCCTTCCTTCCTTCCTTCCTTCCTTCCTTCCCTCCCTCCCTCCCTCCCTCCCTTCCTTTCTTTCTCACCTTTTAATTTTAAAAAGGTAATTTTTTTGGTAGCTTCTGGATTTATGTCAGGTAAATATTTTGAGACTGTATTGGTTTATTCATGTTGGTTGTTACAACAAAACACCTATGATTGCATATTTTATTAAAAAAAGGAAGAGCTCTATTGAACCCAGTTCTAGAGGTTCCAGAGAATCAGCACCAGCAGCTGCTAGGCCTTCTTGGCTATGGCACAGTGGATGACATTCTAAAGGCAGCATATATGAGCAGGAGAGACCATATGGCCTTATAGAAGGCTAGACTAGAATTGGGTCTGTGTAGTTGGAGAGCTTCTCTCCAGCCCCTGCCAAGCCCTATTAGTCCAACAACCCACTTATAAAATAAACACACAGACATTCATATTATTTAAACTGCTTGGCCATTAGCTCAGGCCTACCATTGTCTAGCTCTTACTCTTATATTTAGCCCATTTCTATTAATCTATACTTTGCCACGTGGCTCGTGGCTTACCAGTACCTTACATCTTGTCATGGCAGCGGCTGGCCTTATCTCTCTGACTTCGCCTTCCACTTCCCAGAATTCTCCTCTCTCCTTGTCCTGCCTATACTTCCTGCCTGGCTACTGGCCAATCAGCATTTTATTTATATAGATCACTATCCACAGCACTTCCCCTTTTCTTTATTTTTTAAAGGAAGGTTTTAACTTTTACATAGTAAAATTACATATAACAAAACAATTATTAAGCAAGAATTACAGTTACAATATTAAGGAAGATATCCTATCTATCTTATATTTGTGAGTCTGAGGTTTTTAATATCTAGCTTATCTTTTATCATAACTGAGGAAGTTATAACTATCTAGTCTTCAACCACATCAAAGATCTCAGAAGGATATAATGTTACCTGAGAACCGGGAGAAGGATGCAAACAACTTTTGGGAGTCTTGCAGGGTAGACAGAGACAGCTGGCAGCCTGGACAGTTACCTAATGTTCCTTTGTAAAGTTGGGGCATTTGTCTTCAGCCCACTGGGCTAGAGTCTCTTGGTCACTTCTCTCAGTGTCCTGTAGAATTTCTGGCAGTTTCCTCTGTGAAGCAGGAACCTGAAGGACCATTTTGTCAAGCAAAGTTTAGTGGTCACCTTTCTATGGGTCCTGCATGTCCATTTGATCAAGCAGTCCAGGCAAGAACAGTTTCTTGCCCAAATGGTTATTTTTGCCAAGGTGAAGATCAACTCCATATGGAGTGTCTTCAATGCCCATCCTCCTCTCTGAAGTAAATTGGTGTTGTCAGGAGCAGACATGTCTCACTATCCAGAAAGTCTAAATTTTAAAAATATTTTAAATGCCATATTCTATAGGTCTTTGAAGTATTTGAAGATTACCTATCTATCTGAAATATTTCTATGTATACCTAGAAGACTTAACTAACATGGCTACGAGTATGATTATCATAGATGACTAATTATTAATCTATTTTAATTATCCATTACAATGTAAAATGAGCTATACAAACATAATACCTTAAACAAGAGTAGAAATATACACACAGTATAACAAAATTAACTTTAAGTTTGTATCGATAGACTAAAATCTATATCAATGTAAAACAAAGTTGTTGCTCTTTAGAAGTAAGTTCCTTAATCTACCCTTTCATCCTATTATATCTATATCATATCCCCTTTTCTTCTTTAGAAAGAGATCACATTTATAATCAACCTGCTTTAAATAAAAATATTGTTTTTTTTCTGTCCCACCCCAGAGGGCTCTTCTGATTTGGGACACGAAAATCTCTTAACCTTTTCTTTTAGCAATATGTCTGGGTTTAGAGAAGGAGTGAGCCAATTCCATCTCCAAAGCCAGCTTGATAATTTTGGGAAATTGGGCGTAGTTTTTCTTACTACTTCCTGCTGGAGGGGGGCACTATATCTTATGGGGACATAAAGAAAATTTTAGGATTATGGAGTAGTCTGTGAGGGTAAACCTCTGAGCCAGTTGCCTTGAAATCATTGTGGATGTTGGATCATCTGGGCCATGGTGTCATTGGAGACCTTTCAGGTGGTCTTGGCTGATCAAACCTTATGTATCTTAATCTGGAACAAATCCACAGCTTTCTGTGGAAACAAAAGCAGAGACTCTTTAACAAAGCAACATATCCTTATATCCAAATTTTGAAGTCAAGGTACCTTTAAAATTTACATATTTGTTTAACTCAACAGCTTTTACGATCAAATCTTTTTCTGCAGTTAAAAATCCCGAAGACAAGACAAACCAGAAGATTCTCTGTGCAATATCCATCTTTGTAAGACTGAAATGCCCTGTGGCAGCTGGCTCCACCCAACATGGCGGTGCTACAGTTTACTATCAGCTCTGGGTCTGGAGCCATGTGTACCATAAACTATCAGAAGCAGTTCTATCAAAGCAGTGCAAAGCCTAAAAACTTTTTTTTTTTTTAAACTAGCAAAGGCTAAGTCCACCACACAGCAGAGTAAAGTGCCGCTTGTAGACTCCTCATTCCCGCCACACTGTAGGTCAGACGCACACGCAGGAACCAGCCATAGTAGCTCAAACCGGCAGGCTGCCGCTAACTTGAGAGAGACAACTAGAAAGCTGTTTTTAGTTCCGTTTTAGAATCTTTTTCATCAGGTTTTAGGTGGAAACTCTTGCCAACACATTGGGCACCATTTGTAGCTAGAGTTTTCCTGCCTGGCCCACAGTCAGGACAAATCTTTCTCACCTGCCAGGCCCATAGATGCTCAGACCCAACCAAGTAAATACACAGAAACTTACATTGCTTACAAACTGTATGGCCATGGCAAGCTTCTTGTTATCTACTTCTCCTATCTTAAATTAACCCATTTCTATTAATCTATACTTTGCCATGTGGCTCGTGGCTTACCATTACCTTACATCTTCCTTGTCATGGTGGTGGCTGGCAGTATATCTCCACCCCAGCCTTTACTTCCCAGAATTCTCTTCTCTCTTGTTCTGCCTATACTTCCTGCCTGGCCACTGGCCAAACAGCATTTTATTTATACAGAGCAATATCCACAGCAGGTCTGTTTTGCTTACTTGCTTATTTATTTATTTATTTATTTATTTATTTATTTATTTATTTATTTATCTATCTATCTATCTATCTATCTATCTATCTATCTATTTATTTATTTATTTATAACAACTCACTTTTACCAGAATCATGAGATCACTGTCAATAGTTTCTCAGTGATTTCCTTGGTTCCCATCAGATCTAGTCTATTAGAGGTCTACCACCTCTTACACAAAGTGGCCTTCAGCTCTTAGGGGACAAAAGAGATCTAAATCATAGAAAGACCCTTCATGTCTGAAATATTTTTTATTCCACCCTAATATTTAATTAATGGTTTTGAGGGCCCCAGGCTCTTAGATTGGAGATGGCTTCCTACAGATCTTCAGAGTAATTTTTATCTTTTAGTTTCACTTCTATAATAGTTCCAGAGAGACCCACACTCCTCTTGAACGCAATAGTTCTTTGTGAAATGTTTAAGATCGTATCTTTGACTTAATTGTCCTGGAAATTAAAGATGACAAGTCTTCACACACATCTGCTTTGTTGTCTTGAGAACTTAATGTTCCACTCTAGATTAGAAACTCATGCCCATCACCACTGGGAAGAAATTTCTGGATTGTTTCTTTAATCTTAAAAGCTCTCTTTTCTGAGACTTTAATTCTTCAGTCGTATTGGATGCTTGGGCTGATTTTCTAAGTTCAGGACTTAAGGACTCCAATATGCTGTATTCTTTCTAAGAAACAAGCTTGCCCTTGCCTGGGTTGAGTAGGACAGGATGGGAGACTTATGTCTTGAATACTGTTTCAACTGACTGTTGATGAATAGTTTTAATATCACATTGATGTCTAGTGGTACCCAGGACCCTGCAGAGCAAACTGGTCAGCTTCTTGAGTTGTTCCTATTGTTGGCTTTGAAGTCAGTTTTGTCAGGTCTGTTAAATGAGTTCTCACTGGTTTATCGGTTTCCCAGATCTCCCCTAGCACTGCATGATTTTGTGGCGAGAATGGGGAGATGCTGTGGTATTTATCTCTAAGGAAATATGAACATTTGCTGAAGTGGTGACAGATGTTAGAAGCTGGCACAGCTGCCTACGAGTCTCTTAGATTAAGACAGAGATCCCTGGAGAGAAGAGTAAGAGAGACATCTTATGTCTGTCTATCAAAGCTTGGCTTCCACTTTATATACAGAGAAAGAGTGAGGAATGCATGCATCCAGTTAGCAGCAAACTGGCAATGTTTGTAGAAGTGCTGTGTCAGGAACCCAGCTAGCATATGTAAGAGAGCATATGGATAACTAGTCATTAATCCTCAGGCAGGGGGCATGCCAGAGCTCCTAGAAACTTAATGACATCAGGCTCTGACTTTGAAACTATAACCAATATTCACAGATCTTTTATTTCTCTGGGGAAATCTGGGTAGGGAATTGAGGCTGTAAGAGTTATCAGATCTCTGGGCTAATGCTTATGGGTGCTGAGAATTGTAATTTGCTGAAATAGTTAGGAAAGACTTTTAGATGAAAGCCTCCTGATCAGCTCCCAATACTGGGAGAGCAAGTTAAACAGTATGTAATCATCACAGGACTATTTCTTTTTTTAATTCTTAGAATTTAAAACTATTCTAAACTATTACTACCACTCTGGTGGCCATCAATCAGAATGGCTACTATTTATTGAGCACATATTAGATTCTAAGCACCACTCTCAGTAATTGACATGCATCCTCTTTTTTGATTCATACATAAAGCTGTTTAAGGTAGACATTAACATCATTTACACAGGTAACCCAAAAATACTTAAAGGAATAACAATAGCACAACAATTGAAGGATTAAAGTGACCTGTAAGGTCTTCAAAGTTCATTCAAGTCTCAAGTTATATGAAGATGTCATCCATAGGCTCATGTGTTTGAACACTTGGTAGCACTGTTTTGGGAGAGTATAGAAGCTTCAGGAAGTGTGGTTTATTTGAAGGAAATCTATCACTATAGAGGGTGCATGCTTTTTTCTTTTATAGTCCTATCCAGGTTCTAACTAGTTCTTTCCATGACATGGTTTTTAGGAGGAATGTGGAAGAGTTTGGAGCCCTAGAATGCTGTCATCAAAGGTCAGTAATCCATTCTAGTGGAAGTTCAGAAGACCAGAATGCATAAAGAAATGAGAAATGTGGACAGGGAAGACTATGCCCACAGGGTTCAGGAAGGGGGTTCAGGGGAGAACTTTATCAGAAAAGGGGCTTAAGCCATATATGTTGTATTATGGTAGAAAATATGGCTGCATTATGCCAGTGCCATGAAAATTCGATGAGGCTGAATTCAAACATGATGAATTTTGATAGGTGGAGAAAATTTCAAGGCAGCCTGGTATTCAGGGTTGTAGCATGTTTATTGCTCACTGCATTTGCTAAGATTAGAAATGAGAATTCAAAGTGGGAAGATATGAGATGTGTACAGTTTGGCAAAGAAAGGAGAGCGGACATGATTGGTATCTGAAGTTGTGGAACTGGTGCCAACAAGTGGCTGTGGGTGGTACAGAGATTAGGGTCACCAAGGAGAAACTATGTGCTTTTGCACTGGAACAATAGGAAAGGTTTCATGAGGGGACACCCCAACCACTGAAGGCTTCATCTTACAAAAGTGAAAATTCCAAACTGAGAACGCCAATGGAGAGAAGGAGACCAATGTAAGGAAGTAATTTCCAGGTTCAGCTGTGAAGGCACAAAAATGCCATAGCCTCAACCCTTGGAAAATATCAAAGTCAAGCCTTTATCCTTCACCCACAAGCATCAACAGCCTACAAGCTCAAAGACATCCACTCTAGCAGAATTGGGTCACCGCCTTGCCCACTAAGAATGCATGGGCTGAAATGTACGCAGGATCGCTTTGTTTCCCCTCATTCAGGCTCGAGGCAGAGTCTGTGTAAATGGTAGAGCATGCTGTGGATTTGTTATCCCTCTAACCATGGAGACACAAGGGAGTCTCAGAAAATAAAGGCATCTCATTGACTGTCCAGCATCAAGCTCAGGAAATAAAACTCTCTTCCAGGAGGAAAACATTGAATTAAATGAGGAAATTTTACTCCAGGATAATACTCCAAGGGGCTTTCCAAAAGCAATAAAGCAGACAGCAAAAACTCTGAAGTGAGAAAACGGTGGGGGACAGAGGAGGAAAGGAAATGCGTGTCTGCTAGTGTGCTTTCTGTTTGGCCTGTGAGCCATGCCTGCTGACAGCTGACTTTGGTTGGACTCAGATATGCCATGGAGACCTGGGAGGGCCAGCTGTCACTTGCATGGCTCTACTTCAAGTGCTGGTTACATTCAGAGCAAGCCAGGTTGGGGTGGCCAGAACAGCAAAGCTGCAGGATGTTTCCTACACACTTGGAAGACTTCAACATCCCTGAAGGTGATTATGATTCTTGCTTCTTCTCATCATGTGCTTCCAGGCAAGGGTCACATTTTAGATATTTAATAACAAGTAAAGGAAAGGCCCTGAGTAATTGGAATGAGGGCCAGACTAATCAGAACCTCTTAGCTGAGTAAGACCCTGTGTGTCTAAGTAGGAAGAATGGGGGTGCTGTCCTTGAAATCAGTTTAGCTCCATCCTAGATGGCACTTGGAATCTGCTATAGCTCTGTATGTCCAAACAAGTTAAGATTTCACTGAGTCTCATTGTCATCACATCCAAACAGAATAATGTTTCCTTCTAGTCACTTTGAAAATATACTTCAGCTTTCTATTGCTGGGTAACAGAGCAATCGAGAACCTGATGGTTCTATGGACTTAGGAGATGGTTCAGTGTGTAAAGTGCTTGCAGCAGACACAGGAGGACTTGGGTTTGAATTCTCAGCAGCCACATAGAAAGCTAGGTTGAGGGCTGGAGAGATGGCTCAGAGGTTAAGAGCACTGGCTGCTCTTCCAGAGGTCCTGAGTTCAATTCCCAGCAACCACATGGTGGCTCACAACCATCTGTAACGAGATCTGGTGCCCTCTTCTGGCCTGCAGTCATACATGCTGCATACATAATAAATAAATAAATAAATAAAATCTTAAAAAAAAAAAAGAAAGCTAGGATGAAAACCTACAGCCTCATGTGAAATCCCCAGTGCTTTGGGGTGGGCAGCAGAGACAGGTGGATTCCCAGGGCTCCCTGGTTTCCTAACCTAGCAATTATAGAGCACTGCATAGTCAGTGAGAAACTCTGCCTCAGGAAATAATACAGAGAACAGAGGAAAATGGCTGAAGCCCACTTCCGTCTTCAATGCACACACACAGGTGAACATGCACAGATATGAATACATCACATATATGATCATACATACATCACACACACAGACACACACACTACAAAAAAACTTGGTGGCTTAAAGCAATAATATAAATTATTATATTATTGCTGGATGGGCCAAAAGGTCCTTGATGGGCAGAGACTTCTTCCATTATAGCTGGTATATACCTGGTAAACAGAAAAAATTTTCTATAGGTGATGGTTGAAGGAATAGAAGAACAAACAATAACTACAGTCTTTCCAGCTTGACTCAATGGAGACCCGCTGATTTATTTCATGTAACTGGGTAGCTGGAATGGGATAAAAATCAAAGGTCACTGGCCTTAAGAATAAAAAGGAACTGAATGACCAGTGTAAGAAGCTTAAATTCTTCCAGTGTAAGAAGAGAAATTGGAGAGAGGTGAGGTAGCAAGGGTTGAAGTCCTCTACAAACTATGAAGAAGTGATTAGGGTCAGAAGGAGCCAAAAGAGAGTCAGGATGAAGTTGGGTGAAGTAACTTCAAATGAGTTTGCTTGTTTCACAATGAGGCAAGAAGGTGAAATTGCCTGGAAGGAAAAATGCAGAGGAGCAAATATCTCTTTTCCAACTCCAGACTATGAGGCTTAGGGTTATGGTGAGAAAAACTATTACCTGTGCTGGAGAGGCCTGTGGAACAGAAACTTCTTACACATTAGGGACAGGGAGCTCACGCCTGGGGTGTGCAGAGAAGAGGTGAGGATGAAGGGAATTCCTTGTTGGTGAAAGCCTGGCCTCTAGAGGGCTCTGGGCAAAGGCGATTGTTGCAGGCTTTCTTGGACTGCCAGTCCCCAAATCATGACACAGAGACTTGTTATTAGTTATGAATGCTTGGCCTTATCTTATGCTTGTTCCACTAGCTCTTATAACTTAATTTAATTTGTTCTCTTCATCTACATTTTGCCTTGTGGCTTTTTACCTTTCATTCTTTATGTCTTACTTTTCCTGCTTCTTCTATGTCTGTCTGGTTGGTTGGCAGCTTGCCTGGCTGGCTGGCCCTGGGCATCTCCCTCTCTTTTTCCTTTGTTCTCTTCTCCTCTTGAGCCTAAATTCCTCCTCCTACTTATTCTCTCTGCCTACCAGCCCTGCCTGTCCCTCTACTGCCTAGCTATTGGCCATTCAGCTTTTTATTAGACAAACCATGTGCCTTAGGCAGGCAAGATGAGACAAATGCAACACATCTTTACATAGTTAAGCAAATGCAGCATAAACAAATGCAACACATCTTTACATAGTTAAAGTAATATTCCACAACAGGCTATGGGAGGATATAAAATGTAGGGGTGGTTTCATCAGAGGTTGCATAGGGAGCATGAAAATCTGTCTATATGACAATGGAACTCATGAGGAGCCACAATGATTCATCATGTAAAAATGGTGGTATTGATTCTGGATGACCCTCAGAGGATGCTGGCATCAACTTGAGAGTTTTGCCCGGTGTTCCCTATGAAACTGCTCAGTATGTGGCTTACAGGGTTGAGATAGGAAGTGGGCCAAGATACTGGTGGATATCTCATTGTTGGTGTTTGTGGGTTGAGCTTGGGACTGTCCTCTCTGTATCTTAGATGGAGCAACAGAGCTGTGTCTATGTGAGAATTGTTTATGTGGGGGAATCCTCCTTGGTGGGGGAGAGAGAGAGAGCCTTGCCATTAACTGAAGCGATGAGGGTCCAGATATTGTTCTCATGGCTGCTGTGTGACATTTAAGGTTTGAATGGAAGCAGTGGATATCTGAGGCTATATCAGTGTCAGAATTGGAGCCCAATGTCAAGATTTCTGATTTTGAAGTCATGTTATGTCCACACCACTACTTTGAAGGAAGTGAGATACACGGTCTGCATATCTGAACGACAGAAAGAAAGACGGTTGAAGAAAAATAGAGAAGGCAGTGGCAGGCTTGCTAGATATACTAGAGAAGATTTCAGTTGTCCTTTAGGAGAAGTGACTCTTGTCTAAGCTCCCCAATAGATGCAGGGAAGTTCAGCCTCACCATAGTGCCTGAACAATTGGGGAGAGGCAGTGCCCCTCTACCATGTGTTCAGGCAGGATGCTTGGTACTTGGCAGCCTAAGAACAGAGGAAGAGAGATAAGGGGCCCAATAGTTCCCATCTGGCCCTTAGAGAATGTAATGAGTTTAGCTGTGCTATCCAAAAGTTATGTCAAAGTCCTAACTCTCTAATCCTGTGACTGTGACATCATGTAGAAATAGGGTCTGTGTGGGTGTAATTGATCATCTGTTTCCAAAAGAAATCATCATGAGTTCAGGTTTATCATTAGTTTGGGCTCCAACTTGGATACTGATATGGCTTGCAGCCAATGCTATCTTTTTAAAGATAGCCAACAGACTGGCAGTTCAGGAGCACAGGGGGATGGCCCTGTGAAAAGGGTGGAGTCACTAGAGTAATGTCCCGAGCCTTCAAAGCCAGGGTCTTTCCCAAGGTGGGAGAGGCAAGAAGGAATGTTCCCTAGAGCTTTGGAAGGGAGTGTGGCACTGCTGATATTTTGGACTTTTGGCTTCCAGAACAGTGAGAGAATGTAGTTCTGTTATTTAAAGCCAGACAGTTTTTGATAATTTGTTATGACAGCCAAGGAGTTTAATTCAGTGGAGGAGATGTGGAGCCTGCATTAGCTGCTGGGTTAGAGGAAGCCTGGCTCAAGGCAGCTTTCGGCTGGGTGCCAGCTTGTTCCCCACAAATGATGGGATGGGTCTCTCTGGGTTCCAGGACTTGCCAAATTCACCTGCTTTTCAGGAAAGACTCTCCTTGCCCCTTAGGAGGTCATGCATCTGATGTCTTGTCGCCAGGCACCAGGAGATGAAAGCTGTTTTCTTACCCAGGGTGGAGAAACTCTGAAAGACTGGGCACTTACTTCTTAGCAACTCAACCTGAAGGAGCTTCCATTAAACTGGAAAAGCTTGAGAGTCTTTAGTTGGTGAGTTCCTGCTTGCCCCTGTTCCCTCGAGGAACAGGGCTTCCCTCCAAATTTAGATCAGATACATTAAAATAAAAGAATGACTTTTTGGTTCTAATTTATCCCATTTCCTCATCTCAGACCCCTTCCTGTGGCAATGAGAAGCGAAAGGGATTTTCTTTGGAGCCATGCTACAGCTTCCAGTCTGTGAAGAGAGCATCCCCAGGTGCCAAAATGTCATGTGTGTGATTAGTTGCTAGGGTGTGAGAGCTTGCCTAGGCAAGGTTGAAAGGGAAGCCGCAGACTAGCAGAGTCAGGTGGTCTGGGACTTAGGTAAATTATGTAACTGTCCTTTGCATTCACATCTGTTCTGCTTCCACCGGCTATTTTGCTGAAGGGACAAGTGAAATCCCGCAGTTTGGTATGCAGGAGTGTGCAAAATGCTAATTGCTTTCCGCAGCCCACAGAATGACACAGAGGGCATGCCTCTCCAGAGGAGAAAGGAGGGGAGGTTGCCTCCCAGACTTGGAGCTAGGTAGAGTCCAGCTGATTCAGCAGGCTCCTGACACACGCACATCCCTCCTCCTGCCCCTCCTCATTGATTTCTAGCATGACCTTTTCCAGTGAGCCGTGGGAGGACCCACAGCAGTGGTGTAGGTATGAGGGCCATAATAAAGAGCTTCAAGGTTTGTCTTTGCTGGGAGATGCTAATTTTAGCACATGCTTCCGTCTCTCTATAGACGCACCATTCTGAGTTCCCAGTCAGACACTGGAGATTGGTCCCTACCTAGTGGTTCTGAGCTTGGCACTCAGCAGATGTTCAGGTGCCTTTGTTAATTGAATTCAGTCCATGTTATACGCAGTTTGTGGCAGATCTGGGTCTCTAAGATCTAGTCTCTAGACCACTGACCTCGGCTTTTCTTTCTGTTTCACCTTGCTGCTAGCATAATCATAGCCTCCTGGAAGGATGCTGTGGCACTCTTGGGAAGTTCTCTGGGTGAATGTTGCTATGATACAGTCTTGCAGAGAGCTGACAGCTCAGAAGTGAGGGCAAGTGCTGTTTAAGTTGGGTAAGTGAGAAGGAGTGCTGCTTTGAGGATAGCAGTTGTTAGATGACCGTAACATTTATATGAGAGATGCCTCGATAACATTTTGTGTGCATGTAGTGCACACAGATTTTAGCTTTTAATAGCTGTGGTAGCCTATTGCTATTAGATTATGAAATCCTTCTCTCTTTTCATTCATATATCTGTTTATCTAATCTCTATCATCTATCTCTACTATCTGCCTATCTGTCTATCTACCTACCCACCTATCTATCTATCTTCTATTTATTTATATCTACCTATATGAAGAGGGTAAACAGGTGAATATGTATGTATATATTATATATAATCTATCATAATACCTATATATCCATTTGTCAATAATTTTACATCTATATATCTATCTGCCTATGTACATCACTAATCTATCAATTAAGTTGACTAAGAACTTTGGGGGTGGGGTGGAATTTTAAAGTATCTCTTCAGATTATGTGAAACTCTTGGAGTGACCCAGATGCTAGAATGGAAACCATAATCTCAGACACTTGTTATGAGGGCTTGTACCACTAATGGTTTTGTTAATTATTTTAGGATTTACCTTTCTCCAGTTTATTTGCAGAATTGTTTTAAAACTCATTAGCTGTTCATAATGTTGCACCTAATTTAGTTCATAGACACAGGGAGCTTAACCTGGTTATGCCATTGTCTTTATACAGTTCGAAATGAAACCTTGAACTCTGAAGTTGGACAGGGAAAATTATTTAGACTGGATGGACCCCAACTTAGTGTTAAAGTCAGGGTTCTAGGCCCAGAACAGACTGAGCAGGGTATATATATATATATATATAGTGCATGCCTTCCACATTGTGTCTCAGTCTTGTTTGTAAAGGTATATACAGAGAAAGTGCCATAGTGTCCCATAAAGAAACGAGGAAAAGGAATCCTCAGCAGAAACCAGTATAAAGCTTAGAACACAGTAAGATGTAGTGTGACTTTTCTGGGAACATGAGAACAAATATTGCTTCCTTCAGTCCAGCAGCACACACATATCAGACCAAAGGTATGAACTTACCCAGGTCTGGATTAGTGAACCAATGCATTTAGTGAAGTTACATATAAGAGCATGGGCAACTCGAAGGCAGTGTCCTCATGGAAAGGCCCATACCAACTGAGAGATGACTTATGAAACTGCATCCCTGGACCTCCATGCACAACGTGCAACTTGCAGGCAGTGCAATGGTCTTTATTTCTTATATAGCATAGGGGAGGAGAGTTGTGAATCTTGTTTCCTGAGTCTTGTGAATTTTGTTTACTTTCCAAGAAGCAATGATTCAATTAGTAGGAAATACCTACACAACACAGGTATTTTAACATTTAAAAATATTAGCATGCTGTTTGAGATGACACAATTAGATAAATTTCGTTTGCCTTTTTATGTATAATATGTATCCTGGTGTATACCTTTGGGGACTGATAACATGTATGGAGACAGAGAATTCTGTTATTCAATTCTGTTCTTTCTTTATTTTTTCTCCTTTTTTTATTTATTATATTTGTGTTTTAATTTTACACATCAGCCATGGGTTCCCCTGTCCTCCCCCCTCCCGCCCCCACCTTCTCCCCATCCCTTCCCCTCCATTCCCATCTCCTCCAGGGCCAAGACTCCCCTGGGGATTCAATTAAACCTGGTGGATTCAGTACAGGCAGGTCCAGTCTCCTCCTTCCAGGCTGAGCAAAGTGTCCTGTGTAAGCCCAAGGTTCCAAACAGGCAGCTCATGCACTAAGGATAGGTCCGGGTCCCACTGCCTGGGTGCCTTCCAAACAGTTCAAGCTATTCAATTGTCTCTCTTATCCAGAGGGCCTGATCCAGCTGGGGGCTCCACAGCTTTTGGTTCATAATTCATGTGTTTCCATTAGTTTGGCTATTTGTCCCTGTGCTTTTCCAATCTTGGTCTCAACAATTCACACTCTTACAGTCCCTCCTTTTTCTCGACAATTGGACTCCTGGAGCTCCCCCTGGCCAAGGATCTCATACCTAAACATAATAAAGGCAATCTACAGCAAGCCAACAGCCAACATCAAATTAAATGGAGAGAAACTCAAAGCAATACCACTAAAATCAGGAAAAAGGCAAGGCTGTCCCCTCTCCCCATACTTATTCAATATAGTACTTGAAGTTCTAGCCAGAGCTATAAGACAACATAAGGAGATTAAGGGGATACAATTGGAAAGGAAGAAGTCAAGCTTTCCCTATTTGCAGATGACATGATAGAATACATGAGTGACCCCAAAAATTCAACCAAGGAACTGATACAGCTAATAAAAACCTTCAGCAACATTGCAGGATACAAGATCAACTCAAAAAAATCAGTAGCCCTCCTATATACAATAGACAAACAGGCTGAGAAGGAAATCAGAGATACATCACCCTTTACAATAGCCACAAATGATATAAAATACCTTGGGGTTACTCTAACTAAGCACGTGAAGGACCTATATGACAAGAACTTTAAGTCCCTGAAAAAAGAAATTGAGGAAGATATCAATTCTGTTCTTTCTTGATTCCTTGATTTTGGAATGACACGCAGGAAACTAATTCTAAGCTCCAGTGGACTTGTTCCGCCTACCTTTTTTCTTTTAAAAGAGACTATCTCAGACTAGTAAAATAGGAAGGAATTTTGTGAGCCACTAGGAAGCAAAAGACTGCTTTGTGCTTTTAGTCACAATGACACTCCTGATTGATGAATCACGAGATTTGGTGAAAGAGGAAGCCATTGTGAAAATTCTTAGTGAGCTTTTGGTACTACAAGAATTCAAATCATCTCTGAGTGCTATCATATATAGACTCCTGAGTTATCCTTGTACTGTTTGACCCATAAGATGTGGTTAAGTCCAATAGACCTGGGTCAAAAACAACTATTTTTGGTATTTACAGCTCTTTATAGTTTTATATGGTACTAATTAATTCTCTGCATTGTAGAGACATCAGGAAGCCTGAGAAATAAATTATTTCTTGTGCCCCTGGCAAAAACCCTATGTGGTAAATGTCATGTCTATTTGCTTAATAGGTAAGAAATCTGAGGTTCTAATTTGGTTAAATTCATACTTCTAGTTAATAATGGGACAAGATTCGAAGCCAGATTTGTCTGATTCCAAAATCTGAGCTTTCTTCAATGTGCCATTTCTCCTTTAGCAAACATTTCCATAGCAAAAGCAGATTGACTTCTCAGATTCTATCCACCCTTATGCCTTCTCTCTTCACCCCATTCCCTGTAATGTAGCTGATAGTGGACACTGGGTCAAATAGGAATTGAGTCATCAGCTTTGTTGCTGGTACTGCTGGACTGAAGCCTCTGGCAGTATCTGATATGGAGGTCTTGACTTACACTTGTTATCATTAAGTGGAGTCACTGTCCTGTTAACATGCCTGTCACATGCTTGTCACATGCAGCATGAAGAGACAATACTTGTACTGAATGTAGGATGTGGTTTAGATGTCATACTAGATAATAGATGATGTAATACTATTGCAGGGCTTGGTGGGGGCAGTCTCCAGATCAAAACAGTATGAGCAGGACTTGATAACAGGGAGTGTTAGACCATTCTAGGACATTATGAATTTCGGCTGCTGATGTTGGTTGGCTATTCAACAGCCCTAAAGGCCTTCTCAACTCAACTACAGAATGTAGAGCATTATTTGAGTGGCCTTCTTGATTCTCTCAAAGTTAGTACATATACAATACTACTAGAGATAGACAAAGAAAAGTTGATTCATTTTATAGAGTAGATGCCTTAGGGCTTTAAGGCTGTTTTTTTTTCTTGCAGAAACTTGATTACAAATAGATATGAAGGGGAGATATTCCTCTCAAGTGACCGTGGCTCCATTTATTAATGCATCTGTTCAGTCAATCATTAAGCTATTTATTATTTTATAGCATCGATATGCATAGCAATAGACATTCCTTTATCACAGGCATAATATTTCAGGATAGAAAATTACTTGAATTGTTGTAAGATGATCTTATCAGTGATGGAATTGAGAAGTCCAGATGCATGGAATAATTTCCTTCAAGGTCTTGGTGCTCATTTAAGGCAAGAGTTAGTACTATAACCAAGGTTCAAGAAAGAAACAATGGGCATAGGAAAGACAGTGACATGATATCTTATCATAAGGTCAGGAATAGGTGACTAATTTTAATTTCAAAATTATTAATATGATCATTTTTCTCTGTCCACAGCCCAAAGGTGCAGGCTGTAGTCTTTCTATCTATATTTCTCTAGACAGCTTTTATGCCAACAGAGGCATTTAAACTGGGAGTTCTCATAGTCCTGGCTTTGGCTTAGTTTGAGCTAAGGGGATAATTTAGATCTAGGAAGTTCCTCTTCCAGCTATAACTCAAAGTACAAGAATGGGAATGCCTGCTTCTGTGAAGGGAAAAACACTAGCTTGCCATTAAAGCTAGCAATCTGTGAAACAGCCTCTCTCACTAAGTGTGAAGCCAAGCCTTTTGCTAATCTCCCTTCTAAGCTGGGAAGCCACTACCAAGATAATAAACCCTGGGGCTTTGGAAAGCTGTTTAGAACCCACATTTCCTTCTCTCTCTGCTCTAGGACCTGCACAAGCTTATTTTTCTCTTTCTGCTGGGACTACATCATGCATCTTTTGGGCTGGTACAGTGCTAGGGAGTGATCTATCTGATGACTGACACACGGCCCAAATACATCCCATTTAATTCATATCTGAGTGTTGCCAATTCTCAATCGTGCAACCCTGTCAAGAGCATTTATACTGTTATTATCACCAAGGTGACATTGCCTGGCATTTGGCTACTGGCATCATGCCAGACATTAATTCTCATCCCACAGAAACTGTTCTTCATATTTAGGACAGGATGTTAGAGGAGAATTATTTCCATAGTAACCACCAGGCGCCAAATTTGCTACCTGTGGATTTAAGCCTTAATTATTTATATTGTCAAATTCTGCTTAATTTTTTTTTTTTTACAGTTTTGCTCTTGTATTAGGTAAGAAATCAAGGCTGCTGATAGAGCCTACCTGTGCTTGCTTATTCTCAGGCAGTGGGGCTTATTGGCCCTGATAAATGGCAAAGCCATGGGTAGAACAGGCCATAGTGATTGTTGGAATCCAGTAGTGTGACACTCTGAGTGTTGAGTCTGGCCTGTATTTATTGGAGGTAAAAGCTTTCTTAATTCTGGTATATCCTTATGTATTCCTTGGCTTTTCCCTGCCCTTTGTTAGGTAAGAGGGTGAGTCATCTCTGACCATGGACCATAAGAGGCTAGATAAGGGATTGTGTTCAGTTCTTCTTAGAACTCCAGAGAAGATGGCTCTTCTTTGTCTCTTCCTGCACTTGGAGGCACCTGTTGTTTTCCTATACTACTCAGGACTAGGCATAAAAGATTGCTGACTTTCCTACAAAAAAAGAATCCATGGTATTTAGTAACATGTATTAATGTAGCATTCTGTCCCTCACCCACACGGTCTTCAGATTTCTCAAATGATTTTGAACCTTGGTAGGGAGAGTAGTATTGCTCCTCATGCCCATTTTACTTCTGTCAGAGGTCTTTACTGTAGCAGGTGTTTACTGTGTGATTCTGTATATCAGGCACACAAAGAAAAGAGATGGTTCCTGCCCTTGAAGAGTCATGGTCTGGCAGACTTGTCTGCTGATGTATCCTCAGGGATTTTTTTTTTATTACTTTTTATAAATACCTGTTGAGTAAGAAACAATAAAAAACCAAACACTATAATATAGTAAGTAAGCAATAGATACTGAGGTCTTTCCTGCAGACACCTCATAATGATCAGACATGCAATCTTCCAGTCGCTAGGGATGCTGGGGCTCTTAGATGACTCTCTAAGAATTGTCAGTGGTGGAAGGAAGCCTCATCCAAGATCCAGCCCCCTTTCCTAGGACAGTTTGCAACTGGAACAATATACAATAGGCTGGCTCCCGTGTCTAACTTGAGAGAACTTGAAATGGCTGTCTCAGCTCCTGAGCTCTGTATTAGCTCAAGTGGGGCTTGGGTGACTCTGCAACCGTATCTCAGTTCAGTTTCTGTCTCTGCTCATTCCTGCTTCTCTCACTCTAAGGGGAGTCCCCCCAATCAACATTCTGATGGAATTTTTCATCTTAGGCGCAGGTCAAGGAACCTAACCAGGACATTAGTGCAAACCATTGTGGGGCTACAGGGCAAGAGCTGTGAAACTGATGCCAGGGATTTGGGAGTGGAGGAGAGAATGAACAGGGCTTTCCAGAGAAGGAAGGAAAGATGCAGCTGGAGTGAATGTAGGAACGTGGTATCCTGAAACAGTGGGAACCTGTGTCTTTTACCACACGCAAATCTCTCCCCTTCATTGTGGACCTCAATTACCCTGTATTCTCTAAGAGAGCAGCCCAGGCAGAGAGGTTGCATATCCAACCCAATGGGCTTGAATTGCAGAGCCAGCAGGACATGCTCACATCAGTGAGGAAGAACATGTGTGGATTTGACAAGTCAAGGATTTGAAAACACTAGAGGGGACAGGATGGAATTTGAGAAGGAATTTCTGGGCAGAGGTGGTGGCAGAACACCATGCCTGACTCTGCAGAAGACCAATTTTATCTAGGAAGGGTTTACCTTGACTCCTGGGGTTCCCTGACATCATGCCTGGGGATTTATGGGATGACAGGAGTGCGGGATTAGAAGAGGCATGCATGCTGTGGCCAAGTAGGCTAGCCAAAATGAGCATCTGTTCCTTCCCTGGAAGGTGCCAGGGCAGAGGGATGAGAATGGAGCCTGGGAGGAGAAATCTGCCTAGAAGGCACAAGATAGCCCCGCTGGTGAGGTGGCTTGGCTGAGTTGAAGCCGCTCACTTGATTTTCCTGATTATTGGTATTAAAAATATGCCCCCACACCCTGATCTGCATAAAAGGAAAAGCAAGACATCTAGCTTTCTAGATGACTGAAGATGTCAGTCATGCTATTGCTTTTCTCTCATACGACTTTGTAAAATAATAACCCAATCCAAATAACACTGCGTATCTGGTATGTGGCAGAAGCCAGGCTAAGCAGCCTGATCAACTTGTTAGTGGTTTTAAGCAAAGAAGAACCAGCTCCTAAAATACTTCTCTCACATAGGAAAAGTATAAACAAAACAGGTGATTGCAACTAAAGTTTCATTCTAAGTCATTTCTGAAATGTCAGGGAACAAAAGTTAAACTGTCTTAGGCAATGCCAAAGGAGGGTGGTCTTCTTGGCTCTCACAGGGACCCTCCGCCTCCTATCTCTAGAAGAAATAGCTGAAGCTCTCAGTTCTAAGTCCAGTTTTCCTATTTGGGCTGCATCCGTGGGATGATGGGACTGCTGGTTGCCACCTTCATGATCTCACCTATGATAAAGAAAATTTGAGGGTATATCAAAAATCCAGGATCCATACATGTATGTTAAGTTTAAGGTTAAAAATACTATCGGAAAGCAGATACAAAGGGCAACAACCCTACATAGTTCAGGGCTCAGGATAGTCCCCATCTGGCATCCTGAAGCTCCCCTTACTTGGGTTTGTTTTGAGGTATCCCTCTGCAGTTCATCTTATCCCATACTTAAACAGTCTCACTCAACACTCAGCATCCCGAGTCAGAATCCCACATTTATCTGATGGCTTATAGTCAATTCTGGAGCAGACAACAAGAGGGAATTAAAATAGCTATAAATTAATTAGGGAACTTCTGAGGAGACAAAGGAAAGGAGACTGGAGAGCTCAAAGAGAACCTCCAGATGCTGTGCTGGTCTGATTTCTGTGGAATTAGTGATGAGGAAAGATGGGGTGGGAAAGCCAAAGACTGTTGCAGGAGGGTTTTGGCCATACTAGTGGAGAGTACTGAGCCAACGCTACTCATCAGAAAAACCCCATCATGAGTAGGAACAGGCTGATTGTAATGACTGGCTGGATTCAGCCGAGGCCAAGAATGACCTTGGTGCTCATGAAAGCCAGGGCTGAGTCTGTCAGCCATGTTCACTGTAGCAAGTCCTCTCAAAGATCCAAGAGATATGTTTCCATAGTCACCATAAATCCCTCACAACAGGAGGCTCTTCAGGGCATGGACTGATTTCACATGTCTGCATCCTTAGGGATCTCACAGTGGGTGAGTCTGATCCTCAGAAAGTGCTTGGTGAATGTTTGTCAAAAACATTGCCAGAAATGTATTTGGGGAGATTTGGAGTTGGTTGAGTAGTGTGAATTGGTTTGTGAGGAAATGGGAAGCTATTGAAGGTTCTAAGACAGAAGAACTTTGTGATGGAAAGTGGAATGGATTTAAATGGGACTTTTTCACTTTTTACATGGTATGGAAGTGTGAGTGGTGGTAAGTACAGACACTAAGGCACTGACAGAAGAACATCTTGGTGTTGGCATCTTTAGGACCTGGAAACTTGTGGTAGGGAATGTGAAGTGTTAGAGAGGACAGTGAACTTTCCAGCCCTGGGAACTGGGTGTGTGGAGAGAAAGGAACTGTTATTTCAAGGCCAAAAGTAAAGCTCAGCAACAGATTTGTTTAGCTGAAGGTTCTCTTAACACACCCAGGTGGAAGTGTCCAAATGAGTGAGAAGTACCCACCAGGAGCTTGCCAGAGATGTCCAGGTTAGAGAAACATATTGAGAGAAGGGGGTGACGAGACCAAGGTGAAAACAGACAGTGGAGTTCAAAGGTTAATTGAAATGGGACTGCTGCCTGTTTTGTGGACAGCTGGTAAGCCATTTGCTCCTTCTCCTGTAGACTTGAAGGGAACAGGCAGAGTGAGTCTGTTCTTTTCATTCTTTGGTGAGAGGATTTCTCTTATGTCTATTTTTTCTTCTCAAGTGTGTTCTTCCCATGTCTGTGTTTTCACCTTTGATGTGCAGAGAGCAAGCACAGTGATTTGCACAAAGGGTCTGAGCTCCTGAAGGGTAGAGACATTGCTTATTTATGTCTGTCTAGTGTCTAAAATGGCACCTAGACTGTAGGAGGGACTTTGAGAATCCATGTTGAATTGAATTACTTAATTTGTACAATGATTTGCAGTTTGGTAAATCCCTGAAGACACACCAGAGCCCATTATCCTCTCAACAATGTTGTAACTCCAGCTTATAAATGACAAATGAAACCCCACAGAGGTTAAGTAGGTTCCTTAAAGTCTTATGGTAAGTAAGGCTCTATCAGTCAAGAAAGCCTAGGCTCTGCTCTGTAACAGATTGAAAATATGGCTTAACAATATACAAGTTTGTTTATTACCAGTGTGAAGTCCATTGTGAATCTGGAAACCCACTGGGTGTCTTCCTGGTGGTGACTCAGAAATCTTGGTTTTGCCAATAGTGTATCAACAAGTGCCTGTGTAACACTGAAGATCATGGAGAACCAAGCCCTGGTTCTTAAGTGTGCCCATCAGATAAGAATACAGTTATTTAACTTACATTTCATTAGCCCCAGAAGGCACATGACTTCATCAAACCCCAGAGAAAGAGGAAGGTGGCTATTGTCCCGTAAGCCTAGAAGGACTGGAACCATTGGTGAGTAGCTCCATCACCCATCTCAACACAGAACTGACCTTTAACCCAACCTTCTGAGCCAGGTGCAGAGTATTTTAATTCTTTGACTCCTGCTTCTTTTTAAATCTAAAAAGATACTGGAAATTGCTCACACTAATGCTAGTTTCTGATGTTTAATTACTATCCTGGAAACATTCATTTTCTCTACCTCTTTATTCCACTTTCTTTCGTCATAGGCCTAACCCCTGTCTCTTCACGTCAGTATTGAATACAAAGGCTCAAGGGACCCCAAATACCTCAGAGGAAGCAATCTGTCTTAGGGGTAAATGGCTGAGCTGGCTCATGCTCTCCTAATTGACCCACTCTTCTTTCTTTTGAGTTTTTGAAAGTGAGAAATATTTACATGGTGAGACCTTGTCATCAGCACGGGCAGTACTCCCTACACCCCAGTGGTATTTTCTAGTAAAAGCTATGTTAGAGTCACCTTAGGCCTCAGACCTCCCTGGATTTCTCACTTCTGTATGAAACCAGATTCATATATCCACTCTTCTGGGGGCAGAGACCATGACCTGCATGCTTATATGATGGGAACAACAAGATGACCAGGACCATAGGCATAGGGAGAAACAAGGGCTGAGCAAAGAGAAAGGTAAAGACTTGGCTTATTTACACACAAGCAATTCCTGAACCATGGATGGAGTCCATTAAAAGCCAGATAGCTATGGTCTCCTGGCTCAGTGAGCTGATACTGATGCCTACAACCACCTATATATTACTCCTAAGAGCACAGAGGCCTCTAGATGTTTGGAGCTCACAGCTAGTTACACAATGAGCTGCTCCCTTCTGGCCCTGGCTAGCCACTCCTTTGTCTTAGGAACTTGGAAAAAATCCTGAAGCAAAATAAGGACTCTAGGGTGTATCATGAGGCTAATGAAAGCTGACGTTACTGCATTTTTGTTTTGTGCCAGGCATAAATGCTGAGGTTATCTTACCTTACAAGACTATGGTTAGACATTTTCTACCCCACCAACCTGGCAGCCAGACAGCCTGTCTCAAGGGCAAGTGTTCTTTTAATCTATTCTGATAGATCCTTATTGCCTGGACCAGTGCATGGCAGACAGTAGGTGTCCAGTGCGTATTGTTGAAAAATGCACTCAAGGTGTTGATGGAGTTGAAAGGCAGAGGAGCCAACAGAGGAAGCCAGGCAGCCTGGGTTCAAGGCTTTCCCTCAGACAAGGTGTATTGTAAAGAAACCTCTTGTCTATTTTTGGCACTCAAAAATTGTGATGCTGATAGTGTCTGCTAATCATTTCACATTTACTGCCTTGCCCTGGCCCTGCTTGCCAGGCTATAAACACCTAAGAGTCAGAGATGAGACCTGGTTTCTTCCTATACTGCTTGGTCCTGCAAAGCTGGGTAAACAGTAGGTGTGAAAGTCACGTTGATTGGTTGGTTGTCCAGCTGCAGTGTCCTGGAGGATGGCCGAGGCAGTCACACCTTTGGCAGCTGGTTTTAACAGTCTTAGGGGAGGTTCCCACTGTCCACACCCCTCTTGGAGGAGACAGAGCTCCTGGTGTAGTTCTATTGTTCCACTAGGGGGAGCTAAATACAAATGAAACACTTCTCTTGCCCCTCTGAAGCAGTGGCTGCTTGTGGGCAGCCCTGGGAAAAGATAGCTGGCTGGGCCAACCTTGGAGAAAGCAGTCACGTGCTCCTTCTCGCTCTGTGCTTGCTTCTTGCTGCGGGACAACCTTTACCGTCAAGGTATTTGGAACCGATTCCAACCTTGTGGAGCCATGACCACTCAGTTTTGAGATCCCTATAGCTTCTGCCCGGGCTGACATATGGTTTTGCCTCAGGAGCAGCAAACATAGGTTTTGAAGGGCTGCCAGCCTAGGGAGGAGGTTGCTCTGGTTTTTCAGGAGAAATCCTGGAATCAAGATCTAGCAAACGAAGGGTACCACATCTTTCCCTGTCTCCTCTTAAAATGCAGGGGCCTTTACCACTTTCATATCTCAGAGAGATGCCATTCAAAGTTGAAACTTCCCGTCTTTTTTCCATGCTTTTTAAAAAATTGTTTGGAAGTTCTATAGCCTTATACAATGTAGATTGGTCATATTCATCCATTACCTCCCTCTAATTTCCTGTTGAAGCCCTTTGTCTCCCTCCCAACTTCATGTCATCTTCTAATTAAGAAAAAAAATTATCACTAATCTTCTGACTCTAGTAACTGCTGCCCACATGCACGTGGATGTGTGAATGTAACCGGGGCATAGGCAACCCTACCAACAGCCAAGTCCACAAAGGGAAGGGGCCTCTCCCGCAGCAGCTATCAACTTCCAATAGCTTCTCTGATAAGGGTGGGGCCTTAGGATCTCTCCCCTCAACCATGCTGGAAATTTGACTGGGTTGATTCGTACCAGTGACCACAGCTGTTTGTGAGTTGATGTGCAACATCTGTGTCATGCACAGAAGTCATCATTTCACAACTCTCCTCCCAATCACCAGCTCTTATATCCTTTCCACTTTCTATTTCCCAAAGAGTCCTGAGCCTTGGATGGTTGGCATGGATGACCATCCACAGCCGAGCACTCAGAGTTACTTCTACTTGGCACTTTGACCAGCTGGGAATCTCTGCATTAACCCTCTGCAAAAAGAAGCATCGCTGGCCAAAAGTTGAGAGTAGCACAAATCTGTGGATACAAACACAAATATTTAGAATGCGGCTTGGCACCATGATGATTTACCAAAACAACCATAGGTTTCTCTTGTCTCAGGGCCTGCGATATTCCCAGCCATTGGCTTTAGACCAGATTCACAGTACTAGGGTGAAATGCCCCCTGGGAAGCAGGCCTCATATCCAATCATAAAGTGGTTGGGGAAATGATGTAATTGTATGTTAACTAACTTTAATTAAAAAAAAAAAGAAAGAAAGTGCTGGTTACCCTATAACCTTCATTCAACTATTGCTAGTACATCAGCAGAGTCCAGTGCTGGGTAAGATCGTTGATGTCTTTTCTCTTCCAGCATCCCGTATAGCGCCTTCTGGCACCATGTAAGCTGGCCAGCAGGGAGAGAGCTTCCTGTAAGCTTGAGATTGCTTTCTTTCCCTTCTTATCATAATGAAACTGGAGACGTGGTTCTTGCAAAAACAACCTGGCTTGTGGAGACAAGAATGATCTATTTTGACAGCTAACCTGACAGGGATGGATGTATTTGTGTAATGTTGGGCAGTTTTATTTTATTAGTTTGTTTTAGCACAGTGCTGCGGATGCCTTTTTTCTATGTTTGGACAGCTTGCAAACATGCTGTGAGCACTTGGGAAAATTCTCAGCTAATGTATCTTCTGTAACAAAATCTGATGCGGAGTTATTTCTTCTTTGCCACAGTTTCTAATTAAATTGTCTGATATACTTTTCGTTGTAGAGGTTGTGTATCTTTTACAATCTGATATTTTCCTTAAGGAAGAAAGATGGCTGTTCTTAGTGAAAGCTACTTATTCTTTGGAGGCATGTTAGTCACTTTTCTCCGTGCTGTGATGGAACACTTGACCAAAGCAACTTAAGAGTTCATTTTTTGCTCACAGTGGAAGGGTATAGTCCATCATGGCAAGGCTGGTGCTGATGAGGGCAGTTTTAGCCATGGCATCAGGAGTGCAAGACGTCTACTTCTATAGTATCTACCGTGAGGAAGCAAAGACAGATGAACGCTGGCACTCAGCTGGCTTTCTCCTTCCCCCTCTGTTCATTCAGTCTGGAGCCCTAGTCTATGAGACAGTGTCATACACAGTAGTGGTAGGTTTTCCCTTCAGTTAAACCTTTGCAGAAATACAGTCATAGACATACCCAGAGGTATGTCTCTTAGTTGAGTCTAAATCTAGTAAAGTTAGAATGAGAATTAACCCTCAGGCGTAGTCTAACAGAAGTCTTGGAAATACTGTATCACAGTTTCTTTTCTGTTGCTGGGACAAAACATCATGGCCAGGGTAACTCAAAGTGTGTAATTGAACTTATAGTTCCAGGTGGTGAGGGCCCATGGCAACAGGTGGGTGAGGGTATGGCAGCAGGAACAGGTGAGAGCTCACATCTTGAACCATAAGCAGGAGGCAGAAAATGTGCGTGGTGAGGATGGCAGGAGGTGTTTGAAACCACAAAGCTCCCCCTGTGATGTGTCTCCTCCAATAAGGCTACACTTCATCCTTACCAAACAGTTCCACTAACTGAAGACCACGTGTTCAAACATATGAGCTGATGGGGCTGATTCTCATTTAAACCACCACAAATACTAATCTAGATTAGGATGGACTCACACTCTATGGTCAATTTTCATCAAAGATGGGCACTGGATTCTGACTGGCATTGAAGCCTGGTTGGATCAAACTATTTCATGGCATTATTCAGCAGGAGTTTTTCTCACTGAACACAGGCATTTAAATATGAGTGGATTGTGCTGCAGAATGGTGATGACTCACCTTATCAGAAATCTGGTTAGTCGCAAAGACAGCTGCTGGTAAAGCTGGACAATTGCAATGTTGGTTATTTTTGCAAAACTGGATACCCATCAAGTTGTTTAGCTGCAAAGATGGATAGTTGTAAGGCATCTGGTTATCACTGTTTATCACCTACAATTTTTTGGTATGAACTGAAAGGGACTCTAGGGCTTTTCTTTTCCTGACCTTTTGTTTTAGATCAGCTTGTCAAGGGAAAGTCTGAGAGAGGAAGCAAATCAGGTGCAGAAATGATACAAAAACTTGGTTGTATGATGGAGGTGTTGCATTCTGGTGACTCAGTGCCTGCGAGCAACAGAAGGTATGGGAGGCTATGGTGAATAGTTCAGTGCATCCATCTGAACACCCAAGGACAGATGCAAGGGTGTGTCCAGGGACAGAGGGCACACCCAACAATCCTGCTTCATCAGTCTTAGTGTGTCTACTGGATGGTTGACTCTAGAAAATTCTATATGCCTGTCATAGTGCACTTTCTTTACACTCTCTAAGAATTTTCCACATGTTATCTCTTTATTTGATGCTTCCTACATTAGCCAGGGATGTTGGAGACTGACTCACATAAATATTAAGATTGTTTTTTGGGGAAATATGTATAGGCAAATCATACAATGCCAGGCCAGAGCTGCTCTGAATTACTTTGTTAATTGCTTTAAGGTCTGTTACCATTCTCCATTTACCAGATTTCTTTTTAATAACAATTTTCCCAATGCTAATGAGAAAGGAACAACAGCTGCAGAGAGACACTGGATAACAGAAAAAACTACAGAATTAAATCAGCCTATATACTTTAAGGAGGTGCTGACCTCAGAATGGAAACAAAGATATGTGTTACATTGGGGACAAGGTTTTGCTTTTGTTTCTACAGGAGAAGATAAGTTGTGGATACCATCAAAATTGATAAAGGTTCAATTTGAACAAGAGAGACCTCTTAATTAGAAGGGGTGATAGTACATCAACCAGCATGACCCTCCAATTTAAACTAACTTATACCATCAACACATGCCTTTTCATTTAGTCAGATATAACTCGCCAAAAGGGAACCTCCCCAAAAGTAGTCTTGGGGAAAGGTTTTTGTTTTTGTCTTTTAGGAAAATGAAGGCTAAGGAATCTGAAGAACACTGGATAAATGAGACATCTGAAGAAAAAGGACAACTCATTTAGAAAAAATGTCCCAAGAAAAAGAGTAAAATGGGGTTGGGGATGGGGATTTAGCTCAGTGGTAGAGTGCTTGCCTAGCAAGCGCAAGGCTCTAGGTTCGATCCTCAGCTAAAAAAAAAAAAAAAAAAAAAGAGTAAATGGCCTATTGGTATATCATCTATAAAATTTCATAAGTCTCCCTAAATGTTTGTTTCTGCTCTTCTCTAAAGAAATTTAACACTATTGGTCCTCTTGTAGTGTCCGTTCAATTAAAATTTAAAGCTGGCTTTGGAGTTGGAGAATGGCTCTCTCCTTTAAACTCAAGCATGTTGTTAAAAGGAAAATGCAAACTCCCTGCATCATGCCAGAAGAACTAGTGATGTCTGCTATGAGCATAGGAGTGGTGGTGGTGTGTGCTGTGGGTTTGAGGACCTTGATTGAAGTTCTCAATTTATGTACTTTCTCCTTTCCCTATTTTCTCCCTCAGTTGATGCTATAATTAAAAAAAAAAGAGGAAATGACCTGAACTGTTTCTCCGTCTATAAGCCCAGTGTACAAAGCAGTTAAGAACTGAGTTATTGTAGAGGTGTAGTGCAAGGGCCTTCAGCATTCTGCTGTGTCCCCAGTGCTCTGCTTTGGGGTCTGTTGGGGCCAATGTGTCAGCCACAATCCACTTCCTGCTCTTCCTTGGACATGCCCACCTTCCTTGCTGTTTGTTTTGTTTCTTCCTATTCCTTTGATGGATGTCCTACACATTTTTTCAAGATCCTAGAAGTCAACTTTTACCACAAACCCTTCCTACAGCCCTCTACCTGGATGTCTTATGTGAGACAAGCATAATGGTTTTTTTTTTTTTTTTTTTTTTTTTTTTTTTTTTTTTTTTAACTCTCATCATGGCTTTTAGAATTGCTCATTTGAATACAGCCATAGAAACCTCTGGGTAGGTCTGTGCTTAATAATCAGGAAACGAGATCCACTTAATTCTAGTAAAGATGGGACTACATTTAAACATCGATACTTAGTTTGTTTTCCAGGTGTTGACATCCTTTTGTGCACATCTATTTGCCGCTGCTATTCTGACTTTTCTGGCCACCTTTTGCTTTTGGACAGTTGGAGTATCATTGGCTTCAGCGTCTCTGCAGTGAGTTAGTTTAACATATACAAGTGCTTATAACAGTACCTAGTGCAGCGCGTGAGCTCACTGAACATGGCTTGCTGCTTTATTGTAGTATAGTCTTAGCACCGTGAGGAGAATAGTACTTCTCTTCCTTGACTCCATGCCCAGACTACTGCCTCAGGGGAGGCCTGCATCTGCTGTTCACTAAGATGGGTTACAACGTGAACCTTCTGACTCTTGGCCAGATTCGGAACACGTGAAATGAGAATTAGTCATGGCTTTGTGCACAGTCTGAGAACGTTCACTCTTGTCCCACCTGCTTGTAGGAACTTGAATTCAACCAGTGAGTCTCACATTTCTCATCCCTGGCTGGGGGACAAACCTGACTTTCAACAGTCTTCACAAGGCCTGCTCTTCATGGCTCAGTGACATCATGCAGAAGCTGGCATCTCTGGCAGAGCAAGTGAGGTCAGATTGCTGAGAGGCAAGAGGAAGCTGGAGCAGTGTGCATGTCTTGGCCTGTTCCAGTGTATGCTGGAAGCTTAATCAGCAGAAGACTAGTCTGTGCTGGAGAACTAGAGTGATCCAGGAAACCTGCTCTTGAGAGACTGCATCTTAGGATACCAGGTCCTTGCCTACAATCACTACATGAACTCACAACCCAAACTTGTTCAATGAAGGCTCCATCTGAATGGGAATGTGCTCCACAACCCATTTCATGTTTATGCTTTGATATTCCTTATTTCTTGTTTGTCTTCCTAAACTGCAGGGCAAGGCAAACTCCTGTATTTACTACTCTCTTTGACCTTTGGCAACCCCCTCCCCTCTCCCTCTGTCGTCTTCCACATCAGCTCTCTGTGTTTCAGCTTGTATCCTCTGGCCCCTCAGAAATCTCTCCGGATTCCCCAAACCTCAAGCTTACTCTCTGCTTAGTCACCTTCCCCCATGCAGCTTCTAAAACTAGGCTATGACATTTCCCTGTCTGCCTCCCTGACTGAGAAGAGATCCTCGGATCTCTGCCCTTTTCTTTCAGTTTGTAACTGAGGGTCTGCTCAAAAAGTTCGTGAATGAAAAAGAGTGAGTTGATGATGGAGTGAATGAGAGAATCATCTCTGTTTACTTCAAATTTAATGCACTTGCTCAAGCATGAGAGGGCAAGGAGAGATAGGAACAGGTTTCAAACATTGTTCTACAGTAGTACTTTTTTGAGAGTAAAATTATCTCTATTTTTGGAACAGAAAAAACAGGACTTTACTAGTGATGAAAGGGACAAAGACTGTCTATGTTACTTTACCCTTCTCCTTAGGGGATGTTGAGGCTTCTTGGCAGAATTCAAAAACTACTGTCCTTAGAAAGATAGTACTGTTCTGAAAAGAATTGAGTGGAAAGACCATGGCATAGCTGGGTCCCTAGTACCTTGCTGTCTGTGGCTGATAGCCTTTGTTACATATGCATGGGGGCGGGGAGCTAATTGGCCTGCCATTTTGTTACAGCAAGCTTTCATCACCAAGGTCACCTTATGTGGTACCCACATGCTCATGTTCACTTTTATTTTGGAGGAAATGGAAGCATAGAGAGTTAGGTAACTTGCCTGTGGGTCCCATGATTGTGGTGGCTGTGGAGTCAATCCCTGGGTTACCTTCTGAGCACAGAGCAGTTACACAGAAGTATGCATCAGAGCTAGCAGGGACACCTGCTGTCTACAGCAGTGGGATTCAATGTCCAGTGCACCAAGACTGGCCCAGGGGTTGTTGCTACTGGTTGACTCACTGCACCGCTAAGGCTAGGGCTATGGCATCTGTACCATCTTGGCTCGAAGACCTCCTCAATGGGATGTGTAGACCACCCACCATCAATAAGAGGGTCAAATAGAAAAAAAAACCTGGCCCAACTTTTCTCTTTTAAAAATTAAGTTTGTATTGATTACTTGAGGCCAATGATGGTGATTCAATATGGCTTCCTCAGCAGGATAAAATAAATGGAGCAATCATTTTGGGAACAGAAGATGGGAGTGTGGCCCTCTCAAGCTGTCTGCACCAAAGGACCTATCCCTGTTTCACAAAAACTGCCCATACACATTCCTCTAGGTCAGTGATATTCAACCTTCCTAATGCTACAACCCTTTAATACAGTTCTTCATGTTGTGGTGACCTCTAGCTATAAAATTATTTCATTGCTACTTTGTAACTGTTTTGCTACTGTTGTGAATTGCACTATAAATATCTGATATGCAACCCCCAAAGGGGCCATGACCCATAGATTGAGAACTGCTTGCTACTCTAGATGAATCCAGGAGGGATAGCTGACATCAGCTCTGGGATAAAGACATATGAAAATCCTTTCAGAAATTCTAACTCAGGCACTTTCCCCATCTGCCCCTTTTCTGCTTATAGCTTGACTGAAATACAACCTTGTGTTACAGGTTCCCAATGCACAGGGCAGACCTGAGAAGGAGCAGCCCAATGGGAAGGCTGCTGCTTCTCCCAGGGACAATTCAGAACCTCATGGATCCTCTCCAGTGAGCCTCTCTGAGGTTGGAGCCCATAGGTGAGGAGTACAACCTCTCTCACAGTCCTTCCTGCTGCACAAACCAGAAGTTGTTCCTTCTATGGGTTAGTTATAGTTCTGGTTGCAGTGACAAATTCCCTGGTAGAAGCACATTAGGAGAAAGACTTACTGTGGCTCACGGTTTGGAGGGTATAGTCCATGGAAGTTAGGAAGGCATGGAAGAGTGCATGGTGGTAAACGTGTGTGACACTGGCTCCTCACATTGTGGGCAACCTGGGCACAGAGTATTCAGGCTGGAACTAGATGGGTGTATCACTTCCAAAGGCCCACCCCTGGTGACATACTTCCCAGGGTCACACTCTACCTCCTAAAAGGGTCTGGAGATGTCAAAATTGTTTTACATGTTATGGACTGAGTGTCCAAAATGTGAATGTATGGGGAACACTTCAGATTCAAACCATAACATTCTATTTGAACAACCAACCCTGTGTGTCACTGTTTTCTGCTAGCTCCTAGTCTTAACTCAGCTTAGCATTGTTAACTGTCATCTTATTGGTAGCCCATCTACATAGAGCACATCTTCACAGGCTGCATGCCTGCTCTGTGCTTCACATGGAGTGTCTGTTTGATCCTTCCAGCATTCCAGCATTATTTAACTAGGCAAAGATGTGTCACATTTTTTTTTTTTTACCCTCCAGAATGTTACTTTAATTGTGTAGAAGTGTGCCACTTTTGTTTATTGATGTAAGGATATGTGCTCAATTATGTAAAGATGTGTGACATTTGTCTCACCTTGCCTGCCTAAGGCACCTGTTGGGCTCATAATGAGGTGAACAGCCAATAGCTAGGCAGGAAAAAGGATAGGTGGGATTAGCAGGCAGAGAGAATAAACAGGAGGAGAAATCCAGGCTCAAAAGGATAAGAGGAAGAGTGAGAGAAGAAGGAGGGGAGAAAGAGGGACATGCTTGGGGCAAGAAGCCAGGCAGCCATTAGCCAGCCAGACATAGAGAGAGCAAAAAAGTAAGATAAGGTAAAAAGCCCCGAGGCAAGAAATAGATAAAGAGAAACAGGCTAATTTAAGTTAAAAGAGCTAGCCAGAAATGGGCCTAAACTAGGCTGAGCACTCAAGACTAATAATAAGTCTGTGTATCATGATTGGGAACTGGTTGGTGATCAAACAGAAAAAGCCTGGTCCACTTAGCTGTTAGTGGCACTGTTATTAGTGTTCTTAGCAAGAGTGGTGCTGGGACTCTACCCTAAAAACCAGACATGCCCTTTCCTTCCTCCCTGTGCTACATGCTTTTTGTGTTCCTTGTGTTAAGTGTCTCTTTTCTGTACTGTTACAACACAGAACTTTCTTTAGGGTAGTCCTGGTTTTTTGGTTCATTTTCCTTCTAGAGTCTAAGATCAATGCATCTAATGCCTCTTGAATGGTTTATTACAATACAGACATAGTTCTGATCATACACTAGGTGCTCAAAAACTGTTGATTGAACAGATGGTTAAAGCTAAGTTTCTGGCAAGTCTTGAAAACTTATCAAAGCCTCCCCAACCCTAGCTCTATACCTCCATCATCATCAGCCCAGGAACTGTTTACCTTCATTAGCTTTTAATATGTCTTCTAGGCCTTTGCCCATGAATGTACATCTCCCCTTTCTTCATTCTATTTGTCGCTCTTTCCATTTCACAATAGAGTCTATGAGGACAGACCTATGGCTTCTCTTAACTACCTTCCACTTGAGGATGCCTTTTTAGTCCATGACACCAGTCTGTGTCCCTTGAGATCTGTTTCCTGCCAAATTTAAGGAGATGGGATATTACCAATTAGCAAATGACTGCTTTGCAAGTGGGAAGGGACTTGTTGATTGTGTTTGGTTTAGACCAATGAGATAATCCTTGTGAGTAAACTTAGGGAGTGTCCTTACAAGAAGGAGGCATATATTTCTTCTTACTTTTCTTTTCTCCATGGTCAAAGGTGCAGATTAGAGCTTTATCAGGGCATCGAATGCCCTGAGAAGTCATGGGGGTGGGACTCTCTAGAAGAAGCCTGGGTCTTAGACAAGTTCATGTTGCTCCTTCACCATCCCTAGGCTGTTTATTTGTTAGTTTCTTTTATGTTCACAAGCAATAGGCATATTTTTTTCTTGGATTATTTATTATGTGAAGCCAGTCTCCATCTTGTCTGATAGGCTGATCCAAGGGAAACTCTACACATGTTGAGAAGTCTTAAGAAACAGGGTGGCAGCCGGGTGGTGGTGGTGCATGCCTGTAATCCCAGCACTCGGGAGGCAAAGGCAGGTGGAGCTCTGTGAGTTCAAGGCCAGCCTGGTCTACAGAGCTAGTCCAGGACAGGCTCCAAAGCTACAGAGAAACCCTGTCTCAGAAAAACCAAAACCAAACCAAACCAAACCAAACCAACCAAACAAACAAACAAAAAAACCCAAACAAACAAAAAAAGAAACAGGGTGGCAAGAGATATTGAGACCATGCTTGGAAAAAGCACAGGGACAAATAGCCAAACTAGTGGAAACATATGAACTGTGAACCAATAGCTGAGAAGCCCCCATGGAACTGGACCAGGCCCTCTGGATAAGTGAGACAGTTGGTTAGGTTGAACTATTTAGGAAGCTCCCGGGCAGTGGGACCAGGACCTGTCCTTGGTGTATGACCTGGCTTTTTTGGAACCTAGGGCCTATGCTGAGACACTTTGCTCTGCCTGGGAGGAGGGGACTGGACCTGCCTCAACTGAATCTACCAGGCTGGGCTGACTCCCCATGGAAGACCTTGTCTTGGAGGAGGTGGGAATGGGGGGTGGATTGAGGGGAAGGCTGGGGGGTGGGAGGAGGGAGGACAGGGGAATCCGTGGCTGATATGTAAGAGTAAATTAATTATAAAATACAAATATTTAAATTAAAAAAAAAGAAACAGGGTTGTACTGGTGAGATGGCTCAGAGCGTAAAGGTGCTTCCTGATAACTTGAGCTCAGTTACTGGAATTCATGTAAAGGTGGATGGAGAGAATCAGTTCTACAAAACTATACCCTGTTCTCCACATATTCCCCTACTCTACACACACTAATTCTAGTAAGAAATGCAGTTTTCAAAAACTAAAAAAAAAAAAAAAAAAAAAAAAAGAAGAAATTGGCTGATGACTCTACATGACCAGTGGCTGGTTCAGGCAAAGCCATCATGATTTAAAAGATACATAAACAATAAACTACTACAGATATATAAAAGATTGGTTAACATACATGCCTCATGTTCTAGACTCCAGACTCAGTTGTATGTGAACTGTCTGGATATCCATGGAAAAGTTGCATCATCTTTCTGGATCTCATTTTCTTCCTGAGGATGGCTATTGAGTAGATGAAGCTGGACCATAACTCTTACAAAGCTCATCTGATGTTACTGATCTAGCTTCCAAGACAAGAGTGGTTAAAGAGAGAGAAATGGATCTGAGCAAAAAATGACTTGGGTGGAGAAACTTCTCAAACATTTTTCCAGAGCCTTTCAGTGCCCTGTTCCCTGGCCTTGCCTCCATTTTTTCTGTCCAAGTTTTCTTTAGTTTTGTCAGCACATAGGAGAGGAAGCTGGGGGATTTTAGCTGGAGCAAATTTAGGTCTGACCCTGCTATTCAATTTTCAGGTGCTTCTGTGATCTTAAAGTCTGATCTTGCTCTCCTGGGCAGCTTTGGATTTCATCTCTGTCAAGTCCAATAAAAAAGTCTCAATCCTAAAAATCATCTTCCTTTAATAAGCTCTTGACAAAGGCCACACTGTCAGGGCCACCAGACTGTTTATAAGTGTCGCTTCCTATACAGACACTATATATCACGCAAGGTCTTTTCTTTTCTTCCTTTTTTTTTCTTTTTTCTTGAGACAGGGTCTCACTCTCTCGCTTTGGTTGGCTTTGAACTCACAGAGGTCGGCAAGCTTCTGCCTTTTGACTGCTGGGATTGAAGGCATGTATTGCACAGCTGGCCTAAGATCTGTGCTTTTTAAAGCTCTTTTGACCTTTACTTCATCCAACCTGTCTCTGTCTCTGTCTGTCTGTCTTTAAATTGTGAATGGCTGGAGGTATAATGAGAGGAGAGACAGCAGAAGAAAAGGATAATATTCTGAGGTTAAAGCAATTTTCCCTGATTCAGATCCTCACTCTGAATGCTTGGATCATGCTTCCTAGATTTCTCTGCATTTGAAACTGTCTCATCTTTGTTTACGGATCACACAGCCTACAGGATGACAACACACACACACACACACACACACACACACACACACACACACACACACCACACTTCTGCTCCTCAATTTTCATCATCCCCACAGAAACACACTGATAAGTCAAATCTGCTCTCCTTTCTTCTGAAGTGAGTAATATCTCACAGATTGTTTTCAACATAGTCCTCCAGGCCAACTTTACTGGTGAATTAATGTTGGTCCCAACTACACTTGATGCCTTTGGTGTCCAATAGTGAGGTGTGTTTCCCTCTGGCCAGGATATATGTCTCATGTTACATTGAGTGTTCACCTATGGAGAATGGTAGCCAATAAAAAAGGAAATGTACCCCAAACAAATTCTTAGACGATACTCCTCACTATAGCATTATATCCTTTATAACTTAGTTTTTTAAATAACTCTTTTCCCCAATGGAAGAAAAGAACCCCTGGGGGTGGTGTTGGGTGAATGAATTCTGAAGGTGTGAACAGGAATTATTTAAGAAATATAATATGCTAGTGAGGGAAGGAGCCCAGGATCCAGCCTTAGGTTCAAAGTTCAGCATCTACTGTCATCCCTGGGAAAATGCTATAAATTTTTCTGACTTTGCATAGTAATGAATGAAAATAGGAATATGCTTAGTATCCAGACTGTGACTGTGTTTCAATAGGAGTCTAGCTTTGGTAGGCAAGTGCTCTATCATCGTGCATCATGACCAACTCAAGAACATGACTTTGGGACAGGAATCTTAGCTCCAAAGCCTACTCTTCTCTTGTAGACTAGCATATCTTGGGAAATCTCTTGACTGCCAAATCTTCATTTATTCCCATATTAAATGGTGTTTATAATAATTTCTACCATAGAGGGAGTTATATTAGAAGAGAAACATGGATGAATGTTTCATAATAATTATATGCAATTAGTGTAATCACTATGAATGATAGTAACGACTTTCTTTCATATCTTTCCCTATGACTGTTTATACCTGCATGCTAACAATACCTATCCTTCTGATTTCTCAGTTTCCCTTAGTAGGAATTAATTACCGTTTCTTATTCCCTTTTCTTTCTTACTTTAGCATCAATGGGGCTAGCAATATTCTTAGTCGCATTCTGATTTCTGCATCTTAGCAGAAGCATGAGTGTACATACCCACACCCTTCCCACAGTACAGACCATACATAGGTGATTGATAACTCACACTGTAAACGGTGGTGCATATAACCTATACAGTTATGTGTAGTGGCCTTGGCATTGACCTGCCTGCCTGTAGACTTATAGATTTCCTTTCTCAAGAGTATTGTTAAAGCATAAGTTTAGCTTTGCTGTCAAGTCTTTGCAATATTATGGGCTATTACAATTTCTTCACTTGAATCATCAGGGGGCCTTACAACCAAGCCAGCATGCATAGAAAAGAACTGTGAACAAGACTGAAATGTAGGTGACTGAAATCTAGAAGTGAGCAGAGAAACCCGGGTGTTTGCCTTGATGAAAGGTCCCGAAGCATATGTCAAAGTCAGGAGAGGCCCATAGCAACTTGGGAACAAGAGAAATGAACAGTTTCAAGTAGGCAGTGTGTACCAGGAGGGCTCACCATCAGCTCCAGATAATGCTGGCTTGAGATTTCAGGCCAAGTTTCAGTGGGTCATGTAATTGCTAAGTACAAGGGATAAGAATTCAGCTTAGGGCTTGCATGGACTGAACTGTGTCCCTGAAAATCAATATACTGTACCAGTATCTTCAGTGTGACTCTACTTGGAAATAAGGCTTTTTAAGGAGGTAAATAAGGTCAAATAAGCGCCTAAAGGCAGATCTTGATCCAGTAGGAGAGATGGGCTTGGAAGGAGAGAAGAGAGAGTTCTCTTCCGTTATGTGAGGACACAGTGGAAAGGCAGCTGCTGGACTGTCTTTCTGACCTTGTTCTTCAAACTTCAGAACTGTACACAGTAAATTGATGATTTAAGATGCCCAGAATATTGTTATTACAGATTACACAGCTGAGACAAATTCTTCATAATAGATAAAAGGTCAAGTAATAATTAATTTTTAAAGGTTTGCCTTCTAAAGTGAAAGAAGACCAGTGTAGGCATGCAGGGCTGGGCAGTGGCTCTGAGGAATAAGAGGCTAGCCTCCATCTGTGAGACTTTGATCTCAAGGTTACTTCTGGTCCAAGATGGTGGTTAGAACTGCAGGTATTACAGAAGCATCTTAGTAGCAAGTTAAAGGATGGGAGGACCAGCAAAGGTATAACCTTCCTGATTGCATCAGCTGCTTTAAATAAACTCCCAAGAAGGCCACACCCAGCTGTCCTTGGCCCTAACTAGCCTTATGGTTATGTCCAACTTTAACAGAAGTGGAGAAAGTTGGGGTTTCCCTTGAATGCATTTCTGCTTCTAGTGAACATGGACTACGGTTTCTAAAAAGGAAGAAGAGTATGCACGGTATAGACAAGTTACAGCTTCTGGCACCATCTGCATGTGTCTGTAAGGTTATTTTTGTTGGAATTACTCTTAAAGACACTGGCAGGTACACTTGGCTGTGCTGGGAGTATAGTTACTGCTCAATAAACATCCACTGGCTTATTGAATTGTAATGTCTGTTAAGCCATTAGAGGGATTGAAAAGGCAGGGGAAAATGTGAGCTCTCTTTTTGATGACTTGGCTGTCAAGCCAGAACAAACATTTGCCTCAGTGTCAACCTGGTTTGTAGAAATTCATCTGGCTCACAAACTCAGCAGGGGCTAGAGCTCGATCCTTCCTTTGAATGGCAGCTTTTCATTAATACGTTGTATAAGGTGGCTACTGATGCCATAGGGGAGATGGTCTGACTCATGACATCACTTCTCATCCAGAAATGCATTAAGCTGAATTAGTGAGACAATGTCTCCCCTCTCTCCACCTTTATTTCACAGTGTTACTTGCCAGTAATTGCTCAAGGAAACTTGGCTTGGACACAGCATACCAGTGCTTATTGAATTTTGCAAATTTTTAGGGTCACTCAATAAATGGAAAAGCCAGACCATGTGTGTTAGATCATTAGAAGTTCAGCTTTGTTGATTTATGCTTTGAAGTGTCAATCATTGTAGTTGGGGAAAAATTATTGTCCATATTGTGTCATGATTTTTTTTGGTAGGGTACCTACAAAGAACCATTGTTTGGATTTTGCTTAGCATTTGGTGAAGAAGATAGGAATTAAGGATGGTGTGAGGATGGGTATGGTGGAAAAACTATGGGAAATAAGACTGAGAGGCCCAGGGTGAAGCTCAGTGGAGAGGAGTGTGTAAAAGGATGGCAAGGCTTTGGCTGCATGGAGAAAAGTCAAGGATGACTGATGAGTCACTAAGGAAAGAGAAGTGTGAAGAAAGGGTTGGAGAGAAGGTAGCCTGGGCATCATCTAAAACTCCTGGGAAAAGCTGTGCTCTGCAAATGTGAACACACACACTGGGGAAAAGGGCCCAATAAGCAAATAAGCCTGGGAAAATTTCAGAGACTAACTAAATATTAGCCAACAGAGGCCTTTTCTCTAAAGGCAAACTGACATTTATTTAATTTTGTTAAACAAGCAAACAAATTTATATGAGCAGGAAGGACCTTTCTTACCTGGATCTATTATTTCCTAAAATGCTTTCCTGCAATATTAATTTTGAAAATATTGATATGCCTGGCACAAAGGTTTAGGCTCTTTGTAAATGCTACATAATAATGATAAGTACACTGAATAGAATATAATAACAAAATTTAATTTTGGCTGGAATGCAAGAAACACAAATGTAGTTTTGAGAAGTAAGTTTGGAAAGGCTAATTGAGATCTATCTGTGACAAGCCTGGAGTGCCCTATGCATGAGCCAGGGCTCTCCAAACAAATAGGACAAATGATGTTTACACACTTATAGACTTAGGAATTGGTTCCTTTGATGGGATGCTGAGAAGTCCCTGGATCTAGTGTTTGCAAGCCTGAGAACCAAGACAACAGGTGATGTGTTCAAAGGCCCAAACCATCAGCGGTGGAGCTTCTAAACAGCTTAAGAAAGTAAGGACTCCTTTTGGCTCAGTTTGGGGATGCAGTCATCATGGAAGGGAAGGAATGGTAGCAGGAGTGTGAACAACTACTTATCCTGTCCAGTCAGGAAGCAGAGAGAGATGAGTACCAGGGCCTCTGCTTTTGATTCTGAGACCCCAGCCAATGGCATGGTACCACTCAGATTTAGAGTGTACCAGTGTGATGTTGGTTGTTTTTGCTTTTTTTAGCTTTCAAATAAACCCCACATGGAGGCTTACTCTTAATTATAAATGCTTGGCCTTAGCTTGGCTTCTTGCTTGTTAGCTTTCCTTAACTTAAATTATCCCATTTATCTTTGGCCTCAGGACCTTTATCTTTCTCTATTTCTGTATACCTTTCTTTATTTCTTACTCTGTGGCTTGCTGTATAGCTGGGTAGCTGGCCTCTGGAGTCCTCCTCCTTCTCTGGCTACATCCCTCTCTCCCAGATTTCTCCTTCTATTTATTTTCTCTGCCTGCCAGCCCCACCTATCCTTTTTCCTGCCTCACTGTTGGCCATTCAGTTCTTTATTAGACCATTAGGTGTTTTAGACAGGCAAACTAAAACAGCTTCACAGAGTTAAATAAATGCAACATAAACAAAAGTAACACACCTTAAAATAACATTCCTCAACACCTCAATTAAATCTCTCTGGAAACATCCTCACGAACACACTCAGGGGTGTGTCCTCTAGGTGATTCTAAACCTCATCAAGTTGACAGTGAAGACTGAACATCATAGCATCAGAAGAACTGGGCAAAGCATGTGGCTCTTCCAGTACAGTTTGGTGCCATTCTTCCATCCAGAGCCTAAATAGAAAAGGCAGAGGAGGGCTGCAGTCACTTGAATATGAGCCATGTTTTTGGTTCTCAGGCCTTCACATACTGTTACAGTTTGAATATGAAATGTTCCCACAGACTCATATCTTACATTCTTGGTTCTCAAGAAGGTACTAGAAACCTAAGTGGTCATGAGTCTTCAGTGTGCAAACACAGGTATTTTGTCATCATAATGTGAAAAGTAACTAATACAGGTGTTGATCTTCTCCAGAAACACTCCACAGATACACCCAGAAGCAATATCTAATTAGGCAGTTGGGTAACCCGTGGCTCTACCAACTTGACATATACAACCAAGCACCACACGTTGCTGAATTGTTTGGATGTTATTTGGTAGTCTATTACTGTCACCCTGAAGATTGACATGAATAGCTTGTAATAGCTCAAGAAGATGAGTACCTGGTTGGACTTGCTGGGACAGAGATCAATAGACTTGCCATTGGTGGGTTTGAACTCCCTAAGAACATGTTAGGTGGTAGTCATGAGTCTAGGCAAAAGCTTGATTATTTAAGTTTAACCAATTTGATCAATACAGAAGTTAAATGAAGTAATTACAGCTATGGTTTTGATGACTGTATGATATACATGCAGATCAAAATGGAAATGGTGGCCATTTATATGGGGACATCACAAGTTTCAAGAGCACAGTTGGATCAAATGAAGATATTTGGAATTACTAGGTATATAAAAATCAGGATAATTAGTGGTTTTAAGTGCACATATACACATGTAACTGAAATGTTACTTCTTTTCATCCCCTCTCTGTGGGTGTGGGTGTGTGTGCACTCATGTGCATGTGTGTGAAGGTCAAGGTACAATTTTGGGTGTTGTTTTTAGGTGCCTGTCAACCTTTATGTGAGAGGTTGTTTTGCTGGCCTGAAACTTTAAGTAGGCTAGGCTGGTTAGTCAGCAAGCCTGCCTCTACTTCTCCATCATACACACACACACACACACACACACACACACACACACACACACACAGAGACACACAAACACATATATACATACATACACACATATATATATACATCATATACATAAATATACATACATACACACACATCGTATACATACACACACAGACACACAAACACATATATACATACACGTACATGCATATATATACATCCTATACATGCACATATACATAAATATACATACATACACACATATATGTACACACATCATATACATATACACACATACACACACACACACATACACATATGTATGTAACAACATGGAAAGAGGCCATGAATTTGAAAGAGAGCAGGGAGAGGTTTATGGGAAGGTTTAGAGAGAGGAAAGGGACAGGGAAAATTACGTAGTTTATTATAATTTCAAAAATAAAATAAATAATAAAAATTAAAAGGTGCATATTACCATGTTTATAATTTTTTAATGTGAGCTCTGACACTAAACACAGGTCTTCCTGCTTATGAATAAGCATTTACAGACTGAGCTGTGGCCCCAGTCTGGTATTTCTTGATTTCAGTTTGTCACAGTTTCTTTCTTTCTTTTTTTGGTTAAACATAAATTCTTTTAAATGATTTTTTTTAGACTTCTTTTTTTCTTATTTAAGTTTTTTTTTGCCACACATAATGACTAAATATTGGAAAAGGGTTCCAAGTCCATATTTTTCATTGTATTGTTCAACCAAAAAGAAAATAAAAAAACAGTGATCATCAAGGTTTTTGATCTTTCATGCCCTAAAAAATTGAAACGTTGTATATTCCCTTCCATAGTTTTTAAATCATGTCATAGGATATGATTTTCATGTCCTATAAATATTCTGAAAAATTATGCACACCTTAAGTATTTCTTAAATTGATTTAGTTTGTATTCATAAATTTAGATAATTTCAAAGAATAAAACCATTAATATATCATAAATATTGAACATTTTAATATAAAATAATACATTACTCTTTTAAATGAGTCTGGTGGGACATAGATGGTAGACACATTGGACATCTACTGTCATTTAATTAGAATTATATGAATAAACTTTTATTAATTGCAGGAAATTCTTTTTTTCTTATTTTTTAATTAGTTCTTTAAGAATTACATACAATGACTTTGGCCATATTCATGTTCATATGTTCATCCTCCTTTTTGCCTCTTCCCCCACCTACCCAGCTTTGCATCTTCTCCCTCTTTTTTTAACCCATCAAGTTCGGTTTGTGTTGTTCTTATATTCTTGGACATGTGGCCTTCCACAGGAGTGTGGTCAACCTATTGGGAGGTATATGCTGTTTTTGACATGATCCATTTTGTTGGAGAGGCTTTCCACTGAGGTTTTTATTTTTTCATTTTCAGCATTATTTCAGTTTGGATTTTCTTTCCTTTATATTTTTTAATTGTTTCCTGTTATTGAAAACATTTTTTTTCCTTACATAATATGTCCTGATTATGGTTTTCCGTCCCTCTACTCCTCACAGGTGCTTCCACTTCTCCCTCCATCTGTATCCACTCCAGATCTGTCTCTCATTAGAAAACAAACAGGCTTCTAAGGGATAATAATAAAATGAAATAAAATAGAATAAGATTAGAACAAAACCACACTAGAATAGGACAGAGCAAACAAACAGAAGGAAAAGAGCCCAAGAAAAGGCACAAAAACCCAGATATTGTAGCCAGAAGTTTTTCTCTGGTCCTGTGGAATCTCTCCCACCTGTGTCCTGCAGCCGCTTTGTCCCAAATAAACACATGCACGGGTTTATATTATTTTTAAACTATGGCTATGGCAGGCTTCTTGCTAACTAGCTCTTATATCTTAAATTAATCCATTTCTATAAATCTATACTTTGTGGCTTACCAATACCTTTACATCTTGCTGCTTCTTCTGGTGGCGGCTGTCAGCATCTTCCTTGCCTCTCCTTTCTCTTCCTGTCTATCTGTTTGAATTTACCTCCTGCCTCTAAGCTGCCTTGCCATAGACCAAATGGCTTTATTTATCAACCAATCAGAGCAACATATATTCATAGCATACAGAAAGACATCCACAGCAGAATATAGAGAATGTAGAGATCCACTCATTTGCATAAAACACTAAATGTAAAGGACCTGCAGGGTAAAAAGGGAGAGAAATGTATAAATAAAAAATAAAGATTAAAAAAAAAAAGTCTTGGCATGATATTATGAGACAAGGAACCTCTAAGATGCCACTGAATTCATTTTCTGTTGACCATCTACTGGTGGGCATAGAGTCGAATCTTAAGAGAAGTTTGTTTTCACAGTGAGAAATGCCTAACTGGAGTTAAGAGAAAACTAAAATTTCATTTGCAAGTGGTTATTGGTTGGAGATAGATTCTAAGTTAGGGATGGAGGCATGTGCCCACTTCTCTTTTCAGTTCTAGGACCCCATCTGGTACAGAGCCATGCAGGGCGTGTGCATATTGCCTCAGTCTCTGTGAGGTCATATGTGTGTCCATTCTGTTGATTTAGGAGGCCTTGTTTCCCTAATGTCCTCTATCCCCTCTTGTTCTCATGTTCTTTCTTTCTTCTTTTCTGCATGGTTTTCTGAACCCCGAGGGGAAGGACTGATGAAGACATTCTCTTTAAGGTTTTGTGCTCCAAGATCTCTCATTCTCTGAATATTGTCTGGCTGTGGTTTTCTGTATTTATTCTCTCTGCAGCAGGAGGAAATTTCTCTGATGATGACTGAGTAAGGCATTGATCTATGAGTATAGCAGAATATCATTAGGAGTCATTTTATTGTTACGTTCTTGTAGTAGATCAATAGTATTTAGTCTTAACTGTAGGTCCTTGGGCTAGCTAGTCTCAGGTTCTTAGATACCAAAACAGTGCCAGGTATGGTTCCATCTCCTAGAGTTGGCCTTAAGTCAAATCAGATGTTATTGGTTACTTCCACAAGCTTTGTACCATTGCTGTACTAGCAAATCTTGCAGGTAGGACACTATTTTAGATCAAAACGTAGCTGGGTTGGTGTTTACAATTCTCCTTTGATAGCATACAGTAACTTCCTGTACCAGAGACAGGGGGATGTAGGGTTGAAGGCTCAATGTAGGCACCATATTTCTGAGGGAATGCCATGCTAATTTCCATAGTGACTATACAAGTTTGCAATTCTGCCAGCAATGGGTGGGTGTTCCCCATACTCCACATTATTGCCAGCATGAGCTTTCATTTGTTTTATTAATCTTAGCTATTTGATGGATGTATGATGAAGTCAAAGTAGTTTTGATTTCTATTTCTCTCATGACTAAGGACATTGAACATTTCTTTAAGTGTTTCTCGGCCATTTGAGTTTCCTTTTTTTTTTTTTTTTTTTTTTTTTTTGGGATTCTGTGCTTAGACCTCTATCCCATTTTTTAATTGGGTTATTTGTTTTCTTGAGGTCTTGTTTTTTGTGTTCCTTATATATTTTGGATACTAGCCCTCTATCAGATGTATAGTTGGTAAAATTCTTTTTTCCCATTCTGTAGGCTGCTACTTTGAATAATGGTGTCTTTTGCCATACAGAAACTTTTCAGTTTCATGAAATTGCATATATTAATTGTTGATTTTGGTTGTTGTTGTAATGGTGTTCTGTTCAGAAAGTCTTTTCCTGTGCTAATGAGTTCAAGGCTATTCCCCACTTTCTCTTCTATCAGGTTCAGTGTTTCTGTTTTTTGAATTTTTAATTTTTTAAATTTTTTATTTTATTAACATTTTTTCATTTGTTTAACATACCGACTGCAGTCCCCCTCCCTCCTCTCCTCTTGCCCCCCCCCCCCCGCACCCCTCCTCCCATCTACCCCCATCTCATTTTATGTTGAGGCCTTTGATTCATTGGAGTTGAATATTGGGCAGGATGATTGATAAGTATGTCTATATCTGGATTCTTCTATATGTAGACATCCAGTTTGACCAGCATCATTTGTTAAAGATGCTGTCTTTTTTTTTTCTTGCATCTTTATTAAAAAGGCTGGTGTCCATTGGTGTGTAGATTTATGTCTGGATCTTCAATTTGATTTCATTGATCAATGTGTCTGTTTTATATCAATACCATCCTATTTTTTTTTAAATTACTGTAGCTCTGTAGTACAATTTGATGCTGGGGTTGGTGATATCTCTAGCATTTCTTTCATTATTCAAGACTTTTTCAGTCATTCTGTTTTTCTTTGTTTCCATCTGAAGCTGAAAATTGTCCTTTCAAGATCTATGAAGAATTATTCTGGAATTTTGATGAGGACAGCACTGAGTCGGTATATTGCTTTGGGGATGATGGGTATTTTCACTCTGTTATCCCTACTTGTATTTTGTATTCTTCTTGTACTTTGATAGGCATCTCCTTTTTTATGTTAGAGATTTTTTTCTTTTATGGTTGTTTTTGAAAATATTTTTTGTGCCTTTGACCTGTGTTTCTACTTCCTCTGTTCTTATTATTCTTATACTTGGTATTTTCATAGGGTTCCAGACTTCCTGATGCTTTGTGCAAGGAGTTTTTTTTTTTCTTAGATGTAATATTTTCTTTGACAGATTTGTCAATTTCTTCTATGGTATCTTCAATGCCTGAGATTCTCTCTTCCATCCCTTGTGTTCTGTTGTGAAGCTTGTCTTTGTGGTTCCTGTTCGAGTTTCTAAATTTTTCATTTTCAGATTTTCCTCAGTTTGGAATTTCTTTTTTAAATTTTATTTATTTATTTATTTATTTATTTATTTATTTATTTATTTATTATATTTGTGTTTTAATTTTACATATCAGCCATGGGTTCCCCTGTCTTCCCCCCTCCTGCCACGCCCCCACCTTCCTCCCAGCCCCTCCACTCCATTCCCATCTCCTCTAGGGCCAAGACTCTCCTGGGGATTCAGCTCAATCTACAGTGGGACCTGGACCTGTCCTTAGTGCATGAGCTGGCTGTTTGGAACCTTGGGCTTACACAGGGACACTTTGCTCAGCCTGGAAGGAGGGGACTGGACCTGCCAGTTTGGGATTTCTTTATTGACTCTATTTACACTTTCAGGTTTTGAATGGTTTTATTCATTCCTTCTGCTGTTTATTTGTGTTTTCCTATTTTGTTTAAGAGATCTCTTTCATACACATGAAGGTTATTTTTAAGTCTTTGTCTTGTGTTTCAGCTGTGCTACACTTCTCAGGGCTTACTGTGGTGTTGCTGGGCTCTAGTGGAGACATATTGTCCTTGCTGTTATTGATTGTGTTTTTATCCTTGAGTCTAGGCATCTGGGTTTGGGGAGCTACTAATTCTAGGTACCGATGTCTGGTCTTGTTTTTGTTAGGTGGATGTTTTGTTCTTGGTTTCTGTTGCTCTCTCTGGTTCTTAGGAGGGTGTGGTGCCTATGGGTTGCCTGATAGAGAGATGGTACTAGGTGTGGCTGCTGGTGGTTGCAGGTAAGATGTGTTTCTAAGTATAGGGAGCATACATGAATGGGGATAGGACTAGCAAGGTTGAGGGAGTCCACAGGAGGGAGAAAAGCAGGGTGTTTCACCTGGAACTGATTACTCCACTGGGAGTTGTGGCAGAGAGAGAGGAGAGGCCTCAATATATAGTCTGTTGCAGAGCTGGGGATGAAACTTGGGGATTGGGTTTGGAAGAAAGAAGTATGGGTGAAGAACTGAAACTCACCTATCTGCTTTGCTGGATTACTAGCTTCTCTGGCTGCTTGGCCAGTGAGTATCCAGGGAATGCCTGCTGGAATTGGAGACTGGGAACCCAGGATGAGCGAGGAGGAAGTTTAGAGAGGAAGATCAGTGTGACCCACTGGAGATGGGGGCAGGGAGGGGAAGGAGGCTGCAGCATGTGGTCTACTACAGAGGGCAATGTGAGACTAGGAGATTGGATTTGGAACCGTGGTGAAGATCTGCAATTAGTGTACCTGCTTCCCTGCCAGGAATGCTTGCTTTTTTTTGTTTTGTTTTGAAAAAGCATTCATGGTACCCACAGAGATCAGAAGAGGATGTCAGATCACCTGGAATTAGAGTTACAGATGGTTGTGAGTCATCATGTATGTGTGGAAACTAAACCCAGGTCCTCTGCAAGAACAGCACCTGTCTTAACTGCTGAGCTGTCTCTTCAGTCTGAGTTGGATATTTTTTTGAAAAATTCTTCCTCTATTTTCCTATTTTGGATTGACTTTCTTGTCCCACTTGTCTCTTTATCTTCTTTGACCACAGTTATAATCATTCTTTTGAATTCTTTGTCTGGGGCTTCTTTCAGCTCATTAAAAAAATTACCCATTGTTCTTTCACACAATACAGCCTGACTGCAGCTTCCCTTCCCTCCACTCCACCCATTCCCCCTACCTCCCCTCTCCCCCAGGTCTATTTCTCCCATCTTCCTCCAGAAAAGAGCAGGCCTTCCAGGGACATCAACTGAACAACAAGTTCCACTAAGACCAGACACAAACCCTTACATCAAGGTTGGGCAAGGCAGCCCTTCCAGATCATTTTCAATAGGGACTTTCATTATGGGCTTTAAAAAAAAAAAAAAAAAAAAAAAAAAAAGCCTTTTTGAGGAGACACACTATTTATATATTTATTTATTTATTTACTTATTGTGCTATTTTGACTTCCACATTGAGATTTGCATATTCAGAGTTAGTTTGTTGGTTGAGCTTTTCTTTTGTCTTCAAATTACCTTTCTTCTTTAAGCAGTGGTCCTTACAATGTTCAGATGGGGGCTAAGTCACAGCTGGGTTTGGGTGTTGATTTCTTCTTTTTGTTGGGTATTTGGGGCTACAGTCTCTGTCCCAGTTCTTCTGTGAATCAATTACAGCCTAATGCTTTCCTTGTCTGGGTTAAGGAACTTGCAACAAACTTCCCCTAGTAGTGTTGACTGGTCCTTAGTCTCAAGGCCAGACAGTTCAATTAGAGAGCCCCAGTCAGGCAGCCTGAAGGGCTCTGGTGAGTCTCATAGGGAGGGGTGACTTGTCTTCCAGTCATATGTGGTGGCTGGAGAGTCCCTTGTGGGGGAGAGGCTGGGAATTGGTGAGTTTCTAAGGGATGGCAAGGAGGTGGTGATGGTCCTTGGCAAGTAGTTGCAGGACAATGGGACAACATAATGGAGGGGGCTAAAAGGGGAGCACAAGGTAGCTTCCCTGAGTCTCTGTTCCACATGGGCCGACTGGAGAGTCCCTGGAGGTGGTGGTGTCTGATCTGGGGCATCCCAAAGAAGGGAGAGGAACCAGGAGGAGATGGCAGCCTAATGTTAGGAAAGTCTGCATTATATCCTTTTCATATTTCATGTCCTATTTGATCTTATTCCAATTATAGAATTTTCTCTTATCAAAGTATGTTATTCTTTTGTCTGTCTGTTGGTCTTTTTTTTTTTTTTTTTTTTTTTCTCGAGAGAGGTTTTCTCTGTGTAGTTTTGGTGCCTGTCCTGGTTTCGCTCTGTAGACCAGGCTGGGCTCAAACTCACAGAGATCTGCCTGGCTCTGCCTCCCAACTGCTGGGATTAAAGGAGTGTGCCACTACCGCCTGGCTTGTCTGATGGTCTTTAATTGATCAACTTAAGGAACTTTTCCGCAAAGGAACTTTTCCGCAAAAGAAGAAAACATGTTTAAATATTGAAAGAACTTTTCTCTCTGTGACTTCAGTGGTAGAAATTTCAAAACAAATACTCTTTGATTGAGTTATCATTACCATTATTAGTTCACAATTGACCAAAATAACATATGTGTGTATGCTGTGCACTTTAATAAATAATTGCTAGCCAAAGAAGCAAAATATTGGAAATAATTTTCTTTTAATTTTTTTAAAAAAATTTATGTGCATTGGTGTTTTGCAGACATATATGTCTATGTAAGGCTGTTGAATCCCCTGGAACAGGAGGTACAGACATTGTGAGCCATCATGTGGGTGCTGGGAATTGAACCTGGGTCCTCTGGAAGAGAAACCAGTGCTCTTAACCACTGAGCCATCTCTCCAGCCCAGGAAATAATTTTTCTTGATAAATACAGAGTAAGGTTTATATTGTCCTGTGGAAATAAAATTTTGATTTGTCCTTTTGTTTAGTACCCGAATTAGTTACATATTTTATGTGGCTGTGAAGGATTTCTTTCTTTCTTCTCTCTCTCTCTTTCTATCTTTCTTTCTTTCTTTCTTTCTTTCTTTCTTTCTTTCTTTCTTTCTTTCTTTCTTTCTTTTTCTTTCTTTCTTAAGCAGAATGGGTGGAAATGGAGTGATTGGGAAAAGATAGCTGCCTCACTGCCTTAAGGTGCTTTCTCACTTAGGCCAATTCTATAAACAAACTTACATTTGCTAATTGTACCACCAGAACTCATCCCTTTGTAAGATGAATTTCATGTGTGCCCAGGCATGTCCATCAAGGTCATCATGCACATGTAGCACAGTCTGAAGACAGTTGATGGATGCAAGGAAAATGACCCTGGTATAACAATGTGTCATTCTTCCCACACATGGTGTGATTTTAAAAATAAGTTACTTCATCTCCAAGTGCTCACGCTGCTGTTTTGAAGGATTTGGGGGCCCACCCAGCACCCACTCTTTGATCCCTGGGTATCTTCTTGAGATATGGCAGGGGTGTGTGTGTGTGTGTATGTGTGTGTGTGTGTGTGTGTGTGTGTGTGTGTGTGAAATTGTATTATCGAAGCTACATTTGTCACTGACTGTATTGTCTCCATTATCCTTCCAAATTGTCAGATCCCAGAAAAGCTTAATCTCGGTATTTCAAACAGATTTCTGAAATTAACCTCTGACCTTCACAGGAACTAAAAAGAAACATAGGCAGAGGGAATAGGGATTTCTGCCATTTCTTTTCTCTCTTTTTTCTTCCATCTTACATTTTTTTGGCTTGATTAGATATTTGATTTCTACAGCTCGCATGACTAATTCTATGCTTAAATGAACGATACCCTCAGCATGTAAAGATGAAAACGTGTGCCCATGCCTGCCACTTTCAGGAGACATTACAGGTCATCTTACACATCTGGTATAGGAGAGCTTCTCTCCAGGTGCCACCAAGCCCTGTTAGTCCAACAACCCACTTGTAAAATAAACACACAGACATTTATATTATTTAAACTGCTTGGCCATTAGCTCAGGCCTACCATTGTCTAGTTTTTACTCTTATATTTAGCCCATTTCTATTAATCTATACTTTGCCACGTGGCTTGTGGCTTCCCAGTACCTTATCTCTTTCTTGTCATGGCAGTGGCTGGCAGTATCTCCCTGCCCCAGCCTGCACTTTCCAGAATTCTCCTCCTCCTGTCCCGCCTACCCTATCCTTCCTGCCTGGCTACTGGCCAATTAGCACTTTATTTATTTTAACCAATCAGATCAACACATTTGGCATACAGAACATCCCACAGCACTTCCCCTTTTCTTTTTTTTTTCAAAAAGCAAGGTTTTAACTTTTATATAGTAAAATTTCAGATAACAAAATAATTATCAAGCAAGAATTACAGTTATTAATATTAAAGAAGATATCCTATCTTATATTTGTGAGTCTAAGGTTTTATATCTAACTTACCTTTTATCATAACTGAGGAAATTATAACTATCTAGTCTTCAACCACATCAAAGACCTCAGAAGGATATAATATTACCTGAGAACTGAGAGAAGGATGCAAGCAACTTTCAGGAGTCTTGCAGGGTAGATAGAGACAGCTGGCAGCCTGGACAGTCACCTAATGTTCCTTTGTAAAGTTGGGGCATTTGTCTTCAGCCCACAGGGCTAGAGTCTCTTGGTCACTTCTCTCAGTGTCCTGTAGAATGTCTGGCAGTTTCCTCTGTGAAGCAGGAACCTGAAGGACCATTTTGTCAAGCAAAGTTTAGTGGTCACCTTTCTATGGGTCCTGCATGTCCATTTGATCAAGCAGTCCAGGCAAGAACAGTTTCTTGCCTAAATGGCTATTTTTGCCAAGGTGAAGATAAACTCCATATGGAGTGTCTTCAATGCCCATCCTCCTCTCTGAAGTAAATTGGTGTTGCCAGGAGCAGACATATCTCACTATCCAGAAAGTCTAAATTTTAAAAATATTTTAAATGCCATATTCTGTAGGTCTTTGAAGTATTTGAAGATTACCTATCTATCTGAAATATTTCTATGTATACCTAGAAGACTTAACTAACATGGCTACGAGTATGATTATCATAGATGACTAATTATTAATCTATTTTTAATTATCCATTACAATTTTTTATACTCATGAGGTATTTAATGTTTCTTATATTCTCTTCCATTAAGCATTTTAACATTAACATTGTTAAATTTTGTTGAAAAAAGCATTACAATTTAAAATGAGCTATACAAACATAATACCTTAAACATGAGTAGAAATATACACACAGTATCACAAAATTAACTTTAAGTTTGTATCAATAGACTAAAATCTATATCAATGTAAAACATTTTAAACAAGTTGTTGCTCTTTAGAAGTAAGTTCCTTAATCTACCCTTTCATCCTATTATATCTATATCATATCCCCTTTTCTTCTTTAGAAAGAGATCACATTTATAATCAACCTGCTTTAAATAAAAATATTGTTTTTTTTCTGTCCCACACCAGAGGGCTCTTCTGATTTGGGACACAAAAATCTCTTAACCTTTTCTTTTAGCAATATGTCTGGGTTTAGAGAAGGAGTGAGCCAATTCCATCTCCAAAGCCAGCTTGATAATTTTGGGAAATTGGGCATAGTTTCTCTTACTACTTCTTGCTGGAGGGGGGTGCTGTATCTTATGGGGACACAAAGAAAATTTTAGGATTATGGAGTAGTCTGTGAGGGTAAACCTCTGAGCCAGTTGCCTTGAAACCATTTTGGATGTTGGATCATCTGGGCCATGGTGTCATTGGAGACCTTTCAGGTGGTCTTGGCTGTTCAAACCTGATGTATCTTAATCTGGAACAAATCCATAGCCTCTGGCTTTCTGTGGAAACAAAAGCAGAGACTCTTTTCCAAAGCAACATATCCTTATATCCAAATTTTGAAGTCAAGGTACCTTTAAAATTTCCATATTTATTTAACTCAACAGCTTTTATGATCAAATCTTTTTCTGTAGTTAAAAATTCCAAAGACAACACAAACCAGATTCTCTGTTGAAGACTAGCAGTTATAGTTACAAATTAGTACATATATATAATATCTTAGATAGAATATATTAAATATTAGAATCAGGTTTTTTTTTTAGGATAGGATACCTTTTGTAATGATTTTTGTAACATGCCACCTACCCATGCTTTAGACTTCCCTGGATTTTAGTATGTGTTTTTTGCTTGATATTGTTTGCATTGATTGTAGTTCCAACTTATCTAGGTCATTATCCTTCACTACTCCTGGACAATATTTGATGACCATTTCTTTGTGTATTGTCTTGTATTAGGTTAGAACCTTCTTATTTAGACAAAAGGGGGCGATGTAGTGGGTAGCCATTCCAGCCTTGGCCTGGAAGTTCCAACCCCCATTGAGGCTTCGGTAATGGTCACTCCTACAAGGCGGGGCTGAGGGAGGATGCTAAAGACCCAGGACTGAGAGGAGAGGCTTGTCTTGGTTCCAGGACCCTGGATGCTGGAGGTAGACCGAGCAGAGTTCTCCAGAGAACACCGCCGGACTGCGCTATACCTTTCCCAGACCCTGCAACCTATCCCTTCATTTGTAAGTTACCCTACAAAATAAACCTCCCTTTTAACTACATGGAGTGGCCTTAATAATTTCACCAATAATCTGGTTAGAATGGGCTAAATGATTTTTCACCAGGAGAGAATTTGGCAGTAAGCTTGGCCTTTTTGAGTCTCGCTCTGGCCCCAAATAACTCTAGAATCATCCTGGAGGTCACTCTACGTCTCATCTGCACAGGTTTAGATTGAAGGAGAGTAGTCCCTTCACCTACAATCAGAGTGAGGTCTTCATGGGGAACTCTCCCTACCTGGGTCTTAGGAATGAGGAGGGTGGTTGTAGCATGAATCTTAAAGAGTCTTATTAATAAAACCAAACCTGAGCCAGGTATTGGCGTGAATGCTGGAAGATCAAAGAGACAGAACAAGCCGCAGTTTCCTCACCTCACCAGTTCCTCAGCTGGTCTTGTTTCCTCAGACTGGAAGCTTCTGTGTCCTCATCCCAGTGGCTCTCAGCTGAACTGCTGCTTGAAAGCCTGAATACTTAACCAGCTGAATGCTACTAGTTTCTGGTCTTCATGCCTTATATATCTTTCTCTTTCTGCTGTCACTCCCTGGGATTAAAGGTGTGTTTCTCCATGCTGGCTGTATCCTTGAACACACAGAGATCTGCCTAGTTCTGCCTCCCAAGTGCTGGGATTAATGTACATCACCACCGCCCAGCTTCCGCTATGGCTTGCTCTGACCCATTTTCTAGCCACCATTTTTGGCTCTGTATCTAGTGGCTGTCTGTTCTCTGACCCCAGATAAATTTATTAGGGTGCACAATATTTTGGGGAACACAATACCACCACAGGTGGTTTCATGATTTTTCCTTCCTGGAAAGAGAAATGATGAACCAGAATACTGGGAGGTTGGGACAGTCACTGAGAAGCTAAGTCATGTTCACCTTCTTAACCAACAAGATGGCAAGGTCTCCTACTTTTCAAAGTAATATATTTCCCAAGGTTCCACATTTAACTGGCCCAGTGGGGCTTCTGGGGCTTTATCCCCTTCTCTCTCCAACATGGTCACTTTATTGCCATCGGAAGAGCAACTCTTGGGGGTAGACACTTGGCAAGAGGCATGAGGTTGGGGAACCACAGAAGGAGTTTAAGCTGAGAGTGTGTCAGGGTCAGATTTCTGACCCACTGCTCTGGCTTCAGTTTCCTGGAGGATGTTCAGGATGCACTAAAGTGATGAAGCTGTTATTGTGCTGGAGGAAGCCAATGAGTTCTCCATGTGTGCTGCTGTGTTAAGAGCTGAACCCTGACAGCTCTGGTGTGCCGTGGAGGCAGCACCTGTCATTTTAGGACTGAGACGAGCATATCAGGTTTCGTTTCTGCAAATGACTAGTTTGGAGAGCATCTCCACTAAGCCGTCTCAGTGGACACTGAACTCTGGACTCAGTCAGTTTGGGTTTTTATCACTCCTGGGTGTGGTATTATTTGGGCGAGTGACTCGACTTCTCTCAAGTTCTTTCTGCCTGTGGAGTAGGGGTTGTATTTCCTTCTACTAATGGGTTATTACAGCAATTCTGTTCCTAGTCTGTATAACCATTTTGCTGCTTATATCTATTTTGGGCTAGTGCTCAGGATAGAGGAGGGAGAACAATAATTGGAGGAAGGATAGTAGAGGAAGGTGAGTAAGGAGGTATAGAGGCTGGAGGACATGATGTTCCTACATTAAATGGGGAGGGATAATGCTGCTGGCGCTAAGAAGAGCCTGCCACACTAACAGACCCAGTTCTAGCTCCAGAATTCCAGCTAACAGGGTGGAGGTTGAGGTGGTCTAAAACCATTTAAGTTTAGTCCCTGGGATTAGTGGAATCGGGGTAATAATGTGGATTGGTCAGTGTGTTCCAGAAAAGTACAACAAATGGGATGTGTGTCTATGTGTTAGAGAGATAGATGGAGATGTTGTAAGGCATTAGTCATGTGATTGCAGGAGTGCAGTTAAAGTCTTCAGGGTCATCGGTGAGGCTGGAGACCCAGAGAGGAGGAAAGATCTAAGGGTAATGATAGTCTGCTGGCAGAATTCCTTTTTGCCTGGTACAGGATGGCTTTTGCTCAACTGATTGGCCCTGTTGCCTCTGCTGCCTTCATGACACAGTTAACAATGATGTTTCTGGATCTCTGATTTCCTGGTTAGCCTATGTTGGAGCATCAGCCTCTGCAGCCACTTGCATAATGAGTAACGATCCATCTTCATTCAGAATCACAGATTTAGGGGCTGGAAAGTCAAGCACTGTTTGCTGTGCTTGCACAGGACAGAATTCCAGTTCCCAGTTGGCATATAACTGCTTATAACTTCAGTTCTGAGTGATCTGATACCTCCTTTTGGTTTCCATGGAGACTTCACTCATGTGTACAAACCTACATTTAGCACACACTTAGACACATAACTAACAACTTAAAATTAAAATAAAAAGATCAAATTTAGTCAGGCATGGTCATTGACACTGGTAATCCCATCAATGGGAAAGGCCAAGGCAGGGGGATTTTTTCAAGTTCAAGGCTAGCCTGGACTATATAACAAGACACCGTCTGTCTCAAAAACAACCTAGTGATTTAATTATTCACTCTGTAAACAAAAATCCCAAACAAACAAACAAAAAGAAATCTAAACCACTGTATTAGTGCAGGGTCTCTAAAGAAACAGAAGGGCTAGAATGAATATATATTCTACCAATAGAAAGTCCGAGAATCCAGTAGTTTTTCCATGAGGCTGGATGTCTCAGCTGGTCTCCAGTGGTCACTGGAATCCTGAGGAAGTACAGGGGCCAATGCCAGTGAAGGAATGGACTTGCCAGAGTGAGAACAAGCAGGTAAAGAGCAAGGGCTTCTTTCTTTCTTATCCTTTATATAAGCTGCCTGCGGAAGGTATGGCTCAGAATAAAGGCGGGTCTTTCCACCTCCAAAGATCTGGATTAAAGGTGAGTCTTCCCACTTCAAATAATTTAGTTAAGAAAAATCCCTCACAGGTGTACCCAGCTGCTTGAGGTTTAGTTAATTCCAGATGTGGTCAGGTTGACAACCAAGAATAGTCATCACAGACACATTCGCAGAAACATTAGAATAATGTTTGACCAACTATCTAGGCACCACAGACATGTTCAAAGGATGGATAAAGTTAACCACCACAGTGGACTAACTAATAAGAGATTGTCTTACACTTGAGCTACATATACATTTTATTTACTTATTTCCCTGACTCTAGCAAGTGGATAGAAGTTGTGGTCCTCACACTAGCATATAACTCTAAGCTTTCATCATCAGATACCATGTGATGGAGTTAGCTTGCTGGTCTACTATCATAAATGGAGCAAAGGGACATTTTGGAGCATAAGGAGGACCTTTGGCTTGGTTGTATGCATGTATGTATATGCTGTAACTCATGATTTTACAAGAAGGCACGTTAGGATTTTACCAGCATGGCTTGGGGCATGGAGGCATGCACCTGCTATTCTTGGTGATGGGAAACTAAGTGACAGGAAGGTATGAGCTCTAGCAGGTGATGGACACAGGATCTGGCCTGGAGAATGGTTAGAGCATAGCAAAGGGGTTGGGCTTCAGGCTTCTGTAGTCTAGAAGTCTCGTCATGAACTCAAGTGTGATGGGATCTGAAACACAGCTAGAAAAATCTATCTCAGACCTGTCTACTGTGGAGGAGCTGTCTTAGTCTAGAATGATTAGGGGAATGGGAGACTGCAGGAGGTCCAGACATATGGTTGCCTGAGGTATGAACACACGGGGTGGGGGGAAGGGGACGGGGAGGGGGCGCTCCAGATCTTTGTGTCCTTAGGAACCTGTGTGGGAGTGAACAGAGGAGCATTCGCGGCTAGGGCAGTGGTGTCTCTGTCCACGAGATGGCGCTCAGAGTTTGTCTTTGTATGTGTGGTTTTACTTAGATTGAAAAAAAAAAAAAGAAATTTCTATGTTATAGTCTGTTTCAGAATCTGTGGCAATGCAAGTTGTGTTTCCTAATTTAAAAAGCAGATTGCACGTAAGTTTATGATTTGGAGGGGTCATATTTCTGGTAGCGGATAGCTGCTTTTCTTCCTCCTGGGATGTGGTGATAACCAGAGGGAAGGGGGTCTGTTACAGTCTCCTGCTCCTGCCTGGATTTCCCTCCTCCCTAAGGAGCTCACGGTCCAGTTAGAATTCAGATTCATCTCCTCTGATATTAAGGGAGGACTTTGAGGGATGCTCTGCTGGGGAAGGGGAACAACGAGATGATATTATTGGATGAGGAAGAAAAGATTAATTCTGTCTAGAAGCTTATGTAGTGAAGGTGAGAACACTGATCTGTCATGAAAGAAAGTAGAACCAAATTTTTCTGAAGACTGTGACAGCCAGGATTCCCTGTGACAAAGTTAGGCATCTTAGACGTCTTCCTTAGGGCTGTGCAGTAGAGACCGCATTTATGAGGAGGAAAGGCTGCAAATTTATGACTTGCAGGACCTCTAGAAAGGAGAGCAGGTAAATATGAGCTTTGGCCACTGAGAGGAAATCTGCTCCTTTGAAGTTATTTCTGAAGTTCATAAGAGACTGTAAGAATTTCGATCTTCATCAGTCTTGGTGGTACACACCTGTTATCCCAGAGCTGTGGAGCCTGCTGCAGGAGAATTGCAAGAAATTTTAAAACAAGCCTGGCGGTTTTCACCAATGGAGTGTCACTGGGTATTTCAAGTACATCCTGGGCTAAGCCCTATGCCCACCAGCAGCTGAGCCCCAGAAAGTGAACCCAGTGATATTTTTGTGGACTTTTGGCTTTGTTTTGGCATTTTTTTTTTTGTCTTAGTGGTCTTTTGTTTACTTGTTTTTATTTTTGCTTTTGCGGGTTATTTATATTTGTGTTTTTAAAATTTTTTGTTGATAGATAAAGATATAGAGTTAGAGATAGATAGCGAGAGAGACAGATAAAGAGAGAGAGAGATACAGAGACAGGGAGAGACAGAAAGACAGAGAGACAGAGACAGAGGGACAGAGAGAGACACAGAGACAGAGATAGAACATAAGGTTGTGTGATAGGGAGGTGAGGAGAATTTGGGAGCAATCAGGGAAAGAGAAAACATGATCAAAATACACTGCATAAAAATTTTAAATAAAACAACCCAGCCTGGGTTACATAGTGAGACTTTGAGAACAACAATGATGGATACAACAATGATGAATCCAACAATGATGGCAACAATAACAATAACAGCATCAGCAGCAAGCCCAACAACTGGGGCTGGGGAGATGTCTGGGGAGATGTCTGTCTGGGGAGATGTCTGTCTGGGGAGATGTCTGGGGAGATGTCTCCCCAGTGAACAAAAGCACTTGTTACACAAGCTTGAGGACCTGAGCTCAGATTCCTGGAACACTCCTAAAAGTTCAGGTGTTTTAGTGTTCATCTGTCGTTAGAGCATCCATGGTGAGAGTAGAATTGGAGATATTGCCCAGAGAACTGGAGAGATGCACAGAAGCTCGTGAGTCAGGTAGCCTTCATTACGTGGTACAGAGGAAACGTGATTCAAAACAAGGTAGAAGGTAAGAACTGATGTCTCCAAATTTTCCTCTGACCTCTACTGGCACTTACTCTATGGCATGCGTGTGCCTTCCTGCATACACTACCACTGCCACCCCCCCCCCACACCACCACCACCACCACTACCACCACCACCACCACCACCACCACCACCACCACCACCACCACCACCACCACAGTAAAAGAAAATCAAAGGAAGATAGAAAAAGAAACATCTTGGAAATAGGTAAGTAATAAATAGCACATACATCATGTTTTTTATTTTGGGCACCAAGATCACAATTAGGAATTTTTGATATTTCTTTTTAACAGATGAGAAAGCAAAGGTTTTGAGATATGACATAATTATGTGAATTCTTTTGGAATCTTACATGTCGCAGTTCTCATAGAGAAAAATGACAGACTCTGAAAATAATGAGATAGAGTCTTGGGAACAGTGTGTGTGTGTGTGTGTGTGTGTGTGTGTGTGTGTGTGTGTGTGTGTGTGTGTATTGTGTTCCTTTCTCATGACTTGGATGTTGAGAGGGTGCTAGGTTCTAGAAGACCTGAAGGGACCTATGTGTTTTTGGTCACATCATGACTCCTAAAATTCCTATTTGATGCTTTTTACCTCCACTAGCTTGGAATGACACTTTATTTGAAGACCAACCCTTTGAAGATACCAAATCTGCTGGGAACTTGACCTTGGACCTTCTCCAGAAGGATGAAAAATAAATGTCCAGTATTCAAACCATACAGTCTGGTGTTTTGTTGTAGAAACTCTACCAAACAAATATGAGTGAGGTTCATTTTTATCTTGTTTTGGAGAAGGAAGGGGCTGTTGTGAATTTTTGGTTAAGAGTCTTTGTGACCCAAGAGCCTTTGACTCTAAGAAGTGCATTTGCTATTTGTGGAGTTTTCTGAATCCCATAAGGATTAGTTACTGTCCCATGGTTAGAGAATAAAGAAAGCATGATTATGATGGAAACTGAAGAGCCCCAGGGAGGAGCTGGGAACTAGATATAGATTTCCCATCAATTTCCAAGAGGGCTCAGCCTGGGAGAATTGCCCAGCTGTTTGTCTCTCATATAAGAGGGATTTGAAATCTCAGATAGGAGTCTGTGGAATGATGATGGCATGCATGTCTCCATTGGGGACTGAGGGGACTCTTTTCAAGACTTTCCAGAGGACAAATGGATCTTTAGGAATTTTCCCTTTGGAAAGAATTCACTAGAGCCAGATAAGCCACATGGGGGCATTCAACTGCTTGGCCTCATCACTATAGGCAGAGGGGAATCCCTGGCTTCTTGTGAAAGGAAAGCTCATCATAGGCTTATCTTGCTCTTTGGGCTCTCATCTTGTCTCTGAGACAGAGGGTCTGAAGATGTGACTTTGAAGGTCCTCTGAGACCCAGGAACAAAAACAAGGTGTTTGAAGCTTTTGAGACATCCATGGATGCCTCACTTGCTGAACTGCTTTTTTTTTGTTTTTTGTTTTTTGGTTTTTCAAGACAGGGTTTCTCTGTGTAGCTTTGCGCCTTTCCTGAAACTCACTCTGTAGCCCAAGCTGGCCTTGAACTCACGAAGATCCACCTGGCTCTGCCTTCCAGGTGCTGGGATTAAAGGCAAGTGCCACCAATGTCCGGCTTGCTGAACTACTTATCTACACAATAGCTGTATTATCCTGTAAACCAGAGCATGTGAATAACAAGGTTCCTGCTGGAGTTTTATTGTTTCAATCTCCCATCAATGGACAAAATCTATCAGAACATATTGAAGGGGCATGCTTGATGCCTCATCACTCAGCTTTTTGTACTTAGCCATCTGCCCAAATTCATTAATTAAAATTACTTAAAAAATAACTAATCCAACAAATATTTACTATGCATTTAACTCACATTGCTTATAATTTTTTTTTATGGTGGTGAAGAATGGAAAGGAAACATAGATACTAAGACAGTGTTTAGTGTGTGTGTGTGTGTGTGTGTGTGTGTGTGTGTGTGTGTGTGTGTACCCATATGTGAAAAGACTGCCCAGAAGTTGTTAATTAAACGAATGTTAAGCAAATGAAAGAATGAATGAATGGTGGAATGGGTGAATAGACTTTCTCCCTTTATGTATCAGTGTAAACCCTACTAGAATGTAATTCCTCTCTCCCCTGGAAGGTCAGCTTTGCATTAGCAGAGATCTTCTTTTTTTCTTTCTATTTGTCAATGCTAGTCACCACACTCAGGATCATATCTGACACAGAATGGACATTCAACCAATATCAACTGAATGAATGAGTGACTTATCTCCAGAAGTAGCTTATCTTTATGTGTCCCATTCATTATTTAACAAATGTACTTGGTCTTCTGTATGGACTAAGGAAGCAGAGATGGTCAAACTGGCAAGTACAGCTCCAGACACAGAGACCCTAAAACAAGGACTACACTTGTAGGGGAAGGAAGGAACTAGAGAGTGCCATGGATGACGTCATAGGGGCAAGAAGCTTGGAGATGGTGGTTTGGGTGGCTGGACTCTAGGTAACTTATATGTGGAAATGATGTAGGAGGAGGTAAACACAAAGCAGTAAGAGCAATACTGTTGGGACTTCACTGCCATGATTAGAGGTATGGACAATAATGTAGACATATTGACAAGCTATTTAGACATGGAAGGTCAAGGTAAGACTTGCATTTGAGAAAGAGCCTCTGTTTGTAGGATGGAAAATGACCTCAAAAGAATTGAAATAAAAAGCAATAATGATCAAGCGTGCTGCTCTAGCAATCAGCTAAGAAGTAACTTGGCATGAAGCAAAAGACATGAAGAGCTTTGGGGGCCAGAAAAGACAACATACAGTAACTGACCATCTGTGATGGGCAAGTAAAGGCAGTCTAAGGGAACATCTACATTTCTGCATTCAAATGAATGGGTGCCAATAACAGGAGATGGGGAAGACCACTGACCAGGTGCAGATGGGACTCTGGAGCTTAGGAGAGAAGTCCTTATTGACTACACTAAGCCACACTGCTGGCCTTGGCCTTGGCAGAGAGGCATGCCTTTGTATCAGTGACTATGGACAGGTATCCCATTTGTTCTTTGTAAGAACTAGGGTTCTAGTATAGTACGCTTGTTTTAGTTTTCCAGATTGTGAACACAAGGCTGTGAATCATGGCTGCTTCTCCAGCCTGGGCCCTGGAATTGAAAACCAACTAATGGGAACCAAGAGGAGATTAGTTGAGACTGGGCAAGCCTGGCTGAACCCCAAAGAGCCCAGTCAAGCTTAGTAGGCAATGTCATGAACGAGAAGTCAATATGTATTATTTGTTTTGTTTTTTGTTTGTTTGTTTGTTTCAGAGCTGAGGACCAAACCCAGGGCCTTGCGCTTGCTAGGCAAGTGCTTTACCACTGTGCTAAACCCCCAACCCCAGTATGTACTATTATAAGCCATTAGACATGTAAAGCTGTTCTGTTATGCAGCATAATCTGGTGAGGACTGACTGTAACAAGAAGCTGCTGAGTTATACCCATAAGTTCAGGATGACTCAGTGTGTACTTCCTGATAACCAAGTAAAATATTCATCATTTAAATTCTGTGAGGCAGGCTTTTCTGTTATTTTTAGACAGCTATCTACCCCAAATATTTGATATTGCATGACTACCCTTCTCTAGTTCTTTCCCTGGCCCCCAAAAGCATCTTGGGCCTTTTAAACATAATTTTCTCACTATGAAGAAGCTCTACATCACATACTAAGCTTTATTCATCCTTTTCAACCAAGATTAGTGCTGTCTTCTATGTGAGATCTTCTTTGACCTCTTGGGAAGAGTTGCATATTTTTATAAACCTTCCATCTTTCTCTCATCAAAATCTCCATCACATTACATTGGTATTACTGGTTCCTTAGCCAATAATTTTCAGAACAGCCTCTCTCTCTGTCTCCCTGTCTCTCTGTCTCTCTCTCTCTAAATTAAAATATAATCCTGTCATATCCCTCTTCCCTTGGATTTCATGGCTGACCACTTGATGACCAGTTAGGGAGCTTATCCCTGATGAAGACTATCTCTACCTGTTTCAATATTCCCTAGTTTCTTGTAGTTATTGTCTGTTTTAGACCCTATGTGTCTTCTCCATTCTATGTTAGCATGTCTATTGCTTTTATATTTCCTCAGGTCTTGTTTAGATAGATATACTGTTGAGGTCTGTCATCTCAGGTGATCCAGCATCTGAGAATGCCTCTGTTGCAGTTTCTTCAAAATTCTGCATCCAGAACAACTTCAAAGCTGCAAGCTGAGATGGTTCAGCCTCATGGACTATACCAGTCAAGACTTTGGATAAGCTCCACACTTTTCCATTACACAGATACTCACAAAAAATAATACAGCTAATTCTCCTAGGACTTGACCATTATCTCGATTTTCTCAGGGTTTCCCAAAGAGGTCATTGCCTCCAGACAACCAGAAGCCACTGGAGAGCACAGTCTTTACATTTCCAAGAGGTGATTGTGGGTGGTTTTGGTTATTTGGTGGATTATGGATGTTTGCCATTGTTTAGGGGGGTGGTTGCAAATTGGTACTGGTCATGATCAGGGGGAAAAACTAAGCATAGAGGGTGATATTCAAGGATCCCTTTTTGAAAAGAATACAGGGGGGATATATAAATGATAGGACAAAAGGGTATATTATTCAATCTAGTTTTGAACTAAAAAAGCAACTACTGGTCTTAAATATTTTACATTGGTATGGATTTTTTGTGTATTGATACAAGTTTAAGGTTATTTTTGTTTTTAACATACTGTATATATGTTTCTACTCTTATTTAAGGTATTATTCCTATGCAGCTCATTTTAAAATGCAATGTACAGTTATAGTCTTTAAAGGCTATTATCACAAACTGTTTAAGATAATTAAGAAATGTAGGTTAGTAGTTAGTCATCTATAACAGTTAAATTTATTGTCATGTTAGGTATGCTTTCAAGGTCAAACAGATATATTTTAGATACACAGATGGTCTTCAAACACTTCAGAGACCTAAAGATGTTTAAGATGTTTTAATAGCATAAGGCTTTTCATGATAGTAAGACATGTCTGCTCTTGGAAGCTTCAATTTTCTTCAAAAAAGAATGATGAGCATCAAAGAACCTCCATATGGAGTTTGCTTTCTATGTGGCAAAGTTAGCCAATGAGCAAGAAACTGCCCTTGCCTCAAGTGCTAACAGTATGCTGTCCAAATTGGACAAGTAGGACATAAAAGAAAGTTACTGCCAAACTTTGCCAAGACAAAGTAGGTCAGTACTTCAAAATTCCTGCTTCACAGAAAAGTCTAGCAGATATTCTAGGCCTGTAAATTGAAAATGGATGCCCCAACATTGCAGAGAAAACTTGGGTGACTCTCCAGGCAGCCAAATATCTCTGTCATTTCCATAATTTTGAAAATTGCTTTCTCTGTACTTCCTGTTTATTCATATAATATTATATTCTTCTTGGATCTCTAATAGGGTTGAAGACTAGATAGTTTTAGTTGTAGTTTTCCCTGTTACCAAATTCAGAAAAAAAAATCTCACAAAAGAATTGTAAAATGTATAAAGTTGAGAGACATAAAGGCTTAAATTGTTTAATCTAAGAAAATGTTTTGAGGTCTAAAAAGAAAGTTTTGGGTTTGAAATACAAGTTAAGATAGAAAGTGAATTAAGTACACAACTTTGGACTCACCAAGATTGGATAGATAATGGAGTTTTTTCTCTGAATTTGCTAAATGCAAATGGACTGGACATTGTAAATGTAATTCTTACCTGATAATTGTTCTTATTGTATATAGTTTTACTGTGTTAGAGTCAAAACCTTCCTTTTGTATTTAGGCAAAAAGGGGGAAATGCTGTGGGATATTTGTATACAGTAAAGATATATTGCTATGATTGGTGTAATAAAAAGCTGAAAAGGCAATAGCTATGCAGGAGAGACAGGCCAGACTTCAAGTTAGAGAAAGAATGCTGGGAAGAAGGTGGGGTCGCTAGCCAGACACAGGGGAAACAGGATGTGCAGGAGGAGATTTAACAGACACAAGTCATGTGGCAGGACATAGATGAATAGAAATGGGTTAATTTAAGTTATAAGAGCTGGTTAAGAGAAGCCTAAACTATAGGCCATGCTTTCACAATTAATAAGTCTCCATGTCATTATTTGGGAGTTGGCTGGTGGGACAGAGAAAGGACTCCTTACAGCTACCACCCTGATAATCATCATTGCCAAGGGTATATGACTTTTGAGTCATTTGCCTGAGAACTCTGTCATCATGTGGCCAAATGGATTTAACTTGGCTTCCACTTGCACTAGCATTGATTTAGACTCTGGATTTATGAGGTGTTTCAAATGTAATCCCTCATGGAACTGGCTACCCATTTTACAGATGAAGAATTGAGACACAGAGAAACAACAGAACAAACTCAAGGTCCTAGTTTCAGTTCAGAGAGTCTCTGACTGAGCCAAATAATTTATTTATTTTCTGGTCTATGAAATAGAAATATCATCTGCAATGTTCTCTTTCCATGGTTCTGGGATCACATGAGATTATATAAATAAGATCCGTATTTAGATACTATTTAAATAGTCATACTTTTTTTTTTTTTAATCTCACTATGTAGGCCTGGCTGGCTTGGAATTCTCTCTGCAGACCAGGATCAACTTGAATTCAAGGAGACCTGCCTGTCTCTGGCTCCCAAATGCTGAGATTAAAGGGGTGTGGTATCACGGCCAGCTATGTGTCTTTAGGTATCTGAAATGTAGTAATTCTTAAGTAGAGTTTGTTTTTCAGTAACTTCACATGATGGACTGAGGAACACAGAGAGTCTAAAATTGTATGTTGCCAGTGGGGAAACCTATTTGGTGGAGAATATGGATTGCTCAGCTACCATTCACACTCTGTTATGGATGGATGGAGACGCCCACTTTTCAGTGTGCATTGCAATATACCCACCCATTGTCCTTACAGCTAAGAACCAAGGGAAAGAATAGCTATTATTTACTAAATATTCCTAATCCTGTTTCTTTTTCCAAAAATTTAAGACCCTGCTGTAAAGTATATTTTATTGTTTTCTTTCTTTTTACTAGAGAAGATAGTGAGGGTTGGTGAGGTCAAGCACTTTCTCCAAACACAGGTTTTAAGAGGTAGAGTTGGCTCTTGAATCTAATGCCTGAATCTAAACAGCACACTCATCCTCCTGTGTTATTATTCTTTAACTTGGTGGTTCTCAGGGGTGGTTCTGGGGAATTCCTCTCTCTTTCCTTGTGTATTATCATGACTTTAGATCTTTAAAAAAAGATTTTTATATGTTTTGTTCAGGGGAAAATTGTGTTTTGACAACTGCGCCATATATATTTGAAGACATGGTTTGCGCTGGCATGGATTTGGGGTTTCTCTCCTTCCCTTCTCTCCCTTCCTCCCTTCTTTCCTCCCTCCTTCCCCTCCCTCCTCTCCTCCTTCCTTCCTCCCTTCCTCCTCTCTCCCTTTCCTCCTCCCTCCTTCCTTCCCCTTCCTTCTCCCCCCTATGGACTTTTTGCACCTAAACTCTATATGTGGGTCAAATGAGGACATTTAATGGTTTGGAAGTTAAGCTGAAAGCAAATAGTGAGTTAAATAAACTTTAAGTGAGCCAGACATTTAAGACATAGAAAAGCAAATGGACCTCGGCAGAGCAGCTGAGGACACAGGCCAGGTGACCCACTGTGGTCTGTAGGTCAGTCTGGCTCTTGACCAACACTTAAGGGACAAGAATGCTTTTTTAAATATTTCTAAATAGCTGGAAAATATGGAAAATTTTAGCTTGTATATAACCTGATAATGTCTGATGTTGCTTCCTGCCCCATTAGACCTGAAATAGGCACCATCTGGCCATTTGCCAGCTCCCATCATAGGCGTTTCCTTTTCTTCTCTGAATCTGGAGAGATTGATTTCAGGGATGCTCTCTGTTCGATCACTTCCACAGTATGTTAGCGGACATACCTCACTTCCTGCTAGGTCTTGGTGAGATGCTGTGAGACACCTCGTGGAAATGAAGAGGTCAAGGGGGGTTTTCGCAGAGGCTCTTGAACTCTGTAGAATTGCCTCTATCAGAGGGAAAAGGTTCTGCTGGGGACGAAAGGGCACTCGGAGAACAGTTCTTCAGTGAACCTTGAAGAGTCCCTGACTTCACACCATCAAAGCCCACCACAAGCCTTCCTGACTGTATCCCTTTACCTCGGAAGTGCTGGGAGGAACCTTTCTCATTTGTTGGGAAAAAGACTTTCTATTTTCTCTTGGGCAGAGAATTTGATGAGGGGAATTTTGAGAAAAAGCTCCTTGTGCGCATCAAGAGTGAAAGGGAAACTGTTGTTTGGATTGCTGCAGGCAGATGTAGCTCTGGGATCCTGGGGATCCTCAGCTGCACTTTGAGCTTTGGGATCCATTCAAGTGCACGCTCCTCTCGCACCCCCTCTTCTTCTGAATCCCAGATGTTTGATGTGGGAGGCGGGGATGAGAGCTCAAAGGAATTGTGCCCAGTACACAGTGCCCTCATCTCTCTGCTTTCAATTGGAGCCAGTCAGCAAGGGGCTGAGCAAAGCACAGGAGATGCTTGCATGCTGTGACTTTGAAATCACTCCCTCCTCCTGCTCCCTCCTCGTCCCCCACCCCCACGGCTGTCTGTTCCTCTATCCTTATTTTGAGGTCTAAAAGTGTGCTTTTCAGGGTTGTTCTGGGAAAGAGTGTCTTTGTCTTTCCCTGGTGAATGGGTGGTGACTTTCTTTCTGCAGAGCCCTACTCACCTGTCTCCCCTCCCTGATCAGATCATGCTCTGGTTCCTCATTTGCCACTGCTATGTGCTCCTGGAATTTAGCCTCACCTGTTAAACACTCCCCAAACCAAAATAAGACAGGGGCCAGGTACCTCCCACTGTAAATATGGAACTTACTCAGCACATTTGTTCTCAGGAATATGCTTGTGGTGTGTGTGTGTGTGTGTGTGTGTGTGTGTGTGTGTGTGTGTGTGTGTGTGGTGTGTTTGAACCACAGTGAGTGAATATATTTTGAACACATCTGAGAGTAAATGGTTGAAACTTGGATGTCTCAGTCTCCTCCAACCTGAGTGTACAGAAACAAAGCACAGCTTTTCACTTATTCCCTTCTCCCAGAATGCCCTGGGGACTTCCTTTTGTCTTGTGGGGAGCCCTCACCCGCCATGGTCTCTGGTGTGTTCAGAAGCTCAATCCCACTCACACTGGCTGTGCCACTTGCTTTTTCTCGACCTTGTGGTCGGGTCCAGCCTCAGGTTCTGTGAGGTGGTGTCTCATGCCTCTGCCTTTGAAGCTAGGTTGAATCACCACCAGGCCACTATTGGACTGTCCCAAATTGTACATCCTAGTGAGCTTCCAGGGACACACTAGGCTCAGGAGTCTGGCCATGCTCTTCCACAAAGTGGGGAGACTTCCTCTGCTCCACTTGGGTCACTCCCTATCACTTTGTCTCAAAGTAGAAGCCCTGTATAGGAGCACAACAAGATGGGTTGTGGAAATGGCTCCTTCATTTCATTCAGTCCCTACCAATGTCACAGCAAACTGTCATCTTTCTTTTATCTGTTGCTCAATATTTGGGCAAGAAGCATGTGCTGTGTTGTATTCCTTTCTAACCTCCAGAGACCAAATGTTTAGTGCATAATAGGTACTTAGTAAACACTTATCAGCATGAAGGTCACAGAGGAGTCTTTATGAACCTGAGCGCTCTGAACTTAATCAAGAATGAGAAAGTGGTCCAGGAAGGAGACTTGGGGGTCTAGTTAGATGCTGTCAGAAGAAAAGCAGAAGGCCAGAGGAGATGAAGGGCAGGCTGGAGGGCTATGGTGAGTCATGGTGGGCTTTGATATTCAATAATCCACGCTTTGATTTCTGTGCACGAATCTCAGTTGTTGCTTCTGTATATAGGCTGATCTGGGAAGGGGAGGAGTTCTTTTTCAAGTAGGGTTTTTGATGAAATCTGGAAGGTGAGGACAGAAGTTAAGCCTACAGTTCTGGCCCCCTTTCCTGGACAAATTTCAGAGGAGATCCCTGCAGAGGTCAGGGGTCAGCAAAGCCGAAACATGGCTGTGGTTATTAATGCCAGTCAGCGGAAGCTGGAAGACATGTGCTGGCAAGCTCTGGTGGTCAGGGTTAGGTTTTTCCTGTGGATTTTCTTCCAGAGCTCATCAAGGCAGCCTGTGGCATCCAGCCAAGGACAGCAGGTCTGTAGGGCTGCAAAAGAAAGGAAATATGCTCACTCTTCTACCAGTGAGGTACATATGACTCTTGGAGGGCGAAGTAACTGTCAGAAGGAGAAACCCAAGTCAGGGACATTACTTCTACTGTCTGTGACAATGTAAGATTATGTATGGTCATTGCCATAGACAATAAAATAGCAATGAACAATAGTTTCTTGTGGAGATACATGGGAAGTATTCACTCACTCAGGGTGCCACTTGCTTCCATTTCTCTTTCTGCCCCATGCCCATACTGTAGGCATTTGGTGCCAATCATAACTACAAGCATGAGGGGGTTGTCTTACTGTTGAACAAGAGTTTAATCTGGATATTCACTGCTTAACTTTATTATGTTAGAGACATAATATTGAGACCAGTACGAAGTTTAGTCCTTCAAATTAGGTCACTTTGGGGTTATCACTGTGCACAAACCAGCAAAACCCAGCTAGGAAGCCTGGCTCACTCAGTATTGCTCACCACATCAAGGAGCTATAGTCTGAAGGCAGGAACACTCGAAGGAAGTTCTAGTCTTACATGTGTTATCGATTAGCCATGTGACTTCAAATAATAAATACAGTTGTCTCCTCACATCTGTGGGCTCTGCATGCATGGATTCAACACATCGCAGATTGAAAATATCTCAAAAGAAATTACATCTGTACTGAACATGCACAGATTTTTTTTCTTGCCATTCTGCCAACAGTATACTATAACAAATATTCACACAGCGTTTACATCAAGTTAGTCTCATGAACAATGTAGAGATATGGAATGTTTACTGGAGAATGCTTGGAAGTCACATGCAAATACGGTGCCATTGTATATGAGGGACTTGAATGTCTTTGTAGTTTAGTATCCTCCGGAGCCAACTCCCCATGTGACTAATTCCCTGTGGACAGCAAAGGACAGCTATCTATCATGGTGGAAGTTTGTTTCTTCTTGTTGAAAGATTGTTGGGGGAAGTTCTTGGTCAATTTTTTTTTTGTGGTTATAATAAAATCCCATCTTTTGTAGCTTAAGTGGGGATTAATTTCTCACAGTTATGGAAGCCAGGAAGTCTAGGATCCAAGTGCCATCTAATGTGGTTCTTAGTGAAGGCATTTTTCTTAGCATGTAGAGAAGAGATTCCCCACAAGGAGCAAAACAGAGCTTTCTCACATTGTGTGTGTGTGTGTGTGTGTGTGTGTGTGTGTGTGTGTGTGTGTGTATGTGTGCACGCTTACACTTATAAATGTATACTTGTCAATGTTGGTGCTTGAGGAGGACAAAGGTTGACATCAGGATGTCACTTCTGGCATTAGTGATCTTATAAGAAGGAAATCATGAATCTGGGAAGATGGGTCTTCAGGGTGGTGGGAACATGGGGTGATGGCACTTCTTTATATCATTTTGAACAGCAAGATAAGAGACTATAGAAAGAAGCCATGGACTATATATCTTCAAGGATCCTCCTCCAGTGATGTGCACCTCTTTCATCAAAGTTCTGCCTCCCAAACATCCAATAATCTCTCAAAATACTGCCACTTACTGGGGAGCCACCCTTGACCCAGTTTGGAGGACTCTTCATATCTGAACCATAACAGGTGAAACAGTGATGGATATTTGGTTATTACTATGTTATGACCAATTCCTGAATGGAGGCAAGTTCCTGTCCTGAGAATGTTACATTGTTGATATATTGTTACACAAGTATCTCAGAGGCTGGGGATGTTCTTCTGTGTTTTTTTATTGGATTGTGATGAAGAACAAAGTCATACATGTGGCAGCTTTAGGAATGGGAGTGGTTAGGGCTTTAGAACAGTCCTAGTTTGGATGCTCTGACATAAAAGAATAATATGTGGAAATTGGCATTCTCACACCCCCTGGGGCTGTGGAAATTGGTACAATCCATGTGGAAAGCAACTTGGCAAGAGTATAGAGAACCATCCAAATACTCATATCCCTTGACTCACTTCACTTCTGGGAGTTTATCCCAAGAAAATAATCTTGAAGAAAGAGAAAATTACTCATGAAGGTGTCATGGGAGCATTGTTTTCCAAGGATGAAAACCAGGAAATGTATAAGCCACAGGCTGGCAAGATTTTTCTGTAAAGGGCCAGATGATACACACTTTAGGTTTAGCAAACTGGGCAGCATCTGTCTCTAATACTCCAGTCTCTATTGGGCGGACACCATAGATAGCATGTTGGAGAGTGGGCATGGCTATTGTAGGGCAAAGAGAGAGCTCCATGATGTTCCTGAAGGTTTGGGGCATGGGACTGGAAATGGACTAAACAGGGGCAAAAGATGAATGAACTTGTTAACATAGAGCAAGGGAAAGTCACTGAGCAGGGTGGATAGTACAGGGGTGTGATTGCTGACCAGACCAATGTGATTTAGAAACTCATGAGAATAGGGAGTGTCAGGAGAGCAGCAAGTGATCTAGGGAGAGCTTAATGAGCTTGGAGAACACATAACAACGTGAAATAAATTCTGGTGACCAGCAGGGCAAATTATGGGTAGTCAGTGAAATAGAAGTCAGTGGGCCAAAGTCTGTCCAGCTGTGTTGGCAGGAATCAGGCTTTCTGGAAATTGAATATGCTTAGTGAAAGCTCTGGGAAGGGACTAGAGGTTTTGTTTCTTAGGTGAGTCTTCACCTTAGGCAGGAAAGGGAACTTGTCAGGAAGCCTTTCTCTGGGCTTGTGGGATGCAGGCTAAATACAAGGAAAGATCTGGAGGGGGACATTGATATTGAGTTTGTGACTTTTCCATTTTCACATGTATGGTGTGTGTGTGTGTGTGTATGTGTGTGCAATTTTCCATGTGTGTGACACATCGAAGTTGTAGTGTGCATCCATGCTTGTATGTATGTGAAGGTTTGAGGGTGATGTTAGAAATCATCCTTGAGGACTCCCACCTTATTTACTGAAACAGTGTCTCTCAGTTCAATCCAGAGCTCACCAATAAAGCTAGTCTCACAAGCCAGCTTGCTCTGGGGATCACCTATTTCTCATTTTCAGGGCTGGAAATGCAGGCATGTTGTCATGCCCATTTGTCCTTAATATGGGTTCTGGGCTCCCAACAAGCTCTGAGCTTTATGTTTGCAGGGCGAGCATGTTAACCATTGAGACATCTCTCCGTCCCCTGGCTCCTTTTTCAAGGGACTTAAATTTCCTTTAGATAAAACTGCTCATCAGGTCCCCAAATGCAATCAATACATTTGGTGTATTGTTAGCTAACCCCTAAATTAAATCCTAATAAAACTTTATTTATGGAGTGTTAAATTCAAATACCATATAATTTTTACATAGTATGAAGTGTTCTTTTGATTTTCTTTCCAACCAGTTAAAAAGGTAGGTACAGTTTTTATCATTGCAAGCCACATAAAAACAGGGCTGGCAAGATGGCTCAGCTGGTAGAGGAGCTTGCTGCACAAGCTTGGCTACCTGCGTTTGAACCTGGGAACTCATGTGAAGATAGAAGGAAAGAACAGGTTTCACAAAGTCTCCACCTTGTGTCTATATGCTCACTGGGCCATATGTGTAGCCCCACATCATACACACTTCTCCATAACAAAAGAATATACAGAGATATTAAAAGCAAATAGAAATATGCTGTAAGCCAGATTTGCTTCAGAGGTTGTAGTTTGCCCTTCATCTGAATAATAGGGCATTTTTAACTTATGTAAATATGTAACAGAGTGTATTTGGTAAAATGATGAAGAAGAGGATCATATAGTACGTGAGTTATGTGTATATAATATGTGAAAAAAAATAAAGAGTACCCAATAACAAATTCACCTTAAGATATTGGAGTTGGGAGCGGTTGTAAGTGGGACAAAGTAATATGACTGAATATGTATTTTAACCGACTTTTCTCCAGTTTTGTCTCTACTTCTCACTCAGTCTGACTAGGTGTTGGTTGGATGTTCTTACTGTGTTCTCCATGTTTCTCGATAGTGGCTCATCTTTGCCACACTTTCTCTGTTTTAAACTCTCAGAGATTACTTTCTGTGTGCATTTTTTTTGGCTTACTACCTTATCCACTGTGTTTAAAAAAATTAATGTAAAACCTCCATAGCAGGACACTGTCTTCAGGTGATCAGCCCTATTGTATCTAGAATGCTCTAAGTGCGGTGTAGCCATCCCCTCTAACTATATCTAAAACATATTTGTTGCCCCTAAGGGGATCCTACACCTCGTTATGCCATCAGCACCCATTTGTCTCCCCTCCTCAGGTCTTGGGAAACACTTGTCTGCATTCTGTATCAGTTTACCTATTCTGAGGATTTCTTTTCTTTTCTGTTTTGAAATCTTATTATGTAGCACATGTTGCCTCAGACTCTGAGGGCTGGGATGTCATGCGTGCACTACCAGGCCCAGCTGAGTATTTCCTAAAGATGAAACAATGTGATATGTCACATTTGTGTCTAGAATCTTCAGTTAGCATGGTTCATAGTATTCAAGTATGTGCCAGTTATTCACCCAATGTTGCATTGTATGCATATACCAAAATTTCCTTATTATTCATTTGTCAATGGCCTATCCATGGACTTTTTCTTTGATTAAAACAACAAAAACAAAACAATGACATCATGAGGTTTGCAGGCAAATGGATGTAGAAAAATCAACCCGAGTGAGGTAACCCCAGACTCAGAAAGACAAACATGGTATGTACTCACTCATAGGTGGATACTAGATGTAAAACAAAGTATGACTGCTACTCACAACTCCAGGGAGGCTACCTAGTAAAGAGGATCCTAAGAAAGACACAGGGATTGCCCAGTGACAGAGAAATGGATGAGATCTACACAAGCAAACTGGACATGAGGGGGTATAATAAAGGGTCAAGGTCGAGGGAAAGAGAGATTAGGGGAGTGGGAGATCCCAGCTGGATCAAGAACAGAGAGGGAGAACAAGGAAAGAGATACCATAATAAATGAAGACACCATGGGAATAGGAAGAAGCAAAGTGCTAGAGAGGTCCCCAGAAATCCACAAAGATACCTCCACAATAGACTACTGGCAATGGTCCAGAGAAAGCACAAACTGACCTACTCAGGTGATCAGATGGCCCAACACCCTAACTGTCATGGTAGAACTCTTATCCAATGACTGATGGAAGCAGGTGCAGAGATCCATGGCCAGGCCCCAGGTAGAGCTCCAGGAATCCAGTCGGCAAGAAAGAGGAGGGATTGTATGAGTGAGAGTTGTTGAGACCATGATTGGAAAAAGCACAGGGACAAATAGCCAAACTAGGGGAACACATGAACTATGAACCAATAGCTGGGGAGCCCCCAACTGGATCAGGCCCTCTGGATAAGTGAGATAGTCGATTAGCTTGAACTGTTTGGGAGGCCCCCAGGCAGTGGGACTGGGACCTGTCCTTAGTGCATGAGCTGGCTGTTTGGAGCCTGGGGCCTGTGCAGGGACACTGCTCAGCCTGGGTGAAGGGAGGAGGGGACTGGACCTGCCTGGACTGAATCTACCAGGCTCAACCCCCAGGGGAGTCCTTGCTCTGGAGGAGATGGGAATGGGGGGTGGATTGGGGGAGGGCAAGGAGGGGATGGGTGGAGGGAGGACAGGGGAATCCATGGTTGATATGTAAAATTAAATTAAATTATAAAATCAACAACAACAACAACAACAACAACAACAACAACAACAAGCATTTAGCAAATCACACGGTTTCTAAGACTCAAGTACCTGTGAGCTTAAATAATCTGCATCAGGCAATCTATGACAAAGCATGGAGAGGATTATTTAAAGAAGAGAAAACCAAGGTTTAAAGAGGCAACTTTTCCAACATATATACCAGAGCAGAGCATCCAGGTCTCAAACCCATATTTCTGATTATAGACTACATGATTATGTCACTATCTAGATCACTAAAGGCTTTTCTAAAAACAAGCAGTATACACACACACACACACACACACACACACACACACACACACGTACATGTATGTAAATATATATGCATACATAAATGTGTATGTAAGTAAAGAGAGAAATTTATTCTAAGGAATTAGTTCATGCAGTTGTAGAGTGTTGCTAAACTCTAAACCTCAGGTTTAACTGGTAGGCTGGACACCCGAAAGTTTACAGCTCAAGTCCAAAGATTGTCTGCTGGCAGAATTCCTTCCTACTCATAGGTGGTAAACCTTCCTGACATAAGACCTTCAACTGACTGGGTAAATATGGCTCATATTACAGAAGAATGCATGATGCCTTTCAGTTTCAATGTTAATCTCATCTAAAATACCTTCCTGGGAACATCTGGAATAACACTTGATCAAATACTTAAAAATCATGACTTAGCTTTAAGTGACCCCTGTAGGTTCTATACAATAGTGACAATGTGGGTACTGAATACTATACATGAATTAGTGCTTGACAAAAAAAAAAAAAAAAAAAAAAAAAAAAGAGCCAATCTGGGATGAGATGAGATCTCCAAAGTGTTTTAATTTCTATTCCCCTAATTATTGAGGATGATGAAACTTTTTGAAGGTTTTCTAAGCCATTTGTATGTTTTTGTTTTGAGAACTCTGTTTAGATCCCTACTCACATTTTTGCTGGACTCTTCTTCTTCTTCTTCTTCTTCTTTTTTTTTTTTTTGAGTTCTTTGTATATTCTAGACAGTATTCCTCTGTCAGATGTTTAGCTGGTAAAACATCTCTTCTTGTTGGTGGGTTTCTTCTTCCCTTGACTGATTGTTTCCTTAGCTGTACAGAAGCTTTTGAGTTTTATGAGGTCCCAATAGGCAATTGCTGGTCTTCATTCATGGGCAAATGTTTTCTTGCTCAGAAAGCCCTATGTTAAACCTATATATTGTAGTGAACTGTCTATGTTTTCTTCTAGCAGTTTTAGCATTTTAGGTTTCAAGTTCAGGTTTTTGATCCACTTCGATCTAATTTTTCTTTGTGCAGGATGTCTATTTTTGTGCCAATGTCCTGTTGTTTTTATTCCTATATTTTTATAATATCTTAAAGTCTGGAATGGAAAGCCCTCCAGTATTATTCTTTTTGCTCAGGATTGTGTTGGATATACAAGGTTATTTCTTGTCCCATATGAATTTTAGGATTTTTCTATCTTTGTGAAGAATGACATGGGTGTTTCAATTGGGAATACATTGAATCTGTAAATTGCTTTTGGTGGGATGGTCATTTTCACATTAGTAATTCTAATGATCCATGAGCATGAGATGTATTTCCATTTTCTAGTGTCTGTCTGTAGTTGGAGTTTTCCTGCCTGGCCCACAGTCAGGACAAATCTCTCTCACCCGCCAGTCCCACAGTCGCTCAGACCCAACCAAGAAAGCACACAGAGACTTATATTGCTTACAAACTGTATGGCCGTGGCAGGCTGCTTGTTATCTACCTTTTCTATCTTAAATTAACCCATTTCTGCTAGTCTATACTTTGCCACATGGCTTGCGGCTTACCAATGTCTTTACATGTTGCTTCTCATGGAGGCAGCTGGCGGTGTCTCTCTCCAACCTTCTACTTCCCAGAATTCTCTTCTCTCTTGTCCCGCCTATACTTCCTGCCTGGCCACTGGCCAATCAGAACTTTATTTACACAGAGCGATATCCACAGCACTTCCCCTTTTCTTTCTTTTTTTTTAAAGGAAGGTTTTAACTTTTACATAGTACAATTACATATAACAAAACAATCATCAAACAAGAATTACAGTTACAATATTAAAGAAGATATCCTATCTATCTTATATTTGTGAGTCTAAGGTTTTTATATCTAACTTGTCTTTTATCATAACTGAGGAAATTATAACTATCTAGTCTTCAACCACATCAAAGACCTCAGAAGGATATAATATTACCTGAGAACTGGGAGAAGGATGTAAGCATTTTTCAGGAGTCTTGCAAGAGTAGACAGAGACAGCTGGCAGCCTGGACAGTCACCTAATGTTCCTTTGTAAAGTTGGGGCATTTGTCTTCAGCCCACAAGGCTAGAGTCTCTTGGTCACTTTTCTCAGTGTCCTGTAGAATGTCTGGCAGTTTCCTCTGCGAAGCAGGAACCTGAAGGACCATTTTGTCAAGCAAAGTTCAGTGGTCACCTTTCTATGGGTCCTGCATGTAAAGTCAATCAAGCAGTCCAGGCAAGAACAGTTTCTTGCCAAAATGGCTATTTTTGCCAAGGTGAAGATATGTCTTCATGAAGATAAGATGTGTCTTCAGTGCCCATCCTCCTCTCTGAAGTAAATTGGTGCTGCCAGGAGCAGACATGTCTCACTGTCCAGAAAATCTAAATTTTAAAAATATTTTAAATGCCATATTCTGTAGGTCTTTGAAGTATTTGAAGATTACCTATCTATCTGAAATATCTCTGTGTATACCTAGAAGACTTAACTAACATGGCTATGAGTATGATTACCACAGATGACTAATTATCAATCTATTTTTAATTATCCATTACAATTTAAAATGAGCTATATAAACATAATACCCTAAACAAGAGTAGAAATATACACACAGTATAACAATATTAACTTTAAGTTTGTATCGATAGACCAAAATCCATACCAATGTAAAACATTTTAAACAAGTTGTTGCTCTTTAGAAGTAAGTTCCCTAATCTACCCTTTCATCCTATTATATCTGTATCATATCCCCTTTTCTTCTTTAGAAAGAGATCTCATTTATAATCAACCTGTTTTAAATAAAAATATTGGGTTTTTTTCTGTCCCACACCAGAGGACTCTTCTGATTTGGGACACAAGAATCTCTTAACCTTTTCTTTTAGTAATATGTCTGGGTTTAGAGAAGGAATGAGCCAATTCCATCTCCAAAGCCAGCTTGATAATTTTGGGAATGTGGGCGTAGTTTCTCTTACTACTTCCTGCTGGAGGGGGGCGCTGTATCTTATGGGGACACAAAGAAAATTTTAGGATTATGGAGTAGTCCATTAGGGTGAACCTCTGAGCCAGTTGCCTTGAAAGCATTCTGGATGTTGGATCATTTGGGCCATGGTGTCATTGGAGATCTTTCAGGTGGTCTTGGCTGATCTAACCTGATGTATCTTAATCTGGAACAAATCCACAGCCTCTGGTTTTCTGTGGAAACAAAAGCAGAGACTCTTTTCCAAAGCAACATATCCTTATATCCAAATTTTGAAGTCAAGGTACCTTTAAAATTTACATATTTGTTTAACTCAACAGCTTTTATGATCAAATCTTTTTCTGCAGTTAAAAATCCCAAAGACAACATAAACAAGATTCTCTGTGTAATGGCCATCTTTGTAAGACTGAAACGCTGCTGTGGCTGCTGGCTCCGCCCACCTCTGCTTCCCAACATGGCGGCGGTACAGTTTACTGCCAGCTCTGGGTCTGGAGCCATGTGTACCATCAACTGTCAGAAGCAGTTCTATCAAAGCAGCGCATAGCCCAGAAACTTTTTTTTTTTAAACTAGCAAAGGCTAAATCCATTATGCAGCAGAGTAAAGTGCTGCTTGTAGACTCCTCATTTCCACCTCACTGCAGGTCAGACGCACATGCCAGGAACCTGCCATAGTAGCTCAAACCTGCAGGCTGCCGCTAACTTGAGAGAGACAACTAGGAAGCTGTTTTTAGCTCCGTTTTAGAATCCTTTTTCTCAGGTTTTAGGTGGAAATTCTTGCCAACACGTTGGGCGCCATTTGTAGTTGGAGTTTTCCTGCCTGGCCCACAGTCAGGACAAATCTCTCTCACCCGCCAGTCCCACAGTCGCTCAGACCCAACCAAGAAAGCACACAGAGACTTATATTGCTTACAAACTGTATGGCCGTGGCAGGCTGCTTGTTATCTACCTTTTCTATCTTAAATTAACCCATTTCTGCTAGTCTATACTTTGCCACATGGCTTGCGGCTTACCAATGTCTTTACATGTTGCTTCTCATGGAGGCAGCTGGCGGTGTCTCTCTCCAACCTTCTACTTCCCAGAATTCTCTTCTCTCTTGTCCCGCCTATACTTCCTGCCTGGCCACTGGCCAATCAGAACTTTATTTACACAGAGCGATATCCACAGCATCTGTCTTTATCTCTTTCTCCAGAGATTTGAAACTGTGACACCTATGAATCACAACGATGATCAGCATGGCAAGATATCCATAAAGGATAAATATATAAATACCTAATATCGGCACTTGCATGTTCATAATACCCAACAACTATCTCAGTATAAATTAAGGCCCGCTTAACAGGAGAGAAACCACACCTGCTGCTAGCAACCTAGTCAACTATCAGGGGTTAGTGAGGTCATGAATCCAAGAAGGGAATCTACTGCTACCACTTAGATAAACAAGCATAACTCCTTAACAACATTATGAATATTTTTTTATGCCAACAAGTAAGTGTAGCTCTTACCTCTCATCAAAGAAGCTTCTTTCTACAGCAACTGGAGACCACCAGAGAAAATCACAACTGGACACAAGGCAAAAATCAATGAATTGTGTGGATCCTGGCCCCATGGATCCGTCTGAAGCCAAGCTTATGCATCTGTGGCTCAGGGAACATTGCAGAAGAGGTGGTGGAAAGGTTGTAAGATCCAGAGGACCAGTAAACTGCTGTGAGATGGCATCTCTTTTAAATGACTGCATAAACAAGACCCTAACAATGGCAATATCACTACACAGAAGGAGAAGCTCTTATGGGGTCCACCCCTAGACAAAGAACTACAGGCAACTAATGACTACCAAGAGGGGGAGAATTAGCTTCTTCCAGGGATTAAACCTCTGTTTTGTTATCTAATACAAATCAGTATTTGGGTCAGTCCTGAAGCCATATACATACAAACAACAAAAATGGGCTTAGTAGGTTGTACTTACACACATACACACACACATGCACACACACACATACATGCATATATATAACAACAATAATCAAAGAAAAAGAGGTTATTAATTTGAGAATGGGGGAACATACAGGAGTTGGAAGGATAGAATACAGGAGGAGCTAGAGAGAGAAAAGGGAAGGGGTTAAGTGGTGTAATAGTATTTCAAAATGCTAAAAAAAAAAACCAAACCAGAAAGTCATTCTATTTTTAGAGTAAACAATGAAATTAGTAGAATTGAGGAAGGCCAAGACTAAAGGCCAGAAGGCCAGTTAGTTAGGAGGCCATTTCCACAGGTCAGGCAGCTGAGGTTCCTGGCTGAGGGGTAGGGAGGCTTGGGTTTGAATACTGGCTCAGCTGCATGCAAACTCTGTGGCCTTAGAGGGTTGGGTAAACTCTCTGTGAAAGGAGTAATAACAGTCATGCCAAGTACTGGGCACAGGGTGTTTAGCAGTATAGGTGTAAGTTCCAGGGGAACACATATAAATCATAAGCAGCTAAGAAGCAGCTGGGGGTTCCTGAATTTGTGACAGAGCTCCAGGTGAAAGAGTTACTGGACATAGTTCATGCTTCAGTAGTTCACCATCAAAAGTGTGTCTTAGACTTCCTTTAAAGAAGAGAACAGAAGGCATTGGGACTTGTATCTGAGTGTCTCCACATCCACCTGGACCACTGACTACCTGGTACAGTGGACTTTAGGGTGGTGAGTGATGTAACAGGGACTGAGACAGAGAACTGCTTGACCTGGCCATAGATTTCTGTTCGTGCTCATGTGTGTGAAGGCCAAACACCAGCCTTGAGTGTTGCTCCTCCAGTTCTGCTCACTTTGTTTTCTGAAACAGGGTCTTTCAGTGGCTGGGACCTCTCCTATTGGCTAGGCTGACTAGTCAGTAAGCCCCAGGAATCTGCCAGTCTCTCCCTCTCCAGCTCAGGGATGATAGGGTGGACTTCAAGCCTCCATACCCATACAGTAGATACTTTTACTAGCTGAGCCAGATCGCTAGCCTCTTGCTTTGTTAGTTCTTTGAGATGAGATCAGGCAGGCAGTCACACAAGGTGGGCTAAAACAAGCAACATTCCCCATGTACCTTTAAATATGCCACAGTATTCTGACAATTCTTCAGTAAAATTTCCCCTGTGAGCTCAGACTCATGATACCTACTTTGGGTTCAAGTCAAGGACTTGGGTTGGTTGTGTTTGTTTCAAGAGCATCTAGAGACCATTCATCTAGCTCATGTCTAGGAAGCAAATGGAGCCTGGCTGCTTGGGAAGCAAAGCTGTGTCTGATTTCAGGCTATCTGTGAACTTGCCCCCTGTACTCAACTTGAGTAGATTTTAACTATGGCAGTAATTACCCAGCAAGCCTATGAAAGATGCCCCAGGGACAGGTTGGGGGAAGGGTTCCTCCTGAGAGTCACTGTTGGGAGTAGGTTGTGGAAGTAACTAGTTGAGTCTGGCTGACCTTAGAGGTAGCTATGGCTGGAGAGGGTGACAGTGACCAGCCTGTTTCTATGTCCTCTATTACATTCAGTGTACTCCTTATGACCCAAGCCACGAGAGTGCTGCAAAAAGGGAGGCTGATTAATTATTTCTCTGTGGTCTCCCCAGCAGAGGTTAGAAACTGATGCTTGGTGGGCGTGAAAGGGAAGCAAGATCTTTAGACTAGCAGGGAATTTGTTTCCTGATCTAACTGCAGCCACATGTGATGGTATTGAAAACATATGTGCCTCTGATAAAAGATCACAGTTAAAGACCAAAAAGGAACCAACATAGCATCCTGTTTTCCATCAGACCCCATGCCCTTTGCTTTCAGATGCATTGTGTTACCAGAGGATGTTCAGAAGCATTTGAGCAGGAATGGGCTCAAGTTCCAATAGGGCCTTTTTCAAGTTCTATTACCTAACATTGTTACCTAGTGAAATCAGTCATTTATCGTAGCTGGCTTGGAGCCTGGCAGCCACTCAAACCACCTGAATCAGAATCCCCAGGAATGACTACCAGAAAGTGGACCAATTCATATGCAGCTGCCCTTGAACACCTTCTGAACTAGAAGATGAAAAACTGCAGGTTTGCACTGACTGTGTACGAATAAGGGACCATGCTGAGTTCCTGAGGGCAGGGAGTGGGAGTCTCATAGAGTTATCAAACTACAGGCAAGGAAAGGGATTGGATATGAACAGACAGTGGTGAGGATGAAAAGATAGGCCTTTGCAAGAGCAGAGGGTCATGAGCAGAGCAATGAAAATGCAGGGAATGCATTGACTCTTTGCAATAATAAACTGTCAGCAGTTGCAAATCTCCACTGTATAATGCAAGGGGTATCATGCATTCAATCTCCCAAGCTAGAAACTGATTGGATTCTATAACTCCTTCTTTGCCTCTCTTCCTTTTTATTCCAAGTCATCACCAAGTCTTATTCATAAACTATGTATATGAGTCAGAGCCGGCTGTCTGTCTAGCCAACAGCCCAGTCTCCCCTGACTCTGGCTGCTACATCCCTGCATTGACTTAGGAATCAGGAATCTATGTGCTCAGTTGGATTCACAGCAGCTTCTTCTTTGTTGGTCTTTTGATCAATAGATACTGCTCTCACTCATCCTCTACCATGCTTTGCTTTGGGAGTGAGTATCCTTAAAAAGGATAATAAACTGCTGGGCAGTGGTGGCACATGCCTTTAATCCCAGCACTTGGGAGGCAGAGCCAGGCAGAACTCTGTGAGTTCGAGGCCAGCCTGGTCTACAGAGTGAGATTCAAGACAGGCACCAAAAACTACACAGAGAAACCCTGTCTTGAAAAACCATATATATATATATATATATATACACACACACAAACTTGCCTGCTTAGGAAACAAAACAAAAACATTTTGCAAACAGGATAATAAAACACAAACACCTCAGTTACTTTATTGAGTTTTTACCTGTGTAACTGATAATTCCTGGAGGAGAAATATGTGTATCATCTAGTCATTTGAATGGCTGAGAACAGTATCTGCTATATAGTGGGTGCACAACAGGGTAATATGCTGAATGAAGAGAAGACAATACATTAAAAACACAAAAAGCACTTCGGCCTCTACATTGTTGAAGACTCAGTCAGCCTTATGGGTCCTTTCAGATAGAGACACATGAAACAGAATAGTAAATTATGGGCCTTTTTGATCTTTTCTGAAACCAAAGTCTTGGGTAGGTAAGATTGGTGGATGGAATGTTGTATTGAGGATCCCTAAGTCCTATAAGGGTCATAGGGTGTGATGCAAGTAGCATCATTGCCTACAAGACTCTGAGTTCTACAACTGAGGGGCTTTATCTCTGTAGGCCCATTTCCTTTTATGGAAAGGTAGATTTAGTAGGGGATGGTCATTTACCTCTGATCTGGCTTTCTTTAAATATAGCACTAGCCTGAACTATTCCGCCTATGGTATCTAGGTAGAATGGACAGATCCCATACCTCTGCCTCTTTTTCCGTTTCTAACTCTGGATCTCTTTGTACCATGGTGGCTGTTGTGGAGACTCCTCTGTTTCTGAATAGAAGGTTCTCTGTGAGCCACAGTTGTCCTTATTCATGTGGATTTCCATGCAAAGTTCATTTGAGGCATCCCTATAAACATTTCCCAGCATGCTTTCATCCCTTCCCAATGTGCACATTCCACACAGGCTTGCCAAGAGTCTGAAATTCTTGTCTGAGTGATTTTCTTAGAAATTTGAAGGCCCTTAGTGAAAACACAAGCATCATTAGTTCATTAACAGAATTCATTACTAGATACTAAGACTCTTCATGAATAGGGCTGGTGTATCAGTTGCCTCACAGGTTTTGAGTTTATTATTCTCATCTACATATGTATAAGAATTCATTTTACTCAGGCATCCACCTACTTTTCTGAGTTTTATTCCTACTGTTTCTTTCCCAAAATACTATACTGCTCTTACTGGGAGAATGACCAAGTTAGATAAGTTTAAAAAATGATTGCATCTATCCATCCATCCATCCATCCATCCTTCATCCATCCATCCATTCACCCACCCATCCACCCACCCACCCTCCTATATCTATCTATCTATCTATCTATCTATCTATCTATCTATCTATCCATCTATGTATCTATATAACTATGTATCTATCTATGTACTATCTATGCATCTATGTATCTATCTATGCATCTATGTATGTATGTATGTATGTATCTATCCATCCATCCATTCATCCATCCATCCATCCACCCATCCATCCATTCACCCACCCATCCACCCACCCACCCACCCTCCTATATCTATCTATCTATCTATCTATGTATCTATGTATCTATCTATCTATCCATCTATGTATCTATATAACTATGTATCTATCTATGTACTATCTATGCATCTATGTTTCTATGCATCTATATATCTATGTATGTATGTATCTATCCATCCATCCATCCATCCATCCATCCATCCATCCATCCATCCTTCATCCATCCATCCTTCCACCCACCCATCCATCCATTCACCCACCCATCCATCCATTCACCCACCCATCCATCCATTCACCCACCCATCCACCCACCCACCCATCCTCCTATATCTATCTATCTATCTATCTATCTATCTATCTATCTATCTATCCATCCATCCATCTATGTATCTATATAACTATGTATCTATCTATGTACTATCTATGCATCTATGTATCTATCTATGCATCTATGTATGTATGTATGTATGTATCTATCCATCCATCCATCCATCCATCCATTATCTGTCTGTCTATTGTGTGTATGTGTGTTGGCACACTTACCACTGTGCACTTGTGAGGTCAGAACACAATTTGTGGGAACTGGTTCTTTGCTTCTTCTATTGGGTCCTGGGGGTTGAAATTACTAACAAAATTGATGGCAAGTGTTTTTACTCATTGAGCCTTCTTTCTGGCACAAGACAGGGACATTTTGATGAAAAGAAAAAAAAAAGAAAACCAAACACAGCTCTGGAGCTTGAGGAATTATGAGACTAGAAGTGAGGAATCTGTATGAAAATGCCATCTGTGCCAGGAGTCTTTGTGAGTGAAGGCTTAATGGAGGGACATAGGAGGCCCAACTCAGCAGATGCATCTTCAAGAAATCCATGGGATTTTCTGAGTCATGTTTCTTCAAGAATACAAGAAGAATTGTACACTTTTACGGTGTTGTGCATCATCAGATCCTCTAGCCCCCAAATACTTTAATTATCTTTAAAGAAGGCTTGCACTCACTGAACTTTCAGTCCCCATTTCAAACTCCTATAACCCCAACAGCCACTACTCTATTGCTTGTCTGTGGATTTACCTATTTTAGATATTTTATGAATGTGGAATCAGACCAGATGTGGCCTTTTGTAACTAGCTCATTTAATTTAGCATGGTTTTAGGTTTATCTATGTTGTAGCACTATCAGAACTTCAGTAATAAAGTAGAAAACATGCATGCATGCGTGTGCATGTGTGTGTGCGTGTGCGTGTGCGTGTGCGTGTGCGTGTGTGTGTGTGTGTGTGTGTGTGTGTATGTGTGTATGCATATAAGTCTGTGAATTTCACTAGAGCTCTTTTGGAATCCACATTCAAGTTCTTCTTCTTAGCTGAAGAAATGCTTATGGAACTGTACCTGAACTGTTCTAGGTCCTTAGTAACTCTGCTTATAGGACAGGGATGATCTCAGGGCTCCTACAGTCAGGAGATCATGCCTAGTCTCCCAACACACTCTAGTTTGTGTGATTTTTGACACACAAACTTTTGATTACCCTTTAGCAATATTGTAGGAAGGAGGTTTGGATGGTAGAAATAAGGAGAGAGGAAGTGAATGAAATTTATATCTGCATAGCTACCCAGGGTCAAATTGAAGTAGGAAAAAGACAATAAAAATAAAATGTCACTGCAGCCTTTGGACTTTCCCTGACCATTGGCCAGGGTATAACTCATGGATGGTGGGGAGGGAAATTAGTAGGGTGGCTGCCCAGACAGCAGCAAGCTGTTGTTGTCTTTAATCTGATGGGCAAAGCCTGCTTGGAACATGTTAAAGAAGTGAATGAGCACTAGTGTGTGTTTGCTAAACAGTGAGTATCATCTAAGGATGGATAGATTACTATTCTCCCTCTCAAGCCTCCTTGAGTGTCACCGGAGAAGAGCCTCCACAGACCGGTGGGTGAAAGTGAACCAGACTCCAGTGAGAACCATGTCCCACCAGATTCTTGCATCAGCTTTTGCCAACAGTGGAGAAATAGCCAGTTAACTGGACAGTGAGCCCATCTGTGACCTCTCACTGTCCGCTGTGTTCTGTGCTTGCTACCACTGTCACTAAGTCAAAAGGAAGGGATTGTTACTAACGTCCTAAGCAAAGACAAGGAAATCCAGACTCAAGAAGCTGAGACAGCATCCAAGAGCTCATGATGAAATGACAGAGTTAAAACCCAAACCTCAGGGGCTTCCCCACAAAGATGATGCTGGGTCCAGGCTTAGGGAATGGCACCTACTTTTGGTAGCTGGAATTCTCAAGGGCTAGAAGAAATACTCTCTTGATTTCAGAACTTCTCACATCCAAATTTGTTTTTTCATTCTGCATCTGAGAGAGTTAAATTTTTTTCCTCTGAATTTCTGAGGTGCTCCTTCAGATAAGGAGCAATAAAGTTTCAATTTAAAAGTTGATTAATGCATTGAGACAAGGAACTCTGACATAAGGCTGCAGAGTGGGGATGCTTGCCAGGAGAGCCATTCATCTTGGAAGTAATTGCATATTTTACTTGGCTTTGGATTTCTGGAATGAGATCTTTGGGAAAGGGCTTTTAAATTTTACACACTTTTCAAAGCAGTGGTGTAGACTAGATCTTTGCATGAGTGGAGATAAAGACATTTATCTCAATGGAGAATGTAGAGTTGATGAGAAATAAATTCCTCTACTCAGCACCTTGTGTTGGGTTTTTCTTTCTAGAGCTGCAGATGGGGCTATGCGCTCATGAGTAGTTATGAAGAAGAAGCAGTGCCTGGAAGTGTGGAGTCTGGCCCTGGGGGAATGGCTAGGATCCTTCTGGGAAAGTGTCTCCCCCTTCCTGCTCTCTTAGCTACCTTTTTTTCTGTCTTACAGCAGGTGAGTCCCACCAAGGGAACTTGCACTGGCTCCTTTAATCTCCTGAAGCAACACCACATGGCAGATCTGTGAAGTCACAAGTTGTGCACACTCTGGCACCAGTCATGTGGAGACCTGCCTGGCTGTCACACCTCACTCTCCAGTAGCTTTCTGGAGTTTTCATGTCTTGTGGAATATTTCTTCATTCCCTGCCTTCAGGTGAATTGCATTCTTAAGCATGTTCCTTCTTTGTTCTATTTTTGAAATTTTTAAAAAAATTTTTTGAGACTGCCATATAATCATGCCATTTCCATTCTTCCCTCCTCTCCCCTCCCTCCAAAGCCTCCCATGTACCTCCTTGCTCTAATTCATGGTCTCTTTTTCTGTAATTGTTGTTGCATATACATGCACACAAAGAGCAGATAAAGACATACAAGATACACAGACACATAGACACACACACACACACACACACACACACACACACACACACACACACCCCTAAACATATAGGCACAACCTGCTCTATTATTCTTACAAATGCATTTACCCATACCAAAATACGTTCAGGCAAAAATTCTACATACAGATTGAATCCATCAGATTAAAACCAAATATGCCAAATACATTTAGTAATTTAGACTTTGCTTAACTCTTCAACACTGATTTTGACACAGCACCTGCCTTATACTCAGGAAAGTTTGAACTCACAGAGTGAGTCATTCTCTGGGCCCTTTCATCTCAGGCTTTTCTAGATGTCCTCCTGTCTGGAAGCATTTCTCTGTCCTCCTTTGCTTTGGTTGGCTACCCCTACTTTGTATTGGGCACTGCTTTTTCATTGAAAATGTGTTCTGAATACTCTCCCAAGTTGGGAGACCAGTGCACTGAGCTCTGCTCCCTCACTGGATTCTGTTTTCTGGTAAATCTCTCTCACTACACCAGGAGCTCTTCAGGGGCTGAAAGTATATCCCTTGTACTTAGAGTCATAATTAATTATTTAAATTAGTGTATAAGTGACAACTACCTCTTTTCCTTTATAGACCCTCAGGTCCACAGGATCAATTCTAAAAGGCCTTGAAATCAGTGAAGAAAACCCAATGTTTTCTAGTTGGCATTCATTTCTTCTCTAGGTATGCCACTTTTCTGGAGAGGTGATAGCTTCAGCGGTGAGATCCTAATCAAAGACTATGCCAGAATATTTGATACCTGGATACTCTGAGCTTCAAAAGGGCTTGAGTGAGACAACTGACCAGATCAAAAAAATTAATGTGATTATTAGTCATAGAGAGAGATAACACAGTAAAGGAATTTATGGATGGAAATAGGATACAATTAGAACCCTTGTTGCATTTTCTATTAACTAACTGTGCATTGGGTACCAAAACCTGTGAGACAATGGCTATAGGAATGCCAAATATCTTGACTGTAGCTGGAGAGTTTCTCTCTGGGTCCTGCGAAGCCCCTGAAGTCCCACAGACCACTTACAAAATAAATACACAGACACTTATATTATTTAAACTGTTTGGCCTAATGGCTCAGGCTTCTAGCTAGCTGTTCTTATATCTTAAATTAACCAATTTCTATTAATCTATAAGTTGCCACGTGGCTCGTGGCTTACCAGTAACTTAACATCTTCTCATGGGGGCAGCTGGTAGCGTCTCTCTGCCTCAGCCTTCCACTTCCCAGACTTCTCCTCTCTCTTTGTCCTGCCTACACTTCCTGTCTTGCTACTAGCCAATCAGCATTTTATTTATTTATCAATCAATCAATCAATCATCCACAGCACTTGACTGTTCTGAGTGCCAGTGCTATGGGACTCTGTTTCTTTGTCATGTGTGTATATCTGAATTGGAGCTTTGTGAAAGCTAGCTAGGAGCTCTGTCACTGAGTTATGTCTCTGACCTTGGGACTCTTATTCTTGATGGCTTTTCCCCCTGCATTTCTGGTCTCTTAAGGGCATGCTCACTTGGGAGAAGCTGGACCAGCAGGAAACACCAATTCCCAAGGGTCTTACAGATTGAAAGATTGAGAGAGACTATAATATATATTGTAATAGAGCTATCCCAAGTGCTAGACAGTAAATCTGAGTCCTTACCCTTACATCACACTCACTTGAGAACATGGTAACTGCAATGAAATGACATGGCTAGCCTTGTTGCTCTAAACATTCAAGAAAGCTGGACGGTGTAGCAGTCCAATGAGAAAGTAGGAATGTCCTGTGGAGAGTAATAAATTCAGTCTAATTGTCTTTGAGATAAATTTAATACCAAATGAAAAAAAGAGCATTTAATGTGATGCAATTTTAATTTAGAGAAAAGATGAGTCTCAATGTGTGTACATGTGCATGCTAGTTTCTGCAAACAGTGATGTTTATGCTGTGGTGATATTTTGTTTGTGTTCTAACAAATAAAGCTTGCCTGAAGATCAGAGTGTGGAGCTAAGCCAATCGTTAGCCATAGAAGCCTGGCTGTGGTGGTGCACACCTTTAATTCCAGCACTCAGGAGGCAGAGGTAGACAGATCTCTGTGAGTTCAAGTCCACCCTGAGCTACACAAGATTAATCCAACCTAAAAGAGAAACAAACCCAGGTGGTGGTGGCATACACCTTTGATCCCAGCACTTGGCATCTCATACCTTTAATCCCAGCACTGGGAGGTGGAGACAGGAAGTGATGTGTTTGGGTAGAGAGAGGGATATAAGGCAGAAGGAGACAGGAGTTCAGAGCCCATTCAGTCTGAGAATAGTAGAGACAGGATCTCTCTCTTTTGGCTGAGGATTTTGTAGAAGTCAGAACTAGTGGCTGGCTACTCTGCTTCTCTGATCTTTATGTTTTACCCTGATATCTGACTCCAGGTTTTTATTAATAAGACCAATTAGGATTCATGCTACATTATGCATCAGATCTTCATAGCTGGGATAGATGGCAAGAATGTCTTGGACTGGAGATTTGCAGAAACAATGGCCAGATATGGCCAGATTGCTTTTACTTCATTCTACTCCAGACAGCAGACTAGTGATCCAAAAATGTCAGAGATATAAGGCATGTGATCATGCAAGAGGACATGGCTTCTAGAGACCTCTTTGGTCCCTTGCCAGACTGAAGGACCCAGTCAGGTCAGGAGGTCCCAAAACTATTTGATTACCTTCATCTTTTAAAGAGGAGATAAACCCCTCAGAGACTGGCCAGTGTCAGCTGGACCCGATTATCAGATTCATAGCTTGCTGTAATGACACAGTTACATAATCAAGAGTCTCTGTCCTTTAGTTCTTGCTCTGTCTGTTTTCCTTGAATGTTTGGTACAACAAGGCTAGCCATGCCCTCTCATTGCAAACACTATGTTGTTCTCAAGTGAATGAGATGCAAGGGTAGAGGGGCAGACTTGCTGTCTAACACTTGGATATAACAGGTGAACTTTTCAAACTACTTAGCATGATATTAATAGAACTAAAATTTCCACCTCCATCTTTTCCACATGACATACCTTTAAGTAGTTAGAGATAGAATATTTGAATACATTAAAAACCCAGGTAACCATAAAAGTGTCATGGGACAAATGGGTGAAGCTCAGGCAGCAGAATACCTGAGCTTGAATGAAATGGAGGACAAAGGAGAGAATACAAGGTGATGGCTGTATGAAGAATTACACTATCCACCCACTCCAATGACTGAAACTATGAGTGACAGGAGATTCTAATGTGAGAAGCAGAGAACAATCAGAGAGCTCATTTGACTACTGGTTTTTAAAGGCCATTTGGTTATGGCAGCTAAGTGCTAGGGTTCTGGGCTAGGGTGACAGCTGCAAGTCCTGGATCCATCCCTTCCAATCTTCAAGACCTTGGAAGATTTACTTAACCACTTTATGCTTCAGTATCTTAATTTAAAGTAATTATGCGTACTTTAAGGGGTCATTCATGACAAGGACTCAGTGAGGTGATTGTGTCATGCTTCATAAATGCTGGGTTATAATTGCTATTATGCTAAGGATCTTGATGTGGGTGGAGCCCTTTGGCAAGATGTGGTCTTTGGTACCCACAGCTCTCCAAAAAATGTATGAGACTCTGAGATATGAGGGAAAATAAGTTACCTAAAATCTGTATGACCAGATTAAAGAATCACACTGAAAATTATCATTTACTAAGATCTCACTCCAAGGGCCACGACATTTTGGAAGAACTTAAAAAGTTACCCAAACAACCTTTTTTTTCAAATAGACTTGAGGCATCTTAAAATAAAGGACATTTGTACTAAAAGGTTAACAAAACTGAAATCTAACATTAAGACCAAGCAAATGAGGAAGGAAACCAGTTGTAGACTAAAAACCTGTGATCACATATCAAAGTTAGTATGTCTAAAGACAAATTAAACATCTTAGTTTCAGTTAAGATTTTATGGATTACCATTACAGAGAGCAGGAAGCCAAGAAGATTGTTATTAGTGAGGACTGTTAGTTTGTCTATGATTACAAGAACTGGAGGGGTCAGTAAGACAAGGAAGAGTAGAACCAGTGCACACCATATTAGCAAATGGGTGATGTTAGCATGAAGGTGGTTTTCAGTGAAATGATTTTAGCCAAATATTCTGTGACTCTTCGATAGTAGTGATGACATCCTTATTCTATTTTCTAGCCACCTATATCCTTTCCCACTGATGTCTATTTACTTTCATGAGTGGATCTATCATCAATCCATCTGTTTTCCATCCAATCTATCTATCATCTATCTATCTATCTATCTATCTATCTATCTATCTATCTATCAATCATCTATTTATCATTTATCTGTCTATCCATCTTATCATCTATATCTTTCTCTCTCTCTCTCTCTATATATATATATATATAAATATATATATATATTAGGTAAAGCAGAGAGTACACAGGAGGATTAGGAAGTATACACAGAAAACCAGTACTCTGCTCCTTGATAGGTCACTGGGAGCCACTCTTTCTGGAGTGAGAGATGGCTTCTGCTTTGAATGACTTGCTCCCCTGCTAGACAAACAAGTTTCCCTCTGTCCTAAGGTCTATCTTGTAGTATGAAGGGCTAATAAAAACATGATGTCTGATGAAATAACTTGAATGAACAATAAATGCTTTCACAATGAATTAATCCTCTTCTAAATCCTTCCCTACAGACCCTAAACCACTCCTCCCTGTCACCAATTAATGATATACATTTGAAACTTACCATTTGAGGCCTCCTTCAAACGGTTTGTTGGGTATTTCTGATGGTTTCTGAGGTGACAGATATTTCTCCTTTCACCGCCCATTTAAATTTGAGGATTAGTCAGAAATTATGAGGTGACAATTTATAGAAAACTACAAATAGTGGTATTTTTATTTGCCAGATAATATAGGATGATGGATGGTTTTATGCTGTTGAAGTGCATGTCAAAAATGTACAGTGATTGTGTCCCTGCGCTAGATGCCATTAGCCACTAGCCAACATACTCTAGAGGGAATTTCCTTGGAGTGAGCCTTGTTCAGGGAGGTTCTCTCATTATCCTGTGGCCACTGATCTCAAGACTTCACTGATCTTTCTGGTAGCCACACTTCCAGAATCATCTCACTTCACCAACTTGGGCCAAGTCCCACTGATTATTTGTTAAGCACAGGTTGCTGTGTATGAACATTTTCCTAGAACTAACCTGAGTTCTTGCCCCTGTTCTCTCTTCTTTTGGAGTTCTACCACATGGAGCCCAGATGCCATATAGGACTATACTAGTTCTTGAAGATTTAGTTCAATGGACTCAAATCTCATTTTTATGGCTTGTAGCCAATGTGTAGCTTTCTATGTATTTGTATGTGATTCTGGATCTTTCTTTTTGTCTGGATCTCTTTCCTAGTTTTTTCTGTTTCTTGGTGTATGGTGCATGCGTGCTTATATACGAGTGTGTGTGGGTGCATGTGCCCATATGTGCACATGTGGAATCCAGAGGCAGATATCTGGTCTCTTCATTGATTACCTTCCATTTTATTTTATTTTGAGACAGAGCTTCTCAGTAAAACTGAAGCTCCCTGTTTTCAGGTAGATTGGCAGCCATCAAACCCAGTGATCCCCTGCTTCTGCCCCTCCCAGTACTAGGATTACGGGCATACACAGTCACATATAGTGTTTACATGGGTGCTCAGGTCTCAGTGCTTTGCAGAAAACACAACCCACTGAACCATTCCCCAACCTCTTTTTTTCTTACTTTTATTTGTTTTCAATGTCTTAATTTCCATGCTTTTCTTCATTCCCCAGTGTCCTAAGTTGGAGGGAAAACTATACACAATTAGTTTTCATATGAAATTCTTCTACACCAAGTATTTATGTTTTCTTTAGAAGGGGATGATGAAGACTGTGTAAGGGTTATCTATGTACTCTGTGGGGAGCTGATCATGGTGCCATGTGTAGTGCAGGCTCTGGCCATGTGGCCACTCAGTGCTGCTTCTTCACCCCCTTGACCTTTCTCCCTCATACTTCTGGAGACACATTCTGGGTGATGTTAAAACACAAGCAACAAAACACAAAGTTTTAATAGTTCAAGGTGATTTATCTTGTTACTGCTAAAGTCCACTTCTCATCACCCAGGTTCAGTTGCTGATTTTGCTGATGTAGCTTCTCAGACATCTTAGCTTCTGGCTCAGCCATTTGTAGCACATGGCTTCTGAGGTTGCTTCACTGATCCTGCTGGTACAAGTGAAAGGAATTTGGAAATACTGCACACTACTCTGTTCACATTCTATTGGGTAGAAGCCAGTTCATGACTGTTCTAGGGGAACTTGGAATATAGATCAACTGACTTCTTCAGAAACAGAGCATGGTAAGCACTCTGAGATGGCCCAGTGACCCTTGTCTTTGAGTGTTTATACCTTTGTGTAGTCCCCTCCTATTGAGGGCTATTGGCCAAAGAGACTCATTTGTAACACACTACAGTACAGGTAATGGGTGTCACTGCTGTGATTAAATCACAAATGACCGTGACTTCTGCTTTGCTAGAAGATGCTCACTTTTCTTGTTTCAGTGAAGTATGCTACTGGATTGAAGAGATCTATGTAAGAGTGATCTCTGTCGACAGTCAGCAAGGAACTAAGGACATCTGTCCCACATCCCAGAACTGAATCCCACATACAGTCATAGATTACATTTAGAACTGGGTCCTTCCTACTTGAGTCCTAAGATGACTATATCTGCCTGCCATTACTTCTTGTAATTGTATGAGACCTTCAAAAGATGATATGCCTAATCAGTGCCTGGATTTCTAGTTCACAGATACTGTGCCATGACAGATTTGTATTGTTTTAAGATGTTATGGTTTGGAGGTCAGTTGGTGTATGATAAATCATTAATACAGAAAGGAATCTGGTTTGTGAAGAACTTCCAGTCTAGGGAATGGCTTTTTGAACTACTGTACAGCTTCAGGTACCTGCTGACAAATACAAATACAATATAGTCTGATATGGTAGCTTGAATGTAATTGGTCCCCCAAAAGCTCACTGGGAGTGGAACTACAGGAGGTGTGGCTTTATTGGAATAGGTGAGGCTTTGTTGGAGGAAGGGTGTCACTGTGGGGGCAGATTTTGAGGTCTCCTAGGTAAGATAAACCCAGTGTCTCAGACCACTTCCTGTTGCCTGCAAGCCAAGATGTAGGACTCTCGGCTACTTCTCCAGCATCATATCTGCCCTATGGCAACAAGTTGCATTGTGATGATAATGGACTAAATCCCTTAAAATGTAAGCCACCCCATTTAAATGTTTTTCCCTTATAAGAGTTACCATGGTCAAGGTGTCTCTTCACAGCAATAGAAACCCTAATTAGGATAACTGCTAATCTGACAAATGAATGTACCAATGATACTAGTTTCCTATCACTGATGTATCACATCACCACAGACTTAGTGTTTAAAAACATTATGAGCTAAAGTCCAGGTGTTAACAGGGCTGTGTTCCTTCTAGAGGCCCTAAGGAAGAAACTAATACTACATCATCATCATCATCATCATCATCATCATCATTGTCATCATTATTATTATTGCAAGCTTTAGAAGGCATCACTCTCTTTGGATAATGGCTCCATCCAAAGTGAAGACACATTACTGTGTCTTCAAAGTCCACAATCTTCAAATCTCTGACTCTTCTTTCTCTTTTATTAACTGCAAATGCTCTAGTGATTTCAATGTGGCTACTTGCATAGTTCAGAATAATGTTTCTATGTTAAGGTCCTTAAGACAAGATTTAATCACATCTGTAATTCTCTAGACTGTGTAAGGTCCTGTGGTCATAGGTTCTCTCTCTCTCTCTCTCTGTCTCTTTCGTGTGTGTGTGTGTGTGTGTGTGTGTGTGTGTGTGTGTGTGTGTGATTATTTTGTATACTGCTTAAGAGAGGAGGTGCTGTTCTTCACTAGTTCATCCATTTGAGAACCTCCATTTTGAGAGGTAGGATGAGCATATTTCTAACAGTTTCAGGCAGATTCAGTATAGTGAGGATCTAATGGATGCAGAAGCAGAGATATCCAAGGACCAAACAACTGCCTGGGTTGAGAAGGGTCAAGACAAGCTCAAAATATTATCATTGACTTCAAAGTTCTTTCTTTTTTATTAATACAGAAGTTCAGTGGAAAGGAGGAGACTCTGAGTTGATACCAAAGTAAAGATATAACCTGCTATCAGATTATAACAAATGGGAATGATAAAATAGGAAGGCGTTCACCCAATGAACTAAAAATTATAGAAACTTCAAAAAATAATTTTCTAATTATAAACCAAGCAGATTTAACTGTGAAACTAAAATCAGGAAACATGTGAATCACTCACTATCAAACATATTTATAAATTATAAATTTATAAAGAAAAATAGGTGATGTCACTTTCATAAAAGACTGTTTCAGATTTTACATTTTTTTCTTTTTTTGATGAACACAAACGTGTTACATTCTACAGCTCTGGTATATTCCCTCCAACTGTGTGAGAATTGTGTCTCTTCTGCATATTTTCAATGTTTAAGAAGATAATGCCACTTTAAAAAATTTTGTACTTTACTTCTTGTGGTAGTTTGAAAGAAAATGTCCCTCAAAGTGAGTGGCACTATTGAGAGGTGTGACTTTGTTGGAGGAGGTGTGGCCTTGTTGGAGGAAATGCATCACTGTGGAGACAGGCTTTGAGGTCTTTTGCATAAGCTTGGCTCTGTGTCCCAGTTCATTTCCTGTTGCCTGCAAGATGTAGCAGTCTCAGCTACTACTCCATTATCATGTCTGCCTGTGTGCTGTCATACTCCCCACTATGATGATAACAGACTGAACCTTTGAACCTGTAAGTGAGCCATCCCAATAAAATGTTTCCTTTATAAGAGTTGCCAAGGTCATGGTGTCTCTTCATAGCAATAGAAACCCAAACTAAGACACTCATTTTATGGAGATAAATTTTTCTCCATAAACATACAATTCCACTGTAGTTTTTGGATATTAAAAGAATGGTACTCAGCAGAGAAATCCTGCCCCAACCAGAGATAGGATATGTCTTTCTGCATGTTCAACTCTGGTCTAGTGGAGAAGTTCTGTTCTTGGCTTAAGTGTGAACATGTTGAAGTTTCAAACCATTTGCTCTCAGGAAGGTAGAACTTACTACTTCTGGAATCAAAGCAAAATTAATAAGTGATGGAATATGAGAAAACTGTTTCAGCCTCATGTAGTTTATCTGCGTTTTAGTAAGGTCCTTTTCAATGAATGGGAAACATGCAGATGAAATGTCGCTTTTGACCACTCCTGGACTTGAAGATGCAAGAGGGATGTGCATAAACAAGAAACACCACAGCCTTCTAAACACAAGGCTTGAAGACAGATTTGGCCCTATCACTTGGAGTCAGCAGGAGACTGCATTTCCCATTCTTCTCCTTTATTTTTTTATTTTTTATTTTTTGTTTTTTGAGACAGGGTTTCTCTGTGTAGCTTTGCACCTTTCCTGGATCTTACTCTATAGACCAGGCTGGCCTCGAACTCACAAAGATCTGCCTGCCTCTGCCTCCCAAGTGCTGGGATTAAAGGCATGCACCACCACCGCCTGCCTCCCATTCTTCTTAAAAGCCCATATTGATAGATGGGCTGGTGGATGCCCTCCATGTCTGTGTCTTTGTCCAGAGGATAAAGGTAGGGGAGATGAAAGCAGATTTGGTCAGCGGTGAGACTTTTTAAGACTCGGTAGTAGTGAGTGTTGAGCTAAAAGTAGGTTTTATTTCTTTGTGTAAGAGCATTATACTCCAACATTCTTCCTAGATAGTAGACTTCCAATGAAGCAGCAGGACATAGGGATGGCTTCAGAATCCCAGTGACAAGGAAGAACACATGAATGTTGGCTCTCATCAGTCAGCATGGTTGATTTCCCCCTCAGACTGGGCATCTTAGTGGTGAGCCTTCAAAACCTAGTCCTATAAAGAAGAAGGTGTCAAGACTCTTCCTCAACTGAGACATATGTTAGGATTATTTTTCAATCAGTTCTCTCTTGTAGATACCCATAACCAGCTGTTCAAGACAAGAGGGTTACTTGGCATAAACAAACAAAGAAAGTGGAGCTCAGAGGAGAAAATGATCCATTCAGGGGAGTCCCAACAATCATTGGCAGGGCTAGATCTCAGGTGTTTACTTCCAACATTTCCATGCCCAACCAATCCTAACATTCAAGATGTTATAGGTGAAATAGCAAAAAACACACCTGTTCCCATTTCTCTTCCCAAGCCCATTGGATAAGGAGATAGAAACAGGGGTGACTTGCTCCTTCATTGACAGTCACATTGACAGGTGCCCCTTTCTCTCCTGTTTTCAGTTACTGAAACATTACAGTCTCAGTGGACAGACAACTATCAATAATCTCTTTGTTCCCACCAGATGCACTACATTCCTTGTCAGAAATTCCATGCAGGCAGGTGAGCCACCATTTCCTGTTATGGATCCAGGTTCCTCTGGACAGTCAGCAACATTCATCTCTGTTTCTGTTTGCCCTGTAAATGGCTACACTCTAAGGATCCCACCTTCCTTCTTTTTAAGCCCTGTCTTCCACTCAGTTTTGCTCAGTTCTGCCATTTGTTGGGGTTGAGCTTCTCAGACTTTTCATGTGTCATTGGGAATGGCATATACTAAGAGCTGTAGGAAATAAAAAGGGTCAACACTGAAAGTATCTGTCTGTTTAGCAATCATTTGAATGATATATGGATGCTTTCCAGCTTTGCCACTAAAGAAAGGGCAAACTAAGTTTCTGTGCTAGTGACTGGTACAGGGTCTGACAGAGTAGAGCTTGCCCTCTGCCAGTAGACATATGGCAGCACCAGGAGACATTTTTGCTTGTCACAACTGGTGGAAAGCTGATGTTCATGGCCCTTAGGCAGAAACCCATGCTTCCCTGTAGATACTCTCCAAGATACAGGATAGCTGCCCCCAAACAGAATCATTTGGTTTAAAATATCAATAGCGTTCAAGTTGAGAGTTCTTACCATAGATGACAAAATATGTTCCTTTATTTTGACTTCTCATCATTTTGACTTCTGTTATAGTAATATATATATGTATATATATATTAATGTTCTATATTGATATAGCATTAACAATGCCAACATCAATTTTAATGTATTAACATTATTTATTATTTACTAACATTTATTATTAACAGTTCTTATACACCAGGAAAATGTATTAACGGGGAAGTGGGAATGGTGGCATAAACCCATAATCTCAGCACTTGGTATGGAAGCAAAGAGTCTTAAGGAGTTCAAGGTCATTGTAAGCTATGTAATAAGTTCAGGCTGACCTGTGGGTACATGGGACTCCATCTCAGATAAACAATAACCCTCCAAACTAAAAATCAAAATCTCCCTTCAACAAAAATAACAACAAACCCTAAACAAATAAATTCATGAGTTGAATCACCATAGTAATCCTTTTATTTATTTCGCCACACTGGAACTGAACACAGGGCCTTAAGCATGCTAGAAAAATGCTCCAAATTATACTTCTAGGTGACCATCCCCAGTGATGTACAGTAGAATTCATACCACAGTTTAAACAATACCTTTAAATATTACTCTTGTCCACTTCTCATTCTGTTCATATCTTCCAATTCTCCATATGCATAGAGAAGAGTTTGGACTAAGCCAATGAGCAGGGGCCTTGAGGGTTTCCAAGGTTCCTGTTAGGCGTTCTTGCTGCTGAGGACTTTGGAGACCTGGGGCAATCCTCAGTTCCATTCAGAAATGATTTCTGTATTATTGTATTGGGCCTTTCTTTCCAAGGGCTGCTGGAGGTTGTCTGCCTTAGATGTGAGCTAGAGAAACCTTGGTTACTGTATTGAGCCCAAGAAGAGGGAGTTGCTACAGACAGCTCCTGTTCAGGGTAAACACTAACAGGAGATGTGGAAAACAGCCTGAGATGCAATAAAGCTTGTTATTAAAATGCTCCTTTTCTTGCTGAGGGGAGGCACTTTTAGGATCTCCATAGGATGAACAGGCTGGGACAGGTACTGCAGACCGTGGGTATGTTGGCCTCATTCATCTGCAGGAGCTGGGGGTGGAGACATTGTATAGTTTCTGGGGTCCTTCATGTTTCCTTTCCCAGAAGTGGCTGACTCTAACAAACCATTCAGGAGGAACATCTCTCTAATGTGTTTTTGTAAGGGAGGACTTCCTGGAGCAGGGGGAGTCACATGCATCAGCTGCCTCTGTTCATTGTGCAGAGGCCTGCAGCCATCTGGACCACCCAGGGCCAGTGTTTTCCTAAGGAGGGCAGGATGAAGGACAGGGGATTGACACCTCAGCCCCAAGGCGATGACCAGATGGCAAAATGCTTGTTTTCACTGGATGATTCAGAGCAACTGAATCACCCCAGGAAAGCCCATGTGATTTTGTCTTCAGCACCCAGCTCTTTCCTATGCTAAGATAGTGGTCTCTTCTCTCTTCTCAGGCAGCAGCAAGGTGACTCAGATGATGACAATATGAAGCAGTGTCCACTGTGTCCATGGCATGGTCAAGGGATTCTGAAAGCTAAGCCTGGTGCCTGAACCTCACTGAGGGGAAGCCCTGCTGTGGAGCAAGGGCTGGAAGGAGGTGTTGGAAGCAAGCTTGGTGTTGTTGCTGGACCAGCCGCTCAGTGTTTCAGGCTTTACAAAACAATGTGCTAATGGCTACCTTGTTGGATGAAATGAATTATAGAAAGGATAGTCTGAATGGATTTCCTCTCCCATGACTCTGTTCCTTTAATCTCAGTAGCAACCACCAACACATCTCAGATGTGAAATACAAAACCTTGAAGGCACAAAATGCAGATAGTCCTAAAACTGAAACAATCTATTAATACATCAGAATAGGTGTGCATGTATGTGTATGTGTGTGCAGCGATCTATGCTTCTTGTACTCTACTGGACCCCAACCCCCTCTCTGCCTGGCAGCTCACTGCTCTTTATCCATATGCTTCCTGACAGTCTAACTTGATTAGGCAAAGAAATAAATAAAAAAGGTCCCACTCATAGGAGCGTCTCAGTAATAAATACTTAATTTTAAACATTCTTTCTTAAAGTTTTTCTTTCAGCTTACACAACAGACACAGACACACACAGGCACACAGACAAACAGACACAGACACAGAGACACAGACACACACAGACACACACACACACACAGACACACACAGACACAGACACACAGACACACACACACACACACAGACACACACACACACACACACACACACACACACACACACACACACACACACACACACACACACACACACACACACACACACACACGTCTTCCAAAGAATAGAGGACAGACACTTGGCCCATCCTTCCCTGCCCCCTCATACACACTACTTTCTAGCAGTGAATTTCAAGGCCAGCAGAGGGCACCAGAGCACAAGGGACAGGCTGCAGTACAAGCCTCTATCTGTTTTGCTCTGGTCCATGGAGTCCAGGCTTTCAGGTCTGCATGCCCTAACTCTTTGCTTCAGCTTCCACTTTTCAGATATTATTTTTCTTTCTTTCTTTCTTTCTTTCTTTCTTTCTTTCTTTCTTTCTTTCTTTCTTTCTTTTCTTTCTTTCTTTCTTTCTTTCTTTCTTTCTTTCTTTCTTTCTTTCTTTCTTTCTTTCTTTCTTTCTTTCTTTCTTTCTTTCTCCTCCTCCTCCTCCTCCTCCTCCTCCTCCTCCTCCTCCTCCTCCTCCTTTTTTCTAGACAAGGTTTTTCTGTGTAGTCGTGGCTGTCCTCGACCTTGCTCTGTAGACTAGGCTGGCCTTGAACTCACAGAGATCTTCCTGCCTCTGCCTCCCGAGTGCTGGGATGGAAGGCATGTGCTACCTCTGCCCAGTACCTCTTTCCAGGTATTTAATCTGATGGATTCATCACTTCTCTCTTTGCTGTGACAAACTACTTTACAAAAGAATCTAAATTGACACAGTTTGAGGGCAGAGTCAGCAGCAGCCTGGGGTAGCTCATGACATTGGTGACGAGGCTCAGCTGACCTCTTTTCCATTTCCATTTGGTGTGGGACCTAAGGGCATGATATAAAGCCACCCATACTCAGATTAATCCCTGAGGCTAAAGGAAGATTGGCAAAGACAGAGATTTGGATATTAATTGTTTCAGTTTCCTGATCTGAAAATTGGAAATGACAATGTTGCTTGTCATTCATGGCAGACTTTTTTATGTGTTTAAATCCCTCTGATGATTGTGGTCATGGAGATCTATGAGGTGGCTTTCCTGCTTACCCCAACTTGACATAGGATAGGACTGAGACACAGTGATCCATGATGCTGAGATAACCATAGGGCAATGTGAGGATGAAAGGCAAAGTTTATCATCATTTTAGAACATATGTATTTGATAAATAGGAACTGTCACTACATGTATCCAAGAGATTCGTTTCACAAACAGGAAGGTTCACAGCATGACTTGATGTTAGGACTTATCTATCTATCTATCTATCTATCTGTCATCTATCTATTTATTTATTGCACATGCATGTGTGTTTTCATATGTGTATGAGGGTACATATATACATATGTGCATGTTGGGGATCCAAAGTTGTTGTCAGCTGTCTTTTCTTGTAACCCTTCACTTACTTATTGAGACAGAGTCTCCCACTGAACCTGGAGCTTGGTGATTCTGGCTAGACTGGCTAGCCAGATAATCCTAGGATCCCATTTCTATTTCCCAAGTCCCAGGTTTATAGGTGGTTCTCACACCTTCTCTGCTTTTATATGGGTTCTGGGGATCAGAACTCCACTCCTCATTCTTGCATGGCAACTGTTTTATCCATCAGCCATCTCTCCAGCCTTGAACTTTGAATTTGAGAACTCACACCTCAGCATCCCGAGTTTCAGGATTACAGGCCTGTGCCACTATACCCACCTCTGTTGAAGTTTCTTGGTGGTCCATCTTATAAATCCAGTGAACTTGGGCTCATTGTATTTCTTCTCTGTGCCTCAGTTTCTTCCTCTGTAAAACAGAGCTAACAATAGCAACCACCTCATAATGTGAAACTTGAAAAACTTATCATTTAGCTCTCAAATAGGGCCAGTTTGGCTTTGGAGGGAACATTTAGCAATGCCAGGACATTTTTGGCTGTCAGAACTGGCAGAAGGTTCTATTGGCATGTAGCAGTAGAAGTCAAGGATGTTACCAAATATCTTCCAAGGCTTTGCACTAGCTCCTCTTACAGAGAATGTCCCATTTCTAAAGGCCAATGGTGTTCAGGTTGAGAAATTTTGCAATAGTTGAAAGAAAATGTCTAGCTTGCAAGAGGGACAGGTTGGATTAAATTGGCAGTATTTCTCCATCCCTTCAAAGTCTATAAGCTGACACTTAATGATAAGCGTGGCTGTAACTGGCCTCTCTCTGTTTCTCTCTTATACAGATCATGTCTCTTGCCTGATGAGTACACCCTGTCCCTGACTGCTGTGACCACTCCTGGTTCTGGATCTCTGTACTTCCATCAGGATCCCCTCTCTCCACAGCCACAGCAATTCTTATATCTCTTCCCAGACTCAACGTCTCTGTGAAAGCTCCCCAGTGATCATGCCTCGGGTGCTAGTCAACTGTCTGCCACTATGACAAAATGGCATCAATTTATGAATAGGCAAGATTTTGGCTTCTGGTTGGATCCAGAGGTTTTCTGGATGCCTGATCATCATTTTGCATCTGCAGCAGCACAGCTGATCATGGGGGAAAAAACTTGTGATTGGAGGCAACTTGTCCTTTTCACATCAACCAGGAAACAGAGAGACAGGCAGAAGTCAGAGCCCAGTATCTCCTATAAAGATACTCCTCCAAAGACGTAACTTCTTTTTACACCCCACTCTTAAAGCTCCCACCTCCTCTAATAGGATCATAGGTGAGTGATCAAGCCTTTACCATGGGGGCCATTGGGGCCATTTCTAATTTAAATGATAAGACCCAGGGACCCATACGGCTCTTTGTACAAACCACTCCAATGACAGTTCTGAACATATTCTTTTGCCTTCAGCTCTTGCTCTTCCTGCAGAATCCTGGCAACTCCAGTGGCAATTTTCTCTGACCCAGGTACTGTGCTAGGCCCAGGGCCCATAACATTTTCCACGCCACAATCCTATCTGTATATTGGCTTACCTGTCCTATGTTGTGGATGCTCATTTGATCCCAATGGACTTTGTGATGCGATGGAATGGATTTTAGAGTCTGGTGTACTGGAGGGTTCAATCCAAGCTCTGACTCTTTGCGCCTGTGTCTTTTCACATGGCTATTCATTTTCTTCACAACATTGTCATGTATGTGACTAGAGATGGAGTCCCAGGGGAGCAGACTGAATACTTAATTACTCCTCCAAAGATGCAGGGTCTTTTCTGTCCTTCTTATGAGTGTGCTCTACAGCTGCCCATCACTGTTCTGCCCCAGTGGGTTCCCCCGTATGTTGTCTGTCACCTTCATGTCTCTCCAGGACCCAGCCTGGTCCTGATAAGCACTCGTCCCCTGTTGTTCAGAATTCTCTTAAGGTTGCACATTCATGATGCTGAGCCAGTGATGTGGCTCTTAAGTAGAATTCCAGGAACAGCAAAGTCCTTCGTGGATCAGAGCTTGGCAAAGTCTGTGTTCCTTGTCCCTTCTCTCCTGTGTGTGCAGAGTACATTCTGAGCCTGCCAAGGAGATCCCTTCTGGGTTGTTTCCACACAGCTGGGGGTAAGAAGAACACCCCCACCCCAATTCTTAATGTACAGCACAGATGACACATGCTTTAACTTACAGCATGTGTTGTCTGCTTTGCTGAGTCAAAAAACATGCGAGTGTTTGGGGTCAAGCCATCCACTAGATATGACATTTACAAGGCAGGGGGCTCCATGGGAGAGGATCAAAAGGCACCATATGGCAAGGAGCCAGAGGTGACAATGTTCTTTATATCGGATGGCGGAATCAATGACTAGTGGGTGGCTCAGGCAAGTTGTTCTCCATTTCTGGGTCCTCAGAGGCAGTTTGGTACAGAGGTTGGAAGTAGCAATCTGCATCTGCTGCATGGCTTTAAGCAAGTTATGTCATTGCTCAGAACTGGAGTTCCTTCATTTGTAAACTATAGGGATAGCTCAGTGAGGGTTCTTCAGGGGAACGAGATTGATGGAATGCATATATATTAGAAAAAGATTTAGTAGATGGGCTTACATGGTGCAGCCTGGGTAGTTCAGTTATGGCTGGCTTCACACTGGGGAGGCTGAGAACTTGCATTGTGTTTGGTTCATGAGGCTGGGGGCCTCAGCAGTTCCAGGCAGGTGCTGAAAGGCTGGAGAGTTCCTGGGGAGCCACTGGTCTAGAGTCCACAGGGGAAGGCTGAAGAAGTTGGGTTGTGAAGTCAGTGATCAATGTCCGAGGCAGTGACAGGGTAGGTGAACCCACAGCAAGACACACACAGGGTAGACAAACTTGCCAGCAGGATAAGAAGGAATATGAAGGCAGTCAGGCAAAAACCAAAGCTTTTTCTTTGAGACCCCCCTTTTATCTGGCTGCCACAGGAAGGTGGCTGTCCACAATTAGGGGAGCGGGGATCTTTCTGTTTCACATAACTTCATCAAGAAAATCCTCTTCCAGTGTGTCCAGTGGATTTTGACTTGATTCTAGACTGAGTCAAGTTGACAAGCAAGATTAACCATCACAGAGGGCAGTATAACCAGGCTTGTGGGAATGGGTAGGGACAAGGCTCACAGAACTTAGAGCACAGTGTAGCCAGCCATGTGGTACCCTAGTTACTTCACTCACAGCAGCACGGAACCTGCTTGCCTGTACACCGAAAGCTGTGATTCTGAGAATGAACCCTGGGTGCTTTGAGTATAAGGCAGAATAGAAGCTTAGAAGTGCCACGGTTTTGATGTTCATGAGCTACCCTGAACACTGTGGGGCAAGGGTTTGGGTAGCCTCTTCATGCCTCCACAAGACAATCCTAAAATATGTTTCATCTTGTTTTTCATAGGTTCTTAGTACAGTTGACCCTGGTGGCTTGTTGTGATAATGTCCATCAACATGCTCTCCTTAGCCTGCTTCTGTTTTGAATCCTTGTTTCTCACGGTGGCCCCCTGAGATTACATCCTAAGTATACTTTATATCTAAATCCTTGCCTCAAGTTCTTCATTTGAGAAATCAGAAGCCAGGGATATAGGGGAGATCTTCATTCAGAACCCTAGCTGAGTTTTTCCTAAATTATGAACCCACAAAACCATGGACGTGATAAAGTATTTGCGATGACCTGCTGGGTTTGATTATTATTTGTAACACAAATCTTAAAAGGTCTCATTAATAAAAACAAACCTGAAGCCAGGTATTGGGGTGAATGCTGGAAGATCAGAGAAGCAGAGCAAGCCACAGCCACCTCACCTCACCAGTTCCTCAGCTGATCCTGTTTCCTCAGACTGGAAACCTCTGAGTCTTCATCCAAATGGATCTCAGCTGAACTGCTGCTAAAAGCCTAAAAGCTCAACAGGCCCTAGTTCCTGGTCCTCATACCTTATATACTTTTCTGCTTCCTGCCATCACTTCCTGGGATTAAAGGCATGTGTCACTATGCCTGGCTGTTTCCAGTGTGGCTTTGAACTCACGGAGATCCATACGGATCTCTGTCTTCAGAATGTTAGCATTAAAGGTATGTGTGCCACCATTTTCTGGCCTCTATATCTAGTGGCTGTTCTGTTCTCTGTCCCCATATAAGTTTATTAGTCTGCACAATACATTGGAGAACGCAATATTACCACAATTATTAACCTTTATTTTTTAAAGATGGAGTCTTATGTAGTCCAGGCTAGCATCAAAATGACTTTGTAGCCAATGATGAACTCTAATTCCCAACCTTTCTGCCTCAACTTCCAGAGTTCCTAGATAACAGGTATGTGGAGTTCTTATGAGGTCCTGGGGATCAAATCCAGGACTTTGTGTATGCAAGGAAAGCACCATGCTAATTAAGCTACACCTCCAGCTTCTGAGGTTTTGATTATTATTTTTAAAATTTTATGAGTTTTTTGGGATGTGTGTGTGATATGTCTAGTGTGTGTGTGTGTGTGTGTGTGTGTGTGTGTGTGTGTGTGTGTGTGTGTTCATGTGCTTAAAAAGGCATGGAAATGCCACAGCATGCATGTAGAGATCAAAAGACAACCTTGGGTTGGTCTTTACCTTCAATCTTGTTTTGAGGCAGGGTCTCTCTTATTTTGTTTCTGCATTGTGTACTCCAGGCTAGCTGGCCTACAAGCTTCTGGGAGATCCTTCTGTCTCTGCCTCCCATTTTGCCCTAGGAAACCTGGGATTGTAGACATATACTGTCATGCTCAGCTTTTACCTGGTTATAGAGACTCAAAATAGTCATCAAGCTTGTTCTGTAAGAGTTTTATGTACTGAGTTTTGAGATGACTTATTTTGTGTTGGTGCAGAACCAGAAAAAGAGGAAGAAATAGATAGACTCAAATATAGACTCAGAGTCACCATCATAGGAACAGATAATTTATGTGAAGTGTAGATCCTTGATGTTGTATGTGTGAGGGCAGGGGCAATTGAACAACATGACAGCAAACAAACAATTCACTCCATTCTTTAGTCTACTGATGACTACCTTCTACCTGGAGTAACAATGGTAATATGGGTGGCACATTGCTCTCCCACTTTGTCACACTGGATATGATTCTTAGCATTCAAAATTGTAGACACCATGCCTATAAAAGCAAGCTGGTCCTTTCATCCAGTACCAGAACAATAAAATATTAATTTTGTTCTTAAGTTAGAAGTAATATGATAGTGTTGGGTTTCCTGGAAGGTGCTGTGTTTATTCCCAGTGTGAAACCCTACAAAGAGAATTCTAACAAGAACGTTTTGTGCCTAACCCACTAGGCCACCCTGCATACTGCAGTGCCTTAAGAGGAGTTACTAAATGGTAGTAAATATTAAATAGATAGTAATACCATCACTAAACAATCTTTTATACAAGATTATTCCTGTATATAATTGTGTTACAATATATACTATTCTTATCCATTAATGACAAGTGTTAGCTGGCTATGGTTTTCTATTCTTTCAAGGAATCACATGATCTAGCTAATATCCAGAGTCTTGAGAATCAAGTGTTTCTTTGTATTACTCTTAGCACTGTTATGCAAACATTTTGGAAACATCCTGGTATTACAAGCTCTTGTCCCTTTGGTGAATGTCTGTGTAAGATCAGAAGATGCAGTGTTGATGTTTCTGGGGTCGTCCCGTTCACACTAACAGTCTATTTTGATGAGATTCTCCCAGGTGCTGTAGGTGTATTATGTCATGGCCAACAGTACTTGGTGGATAGCATTTAAAAATGCATTTCATTAAAGTTCTGTCTGTTCTGTGGAATAGTCATTAAGTTAAAAGTGTTTTAATGTACATCTCTGAACCTGAGCAAATGGTGAGGGGCTGGAGAGTGGTCCATGGTACTCTTATGAGGCTTCCTAAGTCAATTGCAGTGATATAGGTACCTTCTTTTTTCTCTTTCATAGAAAATAGTTTTTTATCAGACAAAAAATAGATTTTTGTCCACTTACAGTTTTCCTTCCCTCTACTCTTCCCAGTTCCTCCCACCTCCCTTCCCATCCATTCCAGTTGTTTGAGTTCTTTATACATCTTGTATATTAGCTCTCTATCATATGTGTAGTTGGTAAAATTCTTTATACATTCTGTATGCTGCTATTTTACCTGAATAATGGTGTCCTTTTATGTTCAGAAGCTTTTCAGTTCCATGAGCCTGTTTATTAATTATTGATCTTAGTGCCTGTGCTCTTGGTGTTCTGTTCAGAAAGTCTTTTTCTGTACCAATGAGTTCAAGTCTATTCCCTTACTTTCTCTTCTATCAGATTCAGGGAATCTGGTTTTCTATTGAGGTCTTTGATCCATTTGGAATTAAGTTTTGTGCAGGGTAGTAAGTATGAATCTATTTTAATTCTTCTACATGCAGCCATCCAGTTTGACCAGTACCATTTGTTGAAGATGCTGTTTACCTCCCCCCAGAATTTCTGGAGTCTTTATCAAAAATCAGATATTCATAGGCTTGTGAATTTATGACTGGACATTCAATTCAATTTCATTGATCAACATGTCTGATTTTGTTTCAATACCATTTTTTTTTGTGTGTGTGTTTCCATATATGAAGCTGAAAATGTCCTTTTAAGATCTGTGAAGAGTTGTGTTGGAATTTTGATGGGGATCACATTGACTCTGTATATTGCTTTTAGTAGGATGACCTTTGTTTTTACTATATTAATGAATATAGATACCTTCTTAATCTGTTTTTCTGAGTCATTCATTAATTTGTTAATCAAATATGCATTTGTTGAGCTTATGCATCTGACACTATGCAAATGTTAAGCCAGGCAAGGTGTTAGGAATTGAGAGAGGCAGTTGATTCTCAGAGGTAGCTTAAAAATTTGAGGCAGAGCCAGGTGGATTTCTGTGAGTTTGAGGCCAGCCTGGGCTACCACATGAGTTCCAGGAAAAAGGCACAAAGCTACACAGAGAAACTCTGTCTAAAAACAAACAAACAAACAAACAAATTTCAAATGCTAACATTTCAGCAAATCCTCAGGCAGCTTGCCACTGCTTAGTTTAGAATGAACCAGAAGAGGGCGGTTGAACTGCTAATTTCTCTTTCCTTCATAGCCTGAAGCTAGCAAAAGCCATAAGGCTAAAAGCTAAACTATTAACTAAATACAATCAACTAAACTTTCTCCCCCCCCCCCCAAATTTAACAAAAGCTGAAAGGTCAATCAATTAGCCAGTCCCTGTCTGAAGTACCATTCTGTGTCTTGGGTTATTCAAAATAGTCTTTAATTGATTACAATGTTAAATCAACAGTGTTGGAATATTTTATTTCTTTCATGGTTGGGACATGAAATGTAACTTTTGAACCCAAGTTTCACATCATTCTGGGCTGAATGAAATTTCATGTCTACCTCAACGGATAAAGAGTGAATGACACCAGTTCCATTTTTCCAGTTCACCTGCTTTGACTTTTCTTGGAAGGGAACTGTCCTTCCCTTCACTTCTAATTTCACTAGAAGCTTCCTTAGCCTTTCTTCTGGTTTCTGTGTGATTCTTTAAGAAGGTGCTCCTGGGAAGGCCTTCATAACTTTAGGCTGCTTCACCCAAGATTACAATGAATTTCTAGGAACTTTCTGTTGAGCAAGGAAAGCTATTCGTCCTTTTGGATCTTACAGTTTATTGGAGCCAAGGAGGTGGGTAGATGTCAAATAATTCCATTGATGAAGGAGGGTTTGTAAACTGACAAGAGCTCTCTGAAACAAAGGAATAGGCACAGGAAGGCTCCTTCAGACTTCATGTTCATGTAAGGCGTCTCAGAGATGCATTGGCTTGATTCAAGTGGATACATGAGATACAAACTAGATGAAGTTGGGCAAGTAGAATATTCTAGAAAGAGGAAAGATCTAAGGTTGCATGCAATACTCAGAAAGAAGACCAGTGTGTTCAAATCATCACCTTCTCCCAGAACTAGCTACCTTCCAGAGGAATCCTTTGGAATTCTTCTGCTTGTTTCTGATGTTGAGTACTTGCTAAGGATCCTGGTGATCCAGGTGGCTATTTGCTGGCCCTGCTCATTCACTCAGTTTCTGCTCATGGCCTGACTGGACATCGGTATCCATGAGGAGAGTTTATGGAGTGCTTGTCTGTCCAATAGAGTTCTGAGGATCAGAGCCTCAGCCAGTGATGAGGTTCCTAAGATCTCTGGGCATGGGAAAAGCCTTCAAATGTGGTGTTTTCAGGGCACTGCTGGGTGGTTTATGGTAGACCATCCAAGTCACTTTTCAGGGCCTGGGAAGAAATGGCAGAATACAGACAAGAGCACCCTTCTAAGGCAGGGATTGGACATGAGGATTGGCTGAATTCCAGTAGCCAGAGGGAGTGGGTATGTGTGTATTTTAGAGGGTACTTTGGTCCCAGAAGGGATTGTAGAAGGCAGGGAGATGTTCCCAGGCATCATGAAGGCTTGGATTAAATTATGTGATTTCTTGGAAGTGAATGGTTTTAGCAATCAGTCTCTTCTTTTAAATGCTTGGCTGTATTCACCAAAGCTTATCAATAGCTGTTGTACTAAGTGTTCTAGCTGTGCAGTTCAGCTTAGTGGGGCCCCACCAACAGCCCTTCATGGAGAGGCCAATCATCATGTCATATGGTTCCATATGGCTCCAGGATGGTTCCATCTGTGGCAGCTCCTCCCTTCCCACTCACATCTCCAAGGCGGCAACGATGTGTGAATTCATCTTTCCAATTTTCTGTTTATTTCCCATCTGAATTACAGTCATGCAGATGCTGACAGAGTTCTGCTCCCCTTGCTTGACTCCCCTTTCTTGTAGGGCTTTATTTTCACCCTGGTGTTCTAAAGAATACATATGAGAGCATCTTGCCCTATGTTTGGAGTGTGGTCAGCACTCAGTTCTGCTGGTTTGCCTTAACCCTCTTTGGGTTGGCTCTGCATTGATGCCTGTGTTTTACCTGCTGTCCTATCTCCTGCATTTTCCTTGTGATCTTTTTCCCTTCCCCATCCACTCATCCTTCACAAGCATTCATATTGAGTGTCTGTTCTCCATTGGTCTTCTGAGACTCTCCTGGCCCACCTTCTAAAGGCCGAACGGACATCATAGTATATATATTTCACAGATGGGAAGAACTTAGAGACACACTGCTCTGCTGCCCTTACTCAGAGATGGCGACATCGAGGCGTAGCTGGTTAGTGTCTGAGCCTAGCTAAGCATTTCCACTTCCGCTGCACTTCCAGATTCCATGGCATTTATAGCATCATCCTTCCTCGTCTGTTGATTGGGTTTTACTCTGGATCTAGATGTGTTTCTTCTCCTTTCTGCTATGTTGGCTGCACACACGAGCTGATCTCTTGTCTACCCCCCCTTCTCCCATTTCTGTCACGTTTACCCCTTCTTTCCCAGTTTTAGAAAGATAAAAACTTTTGTTGATTGTGAGTCTACAAGATTCTGTGAAGGTACAGAGAACAACGTTCAATCCATGCCCTCAGGAAGCTTGGGGATCATCAGAGAGAGAGAGCAAAAAAGGCAACAACTGCTGATTTTTATGTATCACCCCGTGGGTTGATTGTAGTGTTAAGAATATTAACCAGAAGCTGGATGGCTCAGATACCTAGGATAGAACCAAACACAACTAATAACGAAAAAAAGAAAAGTCAACAAATGAAATGATTCCCAATGATATTCTGTTATACTCATAGATCAGTGTTTAGACCATTTGTCCTCAGAGAGACTCCTCCGGGTGGCTGATGGGAGCAGATGCAGAGTCCCACAGCCAAACATTAGGTGGAGCTCGGTGAACCCCATGGAAGAGGGGAGGAAGGATCCTGGGAGCCAGAGGAGTCAAGGACACTAGGAGAACACAGCCCAGAGAATCAACTAAGCAGGACTCACAGGGTCTCACAGAGACTGAAGCTGTAATCATAGAGCCTGCATGGGTCTGCCCTAGGCCCTCTGCAAACACGCTGTGTTTGTTTAGCTTAGGGTTTTTGTGGGACTCCTAACAGTGGGAGTGGGGGTGTCTCTGACTCTTTCACTTGTTCTTAGGACCCCTTCCCTCCTACTGGGTTGCATTGTTCAGCCTTTATATGAAGGTTTTGGACTAGTTTTATTGTATCTTGTTATGCCATATTGGGTGGATATCTTGGGAAGCCTGCTCTTTTCTGAAGGGAATTGGAGGCACAGTGGATCTGGGGGAGAAAGGAGGTGGGAGAGGAACTGGGAGGAGTGGAGAGAGGGGAGGCTGTATAAGAGAGGAATAAAGGAAAAGAAAAAAAGAAAAAAAGAAAATAAGAAAATATAAAATTAAATGTCATACTCACTCAAGAATCTTAGATGCATGAACTGGTTTAGACTCTATCCCACACAATTCTGTAATGCAGGGAACATCATTTCCTCATTTTACAGATAAAGACAAAGATGAGGACAAAGAGGAAAAGAAACTTTCTTGCATTAAGGTCACACAGAACGGAAGTGGAGTGAGAAAGTCAACGAGAGAGCAAAGGCAGCAGCAGGCTGGAGGAAGGTCAGAGTCTACAACTGTGTTCCATTCCAAGGCTGTTCTGGCACTGACGAGGGTTTGTAGGGCACCTAGAAGGCATAGCCTTGGATTAAAAAAAAAAGAAAGAAAGAACAGGGAAGCACTTGAAAGACTTAGCTGAGTGTGAGGAGAACCCTGCTCTTCACCTACTTTGTCAAGAGATCTTGAGAGTGAACCTTTGAAGAACAAGGTTTGGAGGTTGTTACTGTAGGTGACTACTGTGGATAGATTTGGGTGAATCTGAGAAAAGTTATCCAGTTTAAGGACCCTATCCCTATGAACTGGTGGCAGGTTTCTAGGAAGCAGGAAGAGGCCTTTCAAAGGCAGAGGTCTTCATTTTTAGGACTCAGATTCCTCCCCGGGCTGAAGGTCCTCTTAGAGCCATTGTCTTCTTGGTTAGGACTAGTGGCTGTCATGGTAACACAACCTACATCACACTAGTATGTTCCAGCATCTCTTGCAGCTTCCTTAGCTCTTTCCCTGTCCATGCCCTATGTCACCGGACCATTTGGTACAAGTTCCTTGACCCTGCTCTGTGGGTTTCCTACGACCCCTACCAGCCAGACCATCCTGAGAAGATTACTTTAGGAATGGGAGATATGCAACATCTTTTTCCAATAGGGGCAAGGCTGTCTCTACATGAGCCAAAAAACGTACATCTTGTGGCTTTATGGGATTAAATGTGTTTTGGCAAATACTATACATACAAAAGGAGGTTGGAATAAAGGCAGTGAACAGGATTTTAAGTTTCTATCATGTTCCCTTTCTGCAGAAGAAGTGATCATTTCAAGATGTATCTTTCTGTTCATCTCATTTGTAAGGAAACAAAGATCGCTGTTATTCACAAACAGCCAGAATGAGAAAGAACAATAGTGATCAAACAGCACAAACACATGTTGGGAAGCATCCTTTCTCTCTTCCTTCCTTGTCTTTGCCCTACTAGTGATGAGGCCATGCTGATGGCTGTTCTTGATTTTTGTTCATTGCTTACAAATGAGGCTAACACATTTTAGCCTCTGTACCCTGTTTACAACAAAGTATCATTGTCCATCCCTTTAATGCTCTTGTATGGTTTTGGCAAAGCTGTTTTTAAGTGATGAAGATGGAAGATATCATGGTGAGTAGGAGGTGTGGGGAGAAGAGTGACAGAGTTGGTTTGTTCCCTTGGGTGGTGCTGTTTCTTGGGCAATTGTTAGAACCATTCTTTTCAAGTTCACTTTTAAGGTTGAAAGTGATATCACTAGCCCTTCTGGTCAAGCAAACTGAGACTAATCAATGATCTCAGCTGGGTGGAGCTCTCTAGGTCAGACAACCATGAACTGTGACACTTCAGTTTGTGGTTACCCTGCCCATGGGGACCCTCACTACAAGGTCAATGTGCCTGAAATGAGTTCTAGAAAAGAATGTTTTGGAGGGCATTGTTCTAAAACAATTATCCTTTTGTTTTAACTATCGCTTTCTTTTTTTCATCTCCTATTCTTTTCTTTGTTTCTGATTCTTTCTCACCCTCACTAAAACTTACGTTGAGGCTTAAAAAGTTAATAAATGTATCAAATTAAAAGTTTTTCAAAGAAAAGAAATAAGACACAAAATGTAACACAGATCACAGAATGGATGAAAAATATTTGCCATGTGTTGTTTATTAGACACAAGCCTAATATCTAGAATTTATAAAGAACTAAAAATTTTAAGTACTACTAAGAGTTAATAATCTATACAATAAGTAAGCAAATGAATCAAATGATACTTCTTAGAGAAATTCAAAAGTTTATGAAATCCAATAGTATGTATATTGAATATACACAAATAAAAAGAGAAAGAAATACAAATGGATAATACATGAAAATTCTTCAATGTCTTTAGCCATCAAGGGAGTGTAAGTCCAAACTAACCCAATATTATAAAATATAATGGCAAAAATATAAAACATAATGGCAGTTATAACAGCCATTAAGCAAACAATAAACATCAGGAAGAAACGGAATCCATAAATACAGTTAGGTTAGTAGATGTATTTGTCATATTTGTCAGGATTCCCTAGAGAAACAAAACTGACAGGATATATATATATATATATATATATATATATATATATATATATATATACACATATATATGTATATATATACATATATGTATATATATACACACACATACACATACACACACATATATACATACATACATATATACACATATACTTACATATATATGGAAATAGGATTTTTTAGAGTGGCTTACATGCTGTGGTCCAACTATTCCATAAATGGCTGTTTCTCATTGGACAGTTCAAGAATCCAACTGTTGTTCACTCAATGAGGCTGGATGTCTCAACTAGTCATCAGAATACATTGGAATCCCAAAGAATTAGGCTCTAATGTCAGTGAAGGAATGGACTTGCCAGTGAGCATGAGGGCAAGCAGGCAAAGAGCAAGAGCTTCCTTATTCCATATCCTGTATACAGGCTGCCACTAGAAGATGTGGCCCAGGTTGAAGGTGGAGCTTCCAAATAAATGACTCTGCAAAGAAAAATCCCTCACAGGTGTATCCAGCAGTGTTTAGCTTTAGTTCTTTCCAGATGCTGTCAAGTTGACAACTAAAAGTAGCCATTACAGAAGGTGAGCAAATTAGTATAGCCTATGTGAAAAAAATGGTATGGATGTGCCTAAAAAAAAAAACCAAGTTCTACTTCCTTCTGTAAGTAGAACTATCATATGATTGAGTAGTACCACTCCTATTCAAAAGACTCACATGGTTTACTATAGGGAAATCTGAATACCCATACTTATTGAAGCACTCTTTACAATGGCTAAGCTATGAAATAAACCCAAGTGCCCATCAACAGAAAGAAAGAAAATGTGGTGTATATACACAGTTGTAGCTTAAGTTTTCTGGGTTCCTCCCAGCTTCCGTGGCAGCTGCTCAGACCCAAGTGAACACACAGAGGCTTATATTAATTAAAACTGCTCGGGCCATTAGCTTAGGCTTCCTACTGACTAGCTCTTGCACTTAAATTCAGCCCATTTATGTTAATCTTTTTGTTGCCACATGTTCCGTGGCTTTACCTGTGTGCTATTACATGCTGCTCCCTGGACAGCAGGCTGATGTCTCGTGACTCAGCCTTCATCTTTCCAGAATTCTCCTTGTCTACTTATCCCTCCTGTCTGGCTACTGGCCAAACAGCTTTTTATTTATCAACCAATCAGAGCAACGCATTCACAACATACAGAATGAAATCTCACAGCACACAGTGAAGTTTTATTCAGCCACAAAAAAGAATGACATTATGTTATTAGTGAGGAAATGGTTGGGATTTGGATTATCATGTTAAACAAGGTAAGCTTTAATTAAAAAAGACAAAGACAAATACCACATGGAGGGAGAGAAGAAGGGAGAGATAGGTAGAAGAACAGAGGGAGAAAAGGAGAAAGAGAGGGGGGAAAGTAAATGGAAAAGTATTTAAGAAATAGTTTGTTGACACTATTTCTGGGAGACAGGAACAAATGTCTACTTACTCCAGATGGAGAAATGTAGACAGAACAACATAAGGACATCACCAGCATACATCTTGAAAAAAAAAAACAATGACTTTTATTGAGGTTACTTATAGGAATATGGGTGAAGGCTTACTCAACCATTCTGAACCTCAGTTTCCTCATATGTCAAATCATTCTTTCAGTGAGGATTAAGTATCACAACCCAAGCTCATAGTGAAAGTTAGCTGGATAATGCCTCAATCTTGTCAAATAGTCTTTCACTTTTTCTGTTTTTTTTTTTTTTTTTAATCTTGTTCCTGTCATGGTTTTTCTTGGTAATAGCAAGCACATGACAAATAGCACAGTGATTGAGTGGGGAGCTGGAGAACTAATAATTTCCTGCTCACCATCTTCTTCTCATTAATGGCAAGTGGAGTCCATGGCACATAACTTACAGGGAACATATCTTAGTCTTCTTTTCTCTCCAATCTGTTTCTCAGCAGGAGACTTGTCATTTAAGTCTGACACAGATTTTTGTGTAATCCATACACTTGCTACGTGCTAGAACTATGGCTAGGCCTACAGAGCCTTGTTCTTACTGAAGTTGACAAAGCCAAGGACATTGCATTCTCCTACTGAAAGCAAATCCTACACTTCCAGAAGGAAATCTGAGGATGATGTATAACATAAGAATCAATGTTTGCTACATTTAGTAGTCAGAAAAATTCAAATCCAAGGAAACTATTTGGCTCTTAGACCAAGGCATAGATGTTGGAGCATAAATTAGATATTGTATCCTTTGTTTTGCATGTTATAAGTATCCTGTTTTCTGGAAGCAGTCACATGCTTGTTTAACAACTATTTCAGTGGTACCTGGATTCCTGAGTTGGAGCTACCAGTCAATCTCAGGGAGGTGATGCATCTGTGAAGGCTTGACAACATACTACCAAGTTGCCTCTCAATTGTCTTTAATGTTTCTGGAGGAAGGGAGGGTTGTCTTGTACAATTGGCACAGTTGTCTTGTATAGCTGCATCACAGAAACAGTGTTAAGAACCTGGAAAATGTGGATAAAGGCATTTCTATCTCATCTCTAGACCTGCATTGTGTTAGAAGGTAGGCAGACCCAGTCTTCAGGGCTTCCCTAGATCATGGAATGTGGGACAATGTGTTTTCTTCCTATCTTAGTAACAGATATCCCACGTACAGAAAGTAAGTCAGAACGATTGTACGCAAAACGATCATTCCCATTTTCACTGTATCCTGGCTAGTTTCTTTCCTTTTTTTTTTTTTTCCAAATTGATACAAGCAGGAGTCATGTAGGAGGAGGTAACATCAAGTGAGAAAAATTCCTCAGTCAACTTGCCTTTAGGGAAGCCTCTAGTGTATTTTCTTGATTAATGATTGGAGTGAGAGGGCCTCGTTCACTAGGGGTGGTGTCACCTCTGGACAGTAAAAGAAAGAAGGGTGTGCAGGCAATGCATGTAGAGATAAGCCAGTAAGCAGCTTTCTTCTACAGTTTCTGGCTCCATTTCTTCCTCCAGTTTCCTGCCTTGAGTGCCTGGCCTGACTTCCCTCAATGACTGAGTGTGCTCTGAGAGTGGTAAGCTGAAATGAGCCCATAAGCCCGGGTTGCTTTTGGCCATGCTGCCTAACACAACAAGAGAAAGTTCAGCTTCAGGTTTCTCCTGTTTTCTATCACTTATCATGCACGTTACAGTAGCTTGTGTAGAGTTCGTCTTCCTAGATGATTTGAAAGCTCCCTAAGACTGGGGACCACATGAAGCTTTGGGCTTAAGAAGCAGGTTTCGTGATTTTGATTCTTTTCAGTCATATGTCTGACTCAGCATCAACACAGGGCATCAGAGATGGATTGTTGAATTGTTTGATAATTAATGAATCAGTGCCTGCATTCATCCCTTATTTATTGTAAAAGAATAAGAATGGTACAGAAATAAATATGTATGATGAAATAAAAAACGTAATATGAAGATATGAATCAAATAACCATATATGTGCATGAGCATTGAGTGTTGTAAGAGGGAGAATTGTGATGCAGATGCTCAAGGGCCATGTTGAATGAACGCATAAAAGATGCTAGCAGAATATTGAACAAAGTTGATTACAAATAATGGTTGAAGTAGAATCTGAGGGCAGGGCTCGGTGAAGGGTCATGGGTCTGCTTTTGTCTGTGTTGACTTCCATCTGTGTTGTGAAGTGCTATGGGAGTTACAAGGGTAAATAAGATTTGGTCAGTAGTTTCATTAAGGAAACGACCCTGAGCATAAGCAAATGCCTTGGCAGAAGATGAAGTATAGGTTACAGATATTCACGTTAGTGGAGTAAGATAATTCTAGCTTGCTTCATCCAGCTGTAGGATCCTGAGGCAGATGCTGTATTCAAGTATCAGTTTATTGTCATGAAATTGGTCGTCATAGTAGTTTCCCCCAAAAGGTACAGTCATATTTTTGTGAGTCAAAGTGTACAAGGGTCTGGATTTATTCAGTAAATATTGAGATGCTCTTCATTTGCCCTTTTGGTTTCCTTTCATCCTTTTCTGCACCATTCACAGCAGTAACATCTAAAAGAACATTTATTTTTGTTCCATGCACTCTATCCTAAAAAATTCATTAATATATGAGTTATTTATGCAAAACTCTGAAATGTAAGGACAAGACATTGTATCAATTGTGGTCCAACAAGGAGACAAGAACCTTGCACTAATGTGGACAGGAAAAATTATTTGTGTTTTTAGGAAATTGGAGAAAACAATTATCTGGCAGGTAGTAAATAGAACCCTGAAGGGCAGAGGGATGGTAAATGTGTGTAGCTTTTAGCTGTGTAGTTGAGACAGTATTTATAGCCATGCTTCCTTATTCCTTAAGACTGAGGTCCAAACCCTACTGGGGATGGTGTAATTATGGCTTAAAGGATGGGGAGAAATTACTTGAAGGGCCAGGCTGTCAGGGCTTTCTAGAAGCATCTCTCTGAAGTGTAGGAGAAGCTGTGCACTGGAGTGTGCTGTGCCTAACAAGGTGCAAAGCTATTTGCTGATTCTGTGAAGAAAGCAGCCCCATGGGAAGATGTCATATCCTGCTGACCATTGAGTACTGCAGAAAAACCCATTCATGCTGAAGGAGCCTGTAACAGGAATCTTAAAAAGTCTTAATTAGTAGAATCAAACCTGAGGCCAGTTATTGGGGGTGAATGCTGGAAGATCAGAGAAATAGAACAAGTCACAGCTTCCTCACCTTGCCAGTTCCTCAGGTGATCCTGTTTCCTCAGACTGGAAGCCTCTGAGTCCTCATCCAGAATGAATCTCGGCTGAACTGTGCTCCTCAAAGCCTAAATGCTTATTCAGCCAAATGCTTCTAGTTTCTGGTCTTCACACCTTTTGTATCTTTCTCTTTCTGCCATCACTCACTGGGATTAAAGGCTCACTTTCTGGGATTAAAGGCATGATTCACCGTGCTTGGCTGTATCCTTGCACAGATGGATTTCTGCCTCTGGAATGCTAGGATTAAAGGCATGTGCTACCACTGCCTATCCTCTATGTTTAATATTGTGGCTGTTCTGTCTCTGACCCCAGATAAGTTTATTAGAGTGCACAATATTTTGGGGAACACAATACCACCACAGGAGCCCATGGGGATGAATGTACTTGAAGGAAAACCTCTTTCAATGCCCCTCAAATGGCCCTCCACATGCTGTGAAATAATCCTTTTCTACTATTATGAATATGTATTACTCTCATTGGTTAATAAAATTCTGACAGGCTGGTAGCTGGGGCAGGAAGTTAGGTGGGAAAGCCAAAGTGAGAATGCTGGGAAGAAGAAGGCTGGAGTCAGGTCATCAGACAGACGCAGAGGAAGCAAGATGAGAATATGCTATAGTGAGAAAAGGTACCAAGCCATGTGGCTAAACATAGATAAGAATTATGAGTTAATTTAAGTGTAAGAGCTAGTTAGTAATAAGCCTGAGCTACCAGCCAAGCACTTATAAGTAATATTAGGCCTCTGAGTCAATTATTTGGGAAGTAGCTGCTTGATATTTGGGAGTTTCTAGCAGGACAGAAACTTCCAATTACAGATATTGGTGTTCCCCATACATGCATACATGTAATAGTATATGCTCTTTTATCTCAAAGGAGGTAGTGAAGTTTATTTAGAGCTAGCAGACCATCAAAAGATAACTGGCATATGTACATAAGGTAATGTGTTTCCAAAAGGAAGTTTAGTGAGAGTTTTCTGAAAGTCCAGAAGGTGTGTTAAGACTAGTTAATATCCCCAATTCTATGAGCTACTAGTTTGATTTTTTAGCAGCAAAATTTGGTTGTTCATCTGCTCATATTAAAAGCAGTGTAAAAGTGCCTATTCATAGAGATGGAGACGTTTAACCTGGCTTATAGGATCCTGTGTTTCCTGACCCCACCCATCCCATTCCAGCCTTGCTTCACGCCATCTTTCTGGTCTTTTCCTTTAGGCACCATGATAGTCAGCTTTAAACTTTGTACCAGGTTCTATTTTTGAGGCAACCATCTCATAATGAGAACATGTTGATCTTGGTTCACATCTTGAGGAGTTTCAGTCCATAATCAGTTCATCACATTGCTTTGAGGTTCCTGTGAAGGTGGTAAATCATGGTGAGGAGCCCATGGGGAGGAAACAAAGCTGCATGACAGGGAGGCAAATGGAGAGAAAGAAGAGACCAGAGTTCCACAACTCTCTTTGAGGGCATACTCCCCAAGGATATGGATACGCTCTCTAAGCTTAGTCTTTGAAAGGTTCCACTATCTCCCAATGCCTTCAAGCTGGGGACCACATTTTTAACTCTCATCTACCCAATCTCATCTACACATCTCAATCTATAACAGGAATTATGACTTTCTTTACTCTCTTCTACCATAGGACTTCCTCAAATACCTCTTTTTTTGGAAATATCTTTTTATTGGATGTCTGATAACTCTTTTCCATATCATGTCCTTATCATGTGTTAAATACAAGACATCATTTTATTTTCTGGAAATGATCCCTCCTTTTATCTATGATATATCTTTCATGACACTGACAATGTTATGTTGGTACTTATGTATTTATTTTCTTTTTTCAAACAAAACATTAAGCTCCCTAGCAACAAAGATGGCATCTCGCACCTTCAGCAGCTTGTTAACTACTAAGTCTGTTTCAGTCACTCACTGAAATATCTGATAATTGACAGAAATGGAGAATGAGCATGTAGAGACATAAAGAAAATTGGCAGGGAAACTTCTCTAGGCTACCTGGATAAATGAAGAAAGCCGGGTATTGTATGTAGATGCATAGTACATTCCCTAGGGATGGAGTGTACTTAAGGAAGTAATTTTTAAAGATTCAATTTTTAATTATGTGTATATATGTGCCTCTGTGGAGGATATGTACACATGCCTATAGAGGCAGGAGGAGGGCATTGGATCTCTTGGAGCTGTAGTTCTAGGTTGTGAACTACCTGGCAGGAGTTCTGGCAATGGAACTCTGGTCCTTTGTGAAAGTAGTATGCACTTTTAACTGTGAGACATCTTTCCCACCTCAAGAAGTGATATTTTAATGATAAATTATAGGGAGACAATTTATCACAAGTGAGACTAACATATTAAAAATGTTGCTTTTTCCTTTCCTCCTCTTCCATTTTCTATTGATGATAATAATAATGATGATGATGATGATGATGATGATGATGATGATGATAATAATAATAATAACAATTTTATAGCAGTTACCCTGTGGTACTCAATGTTCCAAGTATGGATTGCATATCACCTGCATTGACATCACCTGAGAGCTGATTGTTGGACCCTATCCAATGCCTTTTGAATCAGGACTTGAATTTTAACAAGGCCCCTAGATGATTTGTCTTTGCATTAAAGTCTGACATGTATGGCTGTTATTAAAGCCAACCCTTTAATAACAAGAGCACACCTGCAGGAGATTATTGAAAGCGTGCCTGAGCCCTCCATCTGAAAATCCGATTGATCAACTGAGTAAACATTCCTAGCCACCTACTTTAGCTTGTCTAGTCTAAACTAGTCTAGTCTTCATGTATCCAAACGAAATTATTTAGTCCTTAATGAAACCATTCCACAGCTGCTATGGATGAATATAAGCCTTCTTGCTTGTCTGCGGTCACATAGTAGGTACATGAAAGCTTAGAGGTAGGTACTATGCTGACTTGTTTTGTAAAACATATCTAGAGCACAGAATTGATAAGAAGGAAATTTTAAAATGCACTGCTTTTTTATTACTATGACAAATATAAGGATTAATCTTATTTAATTGCTTACTCAATTTATTACTTTCTAAAGAATGTAAATTCTTAAAAACATGACATACTTATGTAAGTACCTTTTTAGTATTTATGTAAAAAGCTCTTACAAATTTACCATCCTTCTGGTTTTCACTCAGAATTTAGGACAGTCCTACCTCGCCAGTGGATGCTCAAGAAATTCACAGAATTGCAGCATGCTGAAATGCAAAGACCAGTGTGGAGGAGAAAGTGGGCCTGAGCCTGCTGAACTTTGTGGATTTAAGGACCTTGTGTTGATTTACGTTCATCACTATAATGAAATTCAGGAGACAGAATAAGTTCATGGAAGAAAGAGATTTATTTAGCTCATTTATGGAGCTTGACTGTTCAGGAGTTCTGGCTTTGGCAAGGACTCCACAGCCAAGACCAAGAATATATGTAGATGCAAGATACTTTGCAATGTAACAGGAGGGCCAAATTATGATTCAGGTGTAGGGTTAATTCTCACAACTTTCTCTTGTAAGAGCTCACTTATTGCAGGACAGCTGATCTCACATTTTACCCAGTGACATAAGGAGGCTTGATCTCTTAGAGACAATTCCTTATCACTGACACACTGAGGACTGAGCCTCTGACATGTGAACGGATAAGGGACAAACCATATACCAAGCATAGCAGGCCTCACATGAAGTATTGACTGCCCCCAGGCCTAACTTTTGATTTGTGAATCATGTCTGGGTCTACCATACTAGCTATTGTGAGTCAGCAGAGTCAATGTATGAAGAGAATCAGTATCCATGAGTTGATGTGTGAAGGGTATCAGTATGCCACAAGTTGATGCCAGAAGAGAATCAGAATGCTATTCATGTGTTGATGTATGAAGAATATCAGAATGCTATGAGTTGATGCACGAAGAATACTAGTATTCCACAGATTGGTGTATGAAGAGTATCAGCATGCCAGAACCTAGCAGGTGCTCAGTGGTTTTCAGATTCACCTAATAGTTGCAGATATTATTTAATTGATAGTGTATGGATTTCTCCTGCTTTTTCACAAAGTCACAGAAAAGGTTTTTGTTTAGCTCCATTCATTACATAAAATGACACTTGACTGCTTGGCATAGGATGTCTTCATATTCTTCTGTTGTCATGGTATCATTATTGATTGGCATCTCTTTCACCATCAGGTGTGTCCCTGGGGTAGGTGTATTGTCACAAGGATAATGGTGGTTGACTTGGTGTTGGCATTTGGATATAGTAAAAACTTTAACTTCCAGAGCTTTATCTATTCAGTTTTCCATCTGCTTTAGTCATTCCAGTACACAGTAATAAATGGTGGAGATGGAATGGCTGAAACCATGGCCATTTATTGTTCATAGTTTTAGGGGATGAAGAATTCAAGACCAAACACTTGCAGATTTACTGTCACATGAGGGCTCGTTTTGTGCAGTGCCATTACCTGGTGTAGAGAGTTAGAAAAGAAAGGAGGATGGGAGGGAAGAGGGAGGATAAGCAGAAAAAAAAGGAGGAAAAGGGAAGAGGAAGAGGAGGAGGAAAGATATATCTCTTAGGCCTCTTTTTGCTGGTGCCCTAATCCCATTAAAGACATTCTAAGTGTTTTATTCTTATGTCCTGGTCTCATAATGCTAGTCCTATTTCCCCTGACCTCCAAGGAGATCCTGATCACCCACTCAACACCCTCACTAGAAACCGTGAACAGAATTTCCATTTGCCTGCACCATCCTTCAGTCTGTCTCTAATAAGTAGCTAGGAGGTGAACTAGCCCATTTCTCTCAGTTTTTTTCCTAGCTTTGCCCTCACTCTTATACACTTCAAAACATCATAGCCTACGATTCCACGCAATTGTTCTAACCATTGCCTACGTTGAATCCTCGTAGATGGTCGCCGCAATGCTACATGAATTGGTGGTCAGCCAGCACTCATTTATTATTATTGGTCAATTCACCTCCATCATTTGCTTCTCCATCTTCCTAATTCTAGTACTCATTTCTACCCTAATTTAAGATAAAATTCTAAAATGGACCTAACATCCTACTAGTTATACCAATTACTTTGGTCTTGTGAACCAAAAGTGAATGCCTAATCTTCTTAGGACATCAAGGAAGATGGAAACCCTTCACCATTAACATCCAAAGCTGACATGTTCTTTAAAATATTGTCTTATTATGTGTATTACCTCATGCTCTCACCACACAGTGCATAATAATGTGTATAGTAATAATCTATTTATGTATATCATATATTAATTTATTTCCCCTTAGCATATAACTATGCACTATTAAATATATAAGACTAGACATTCTAAAACAACTAAATATTTCCATCAATAGGTCTATTATCATCCAGTATAATATTAATGGTACATAGACATATCTGTGTTATCTTCCATACATTATCTTAGTTAAATCACTTCTTTTCCACATGACTATCCCTTTTCCCATTGATCCATTCATCTAACATTCTCTATGAACAGCAGTCCATCCAATTATCGCTCTAGGCCCATCTTAACTTGGAGGTAGCTAACACAAACCTTATCAGGCATCTGGTTCTTACTTCAGGGCCATTAAATGTGTTATCACCCACATGTTCCCTTTAAATAAGATATCTTGTTGATAGTGAGTCTAATACATCCATGCACAACATAGCTATAGTGTCATGCATTTGGTATTTTTTGAATTTCAGGATTCTGTGATGCAGCATAGTCATCAAGACATGATGAACAAATTATCATGTAGCTAGATTTTTCAGCTCAATATTCTTAATCCACAGACCAATGAACAGTTAAGTATATATTTAGTGCTTGAATGACATGCATTTCAAACCAACACTGGAAATTTCATCTTGCTGAAATTTCCTTACATTCACCCCTCCCACCTCAGTTCATTTCTGCCTAAAAATCTTAACAGTTTACTAAGCTTTCTTGCCAAGGTCCCTAAAAACAAGAAATCTGGTGAATGAACATCTTTTACTCCATTTTCTTCTGTAAGTTTCTAGATTTTTGAACTTAAATTCTATTTGAACTTAAAATTTGCCATTAGTGCATGGCAAAAAAAATTCATCTTAATTAATTTTTTTCACAAAACTCTTCAAATGTGCTTTATCTATCAACAAAATTGAGTTAATATGGGGTTGGGGATTTAGCTTAGTGGTAGAGCATTTGCCTAGCAAGTACAAGGCCCTGGGTTTGGTCCTCAGCTCTGAAAAAAAAAAAAGAAAAAAACATTGAGTTAATTTAGCTTAATTATAAAGCAAAACACTGAAAATGCTTAGATGGACTTTTATCAGCCCATAAAAAGGTTTTATTTTACCTGAAATTAAATAATAATTGAGTTAACTAATTAATTCAATAATTAATTTGAGGTAAAATTACACATATAAAAACCACTGAACTGGTGTCAAATAGCTTAAAATTAACTCAGTGAATCAGAAGGAGGGGACATCAAGCCCTCACTCAGTAACCTAAGACACTCTGCCTAGCCACATTCCCACGGGACTCAGCAGCAATACAAATTAAGCAATTAACAAAAGTTTGGATAAGTTATGTCTCTTAGGGTTGGTAAATTTCATGCCAGCCACTGTGGTCATAAATAAATCCAAATCATTACTTGACATAAAATATATTCAATATAGACACTTTAAAAGAAGAAAAACCCAATTTATATGCGAAAATTCATTGTTGACCTTAAACCCAATAATGCAAGTAATTCTAATTGACTTAACAGATGACAGCTAAGATCCAAAATGGTATTAGATACCTCACTATGCTTAGCCTTAAACCGCAGTAATTTAGCAGCCAAATTAGTTGTGGGAGAGCTATTAGTCACAACTTAAAACTCAAAGGGTTTGAAGGTACTTTCTAGACTTTCCACCTAGACTTCTAGGTCCTAGAGTAACCTGTTTGATAATCAATAAACCCGTGTCACCTTACCATCTGTGAATTCAGCCTGTATACCACCATCATCAGCAAACCCTAAAATAGGTTACAGTAAGCAAAAGAAAAATCATAAAAGTGTTAGGTAAAGGTGTAGCCTACAGGATGGAAAGCAATGGGCTACATTTTTTTTTGTTAATAAGAATGCACATATTACCCTTTATGAAACCTAAGGGGTCGAGGAGGATTTAGTAGTAAATTGAGAATAGAGAGCTTAGTTGAGTTGAGAAATGAAGTACACACACACATACACACACACACACACACACACACACACACACACACACACTGCCTGTCACCTTCCCTTAATTAAATACATGAATTTTCATATATAATGTATTTCAACATTTTATGAGAGGAGATAAGTCGTAACAAGGTAAGCATACTGGAAAATGCTTGGTTAATCATAATGTATCTTAATTTTGAAAGCATCTGGTGTATAACTAGAAGACTCCATAAACATGGATCCTCTGAACCACCTCTAGCCCTAACAAGCCTAAAATAAAATATATTTCTTATTACTTGAGTTAAATAATTTAGGTTAATAGAAGTGTTGGTGAAAGAAATTTATTTTTAGGTTCTATAGAAATAGTACTATAAGGAAAGATGAAAGACAAAATCAATAATCAATACAATCATAGATTTAAGCTTCTACCTTTTGCACAAGGAATTAACTAGAAAAGCTTTAGCTAGGAAAATTTTAGCTAAACACCCTCAAACCAAACAAGCTACCTAAGAACAATTTTATAAATAAATCTTTCTATGTGGCAAAATAATAGAAAGATTTTTGGGTGGAGGTGAAAAGCCTGAGGAGCTTGGTGATAGCTGGTTATCCAAACAATGAATTTCAGTTCAATTTTAAGTTTAGCCTAGGAAACCATAATCCGAGTGTAAGCTTAAAATATAACCTAAAGGGGGACAAATCTTTATGAATTGGAAACAACCTTTAATAGTAAATAAATATAATATAACCATATTTACATAGTTAGTCTAAAAGCAGTCACCAATTAAGAAAGTGTTCAAGCTCAACATCAAATAACTTCATATTCCACAAATGAATATCATTTTCTATAATTAAAATTGGGTTAATCTATCACTTTATAGATGTAATACTGTTAATAAGAATGGCAAGACCATGCTTCTCCCCTACTCAAGTGTATAACATCTCGGATGTCCAGTGTTGGCTGACATTACTCTAGACTAAACCTCATAGAAATCATTCAATTTAATTCCACGTTAAGCCAATGCAGCGAGTCAGTGCTCAAGGGAAGTGTAGAACCAAAAATGACAGGCAAAAAAAAAAAAAATCAGTGAAATGATTCTTAGTGATATTCTGCTCTACTCGTTCGTAGACTGGTGCCTTGTCCAGTCGTCATCAGAGAGGCATCCTCAGTCAGCAGATAGGAGCAGGTGCAGAGACTCACAGCCAGACATGACCTGGAGAGAGTCAACATTGGAAGTCTCCATCAGGTCCTTCAGGTCAGAGATCAGGGAACCCTGTGGAAGAGGGGAAGTAAAGACTGCAGGAATCAGAGGGGACAGCAGGCCCCAGGGGAACATGACTAAACTAAGCAGGGCTTACATGGGTTCACTGAAGCATCAAGAACAGGACCTCCATGGGTCTAGACTAGATCCTTTACAGATATGTTATGGCTGCTAGCTCGGTGTTTTTGTGGGACTCTTAACAGCGGGAGCAGTGTATCTCTGACTTTTTTGGCTGCTCTTGAGACTCTTTTCCTCCTATTGGGTTCCTTTGTCCAGCCTTGCTGTGAGGGCTTTGGACTTGTCTTGTTGTATTTTGTTTTGTCCTGTTTGGCTGTCCTCTCCTGGAGGCCTGCTCTTTTCTGAATTAGAAATGGAGGGGGAGTGGATCTGAGAGAGAGAGGGGAGAGCTAGGAGGGGGAGCTAAGAGGAGTGGAGGAAGGGAAACTGTGCTTGGGATGTATTGTATGGGAGAAGAATGCATTTTCAATGAAACTGTGTATAGGCATAAAATTGTGAACGTGAATGACATCAAAGTAGAAGATGTATGAAATGAAGGGAACTCAGGAGTTGGGGGAGGGAGCATAGGGGAGAATGAACTCAATCTACAGGATACACTTGTATGGAAATAAATGAAAAAAATTAAAAATATGAAAAAAGAAAAGAAATAAATGGAACTTAGCAAACCAGAAACCTGCCTGTTTACAAAAGAACCCTCACCTCCACCATAAAAAGTGACTATTGTTAAGTGGCTGAGGTATTTTGACCATGTAGAGGAAGCATAATTATTTGTTCCTCAGTTAGGGAGTACCATGCAAGGATTAATGAGGGTTCAACTGTCTCTTTTTCCAGTCAGTGATATTTACCTCCCTGGGAAGAGGCAGCGATTCACTAATAGGACAGAATGACCCTATGGACCTTCACTATTTTAATTTAAAAAATTCAACCTTCTGGACAGATGTACATAAATATAAGCTAACAATTTTGTTTGAGGTAAGCTCAGAATATAGAAAACCCTCTGAATGATTTCAGTTTAGGCTCACAAGTTGAATCAAACCTGGAATCACTATTGACCCAAATATTTTGATCAATGGACTAAGCTACCCCAGGGAAAACACACAATCCTATTCAAGAGTACATAGCAAAAGTTACTGTTCATGACCTTGTTGTTGGAGCAGGACAGCCCAATGGTGTCACCTGTTCAATTAACAATTTGTTCAATTAACAAATGAACACCATTAATTGTTAATCTGTTCAATGATTAAAGTCCTACCTGATCTGAGTTCAGACTGCAGTAATCCAGGTTGGGTTATATCTATTCACAATTTCTCCCAATACAAAAAGTATCAAAGAAATATAGAACCCTTCCCAAAACTGCTCTCGAACTAAGTTTTGAAATTATCTCAACTTAGTAAATCTGTAACACTATACCCTAGAACAAGGTTATAAAGGTGACAGAGTCAGGAAACCTCATAAGACTTAAAACTTTGTTCTTAGAGGTTCAGAATCTCTCCCTAATGGTTAATTCCATTAATATTTTATCCCTTCTTATCTACATTCTTAGAGCCATAGCATTTCTTACCTTAGTTGATTGAAAACTCTCAGGCTAAACACAACTACAAAAAGGCCCTAACATTCTGGGACCTTATGGGGTTCTTCAACTACTCACAGATGTGATAAAACTATTTATTGAAGAAACTTTATGACCCTCCCCACAGCCTCCACTTCAGTTATTATTTATTATTGCCCCAATTTTATCCTTAACACTAGCATTCACCCTATGACTTCCCATATCAATATCCCACCCCCTAATTAATTTAAATGTAGAGTTTTATTTATTCTAGACACTGTAACAGGAATCTTAGACTGTCTTATTAATAAGATCAAACCTGAGCCAGGTATTGGGGTGAATGCTGGAAGATCGAGAAGCAGAAAAGCCACAGCTTTCTCACCTTGCCAGTTCCTCAGCTGATCCTGTTTCTCAGATTGGAAGCCTCGGTGTCCTCATCCAGAATGAATCTCAGCTGAACTGTGCTGCTCCAAAGCTTAAAAGCTTAACCAGCCAAATACTTCTAGTTTCTGGTCTTCACGCCTTATATATCTTTCTGTTTTTGCCATCACTCCCTGGGATTAAAGGCTCACTTCTTGGAATTAAAGGTGTGGGTTACCAAGCCTGGCTGTTTCCAGTGTGGCCTTGAACTCACGGAGATCCAGAGGGATTTCTGTCTCTGGAATGCTAGGATTAAAGGCGTGAGTGCCACCATTTTCTAGCCTCTGTATCTAGTGGCTGTCTGTTCTCTAACCCCAGATAAATTTATTAGAGTGCACAATATTTTGGGGAACACAATACCACCACAAGGCACACCAAATCTGTCTATTCAATTTTATAATCAGGCTGATCATCATATTCTAAATATTCTCTTATTGGAGCCCTTCAAAGAAGTTGCCCAAACAAACTCTTATGAAGTTACTGTAACAATTATTCTCTTATTGGTCCTGGTCCTCTACATGAATTGTCTATTTCCTTTCAGTCCTTATTTTTTTTACCCAAGAACCTTCATAATTTCTAATTTCAACCTGACTACTAGCCATAATATGATTCATATTCACCCTAACAGAAACTAACTGAGCTCCTCTTTATTTAATAGAGAAGGTGAATCAGAACACCTCTGAGGTTTTAATCCTAAATATGCTGCTGGCCCATTCACACTATATTTATAGCCAAATATACTAAAATATTATATTAAATTCTCTTTTGTCAATTTTGTTACTAGGAACCCACAATGATTCTCCACAATCCAGATATTTACTATGCATTTCATAGTCAAAACATTACTTTTAACCACTCCATTCCTCTGAATTCCAGCATCCTATCCACACTTCTGATATGATCTACTTATGCATTTACTATGAAAATAATTTTCTTCCACTAATGTTAGCTTTTTGTATATGACACATCTCAATTCCAATTTTCACAGCAAGTATCCCACATACCTATAGAGATATGTCTGGCAAAAGAGTTACTTTGAAGGGCTAAGTTTTAAAGGTTTAAATCTTCTTATTTCTAGGACAATAGGAGCTGAACCTATACCTAAGAAACCAAAAATCTCTGTGCAATCCTTAAGCCTTATTCTATACTAGCAAAGTCAGATAATCAAGCTATTGTGCCTATACCCCAAAAACGTTGGTTTAATCCTTCCTGTACTAGTTAATCCACTAACCTTGCTTATCATCTACTTTACTATTTTTTTCAGGGCCTATAGTCATGGTACTTAAGCTCCAATCTCCTTCTAATATGAATTGGATTATAAATAAATCTATTAGCTATTATCTCACTGACCACTGGCAAATCAAGCTATGATCTACAGAAACAGCAATAAAATGCTTTCTAACACAAGCAACAGTCTCAACAACTTTTTTTCTGTTTCACTATATTGAGTTATAAACAACTAAGCACATGGGTTTTCCAAGCTTACACTCACAGCATATGATTACTCTAATTTTATCTCTCTCTATGAGTAAAACTTGGATTATCCCCATTCTACTCTTGATTACTTGAAGTAACTCAAAGCATTTCAACCCAAACTGGCCTAATCCTCATATGGCAAAAAACTGCCTCATCATTAACTCTATTTAAAATTCATGAATTCATCAGCATTAACTTCGTTATCCCCCCACAACTGCCAAAAATTAGAGCTGACTCCTCCATTGCCCACACAGAATGATTAATTGTTATGCTTCTTTATAACCTAACTTTCATACTTCTAAATATAACTATTTATATTCTTTTTTAACAGTTTCAATATTTATTTCATGTTCCTTTTATTCCTTTACATCTATTATCCTGTCTTTCTCTCGCAAAAATGAAACAAAATACCTACTATACTATTAATCTCCTTTATACTTCTCCTATCACTTGGAAATCTTTTTCCACTTACAGGATTTCTACCTAAATGAATCATTACTGAACTAATAAAAAAATAGTAGCATCATTATAGCAACATCCATAGCTGTAATAATTCTACTTAACTTATTCTTTTACATATGCCTAATTTATGCTGCCTTACTTACTATTTCCCTAGCAACCAACATTGAAGTGTTTAATCACCAGACAAATATAAAAAACAAAACAAAACAACAAAATACTTCATCTCTCCTTCTTTAACCCACCTTCTCTCCCTGAAATTAGTTTTCCAAACTAGAACTTTAGAATGCAAAGCAAACTTATAAAGTTTAACTTATGCTAGCTAATGTTATTTGACTGTAAGACTTCATCTTACATTCACTGAGCACAAATCTATAACTTTTATAAAGCCAAGACCTCTCCTACACTTATGGTAATTAAACCTGTGAATGAAATAGCTAACAGATAATTTAGTTAATAGCTAAATACTCTGTCACTGACATCAGTCTGTGGCTCCTCTTTTTTCTCCTTATCTTTTTCTTATCTAAGTGTCACCATTGCATTGCATTGGAGGATAGACTTCAACATATGAATTTTGGAGGGGAACATCATGTGTCCATGGTGCCCTAAAGTAATGTTTTTCTGTAAAACAGTGGCTATCTGCTTGTTAGGTACTACAGTTCAAATGCAGGGTGTTGTATTCTCATGTATTTTTGTGTTGTTATATGTCTACTTCTCAGTGTTAGGGTCAGGCTTTTCTTGTGATTATTACCCCAGGCATGTGCATATACTCAAATCAACAATAAGAATCTCTTCCTTTTGGATTCTGAGCCTGTAGATTCTTTCATATGGTACCATTGATGCTGTTGTCCATTTCTGGTGACTATGACAGTCAATGTAGCAACCAAAAACATGTGGCCTTTGCTAGTGAATCACTTTAAGACCATGAATATCCACTTAGAGGCATGGCATCATCTGGTAGATTGACTTAAGTACAGAATCATGGGAAATAATGGAAGCCAAGAGTGATAGTTGACACAAGTGACCGAGTGATATTTCCAGAGCATACTGTCACCTTGCCTGTGAGTCTGAGCTGGTATTGCATCCAAGGTCTGCTGCTGTGTAGTTTCTCATCTGTATGACATTGTTGAAGCATATGATCTCCAAGGTTCCTTCCAGGTTCCAAATCTATAAATTTAATGCTAGCCTGTTCTGCATATGTTCATTTCATGAAGTATGAGAGTTCTCTGAACTTGAGCAATGAAAGGATTTAAGGACCCGGGATTAGTAGAATGATGGCTGTTCCTCAAATGGACAGTTACTCCTTTGTTTGCACAACCAGTATGGAATTCATTGATGACATTTTATCACCAGCATCTGCTTCAGAAGTGGAATTGTGATATCCTTTCTTTCTTCCCAAGCCATAGTGAGGAACAGTCACTCCCATGGGAACGAAAGGGGAAATATTTTGGAGCAATGAGAGAATTTCAACTAATAGTAAGAAGATTTTGGCAAAAGATGAAAGAGATGAAATAAGTTGTGTCTTTGGGGTTCATAATGTTGATAAGATCTCTTTGGAGGAGAAACTTACATACAACACAAACAGAAGCCATTCTATAGCTGAGCAAAATTCTTTTTTTTTTTTTTTGCTACAAGGCTTATTAGTGAATGAATACACACACACACACACACACACACACACACACACACACACACACACACGTCACATAGTTGAGACAAAAGCAGGGCAGTGTCATGGATTGAATGAAAATGCCCCACCCCAAATAGGATCATGTATTTGCACATTGGGACCCTAGAGGGTGGTCCTATTTGGGAAGCTTAGGGAACCATTATACAGGAAGAAAGGATTTTGCTGGGGTTGGCCCTTGAGGTTTTAGAGATTGGCCAAGATTTCTGTTCTTTCTCAGTTTCCAGACTTCTGATACAATGTGATGGACTAGCTTCATGTTCCTTCCATTGTATTGTCTTGATCGTACTCCCTTTGAGGCTATACGCCAAAATAAGCACTTTCTCCTCTAAGGGCTTCTGTCAGGGTATTGTGTCCCAGTAACAGGAAAGTAACTAACAGAGAAAGGAAGCTCAGAACAGTAGATGATGTAAAGCCATAGTAGGATGAAGTGTTATAGTATGGACCATTACTATGTGGAAAAACTAAGATCCAAAAGAAGTTTTATACATTTATACAATGTGTAAGCCAGGAGCTCTGACCCTCATGTCCAATCTGCTGTAACATGAAAATATGTGTATGCATATGTGTATGTTTATGTGTTCATGTGTGCATGTACATATGTGCATTTCTGTGTGTTTATGTGTGGATGTACGTGTGTATCTGTATGTATATGAACCATGTGCTCATGTGTCTGGGTGAGAGCATATGCTTGTGTGTAGACATGTCTGTGTGTTTCTCTGCTCATGCATACATCAGTGAGAGCAACTGTGAACACATGCATGCATGTGTGTGAACATATTTGTGTATGAACATTTAGATGTTTGTGTGTAACTCTATATATGTGTGCATGCATTAGCACTTTCTATCTGAACAGATATCAGAAGGCTTTAAGATTCTGCCTGTGTTGTGAGATAAGGTACTTACATTGTAATGTAGCTTGATGGCTAAGCACCTGTGTATGGTTACAAGGGTTGGAAAATGGAAAAACAGGCAATAAGGCTCTCAGTACTCTTAGGCTGTGTCCCTACTCTACCGGGCAAGATTTGTTCTGGTCTGCACCTGCCTGGAGGAAGGGATGTATTTTAGAAATGTGTAAAAGAGTGGGTTATATAGACTTGGAGAAAGTTCTAGCATGTCCCCAGTGCTAAATGTTTATGAGAGGAATGCATAAATGAATACCAAATGTACCCTGGGAATGGGACCTTGCAAGACTCTGTGGCTCATCTGCATCTTGATATTCTTTCTTGTTTTAGATTTTTTGAGAGGTTCATTCAGAGATAATTTCTATTCCCAAGGTAAAAATGATTCCCTCTCATCTTTGCCTGTGAGGGGGCACTTAGGCTGGCTTTGAAAACTGGGTGCTAATTTAGTGTTACACGAGGCTTTGGAGGAAAATGCAGTGGATAGGGACTGTCCTAGACTTGGGTATAGAAACATAGGACCCATTCTCTCCCTGAGCTTAGTCCTGTAGTTGAACTGACAACTAGAGGACAGATTCCTGTAAAACAGTTAGTTACTGAAAAGTGACCTCAGCTCTATCCCTTTATTTTTCCCTTGGGGATGAAGAGTGGTTGACAAGGAAGGTACAAGCCAGGCTAGGCTAGCTAGGGGGGACATGTATATGAGAACAAGTTCACTTCTACCTAGTCACACTTGTTTTGCTTCTGGAGATGCATTTGATCAATGAACAAGGCATTCACTGGCTGCATGTTAAGTACCTCAGTACTCAAGCTTTCCTAGAACATTTGTGTCTCCAGATAATTGAAATTCTTAAACAGCTAATGTTATCAGCTAAACCATCACAGTCTTTAGCTCCTGTAGCTTGGAGTACTGAGCATGTCCTGGGTAGGCAGAACTTAAAGAAATCTTGAAGGAAATGGGTGAAAAAAGAGAGGCTTGGCATGTTTAAATGGAGAGGACTGTTGCCCATACAGACTAGGAATACTTCTTTTAATTAACTTCTGTAGGCCAAGTCTACCTGCTAGCAGTCTGTTCCCAAGGCTTCAGAGTTGTACAAGAAGCATCATCCCAGAAGCAGGCCACTGTTCCAGATATCTGGGAGTGGGAGTTCTGGAGTCTGGGAGGCCCAGGTTTGTTATTCTTGAATCTCTGTGCCCTTAGTAAAATTGTTGATCCCTCCCACATTTTTTCCCTCACCTGTGTGAATGAGATAATTTTACCCACACATGCATAGCTTGTTCATGAGGGATATTGGAATGCATCATGGCTTCTTAAACTTTTCCAGGTTTTAGTAGCAATGTTAAACTGTCCTCTCCATTTGAGTTCAGAGAAATTTCTTTTTTTGAATGTTCTGAAAGAGTTTTCTTAAGATAGAAAATGTGGAGTTTTTTTTTGCCTTTCCTAAGAATATGGTAGAATTTAGAATCTCTGTAAATTGACACAGAAATTATATCCAATTCACTAAACATCTACAAGGTTGTATATAGGACTCCTTGGAAAACAGGTAATCAAACAATAAAGTCTGATGTCTTTTTTTTAAAGAGATTTTTTGATAACAAATTTAATGTTGTTACTGTTAGACCCAAATATGTGATTAAGTGAGCTTCTGCAGGGTGAGTGTGGTCTAGATAGACAACCAGTGTTGATCTACTATGTCTAAATAGATGAGAATGCTCACAAGCCTGAATGTGCCACCTCATGTGCTGACATGGAGTTCTGCATGAATTGACCACATGTTTAACAAATGTCTATAAAAGCTGAGACTCAGGGTCGTCAAAGAAGCTGACAAAGATCACATATAACAGGCTGCAGAACAAAGCCAAGACTCCAACTCGGCTAATTTGAATCAAATCCCATGATGTTTCGTCATTTCCCAACTAGAACGTTAGAGTTCAGTGAGTCAGTCACGCTGCACCCTCTGTTGGTGGCATTCTCTTCTTCCTAGCTGCCACAGCAAGTGCTGGGAGATGGGCTTAGAAAATTAAGTCTGTGTCAATCACTCACGTTTCATGGTACATTTTCGAGGCTGTATGCAAGACTGCTTACAAAACAGACAAAGAAAAAAGTGTCTGGGCACATTTAAAAAGCTCTAGGCAGGAAGAAATTCACTTAAGGAAGATGGGAGGATCCAAAGGAGCTCTCATCTCTGGTTTGCTGCTGAGCCATAACTTCCAGTGAGTGTTTCTGTACTCATCGATCTCTCCTAATCACAGATGACATGGGATTAAGCAACTCTTCCTGGGGAGCTCTCCCTTGGCCCCTGATGGGTTTTCTCACATTTATGAGGTAACATTTGGAAGATATCAAAGTGAGGGCGAACTTCTTGGCAGATGAGGGAGGCAACACCCTGTTTTGTTGGGAAGTTGCTCAGAAATCAAGGAGGAACTTGGGGATGACAAGGACAGCTTTCTCTTGTTCTTTGTTCTTAATTATCCTGTCCGGTAAAGGAGTAATGGAGTTTGAGGAAGTAGACTGTGGAATTTCATGGTAGGGATGGTAGAGAAGCCAGGGATCCTGATAGCACCAGCAGAAACACAAGCAATCAGATCTTGCCAGTAAATGGATGTTTGTGGAACTGACATTGTCTGAATATGGGTATTTGTAATGAAATAAATTGCACCTTCTCAAATTCTTATATTGGCATTCTAACCCATATGATGGGATGGTGCGTGGAGATGTGGCCTTTGGGGACAATTAGATTTAAATAAATATTTAGTCATAAAAGTTGGATCCTCAGAGTGGAGCTAATAATCTCCTAGGATATTGATGGAGACATACCTTTGGGTTTGTGAGGGCATTTCTAGAGGATTAACTAAGTGGAAATGAACTACCCAGATTGTGGTTGGGCCATCCTATGATCTGATAGAATAAAATGGAAAAAAGGGAGACAGCCAGAGTGTACCAGCATTCCACTGTCTCTGCTCCCTGGTTAGCTGTATTGTGAAGTGATCTGCTCTGCCCTCCTCACTGTGACATACTGAACTCTGAAACTGTGAGCCAAAATAAATCTTTCCTCATTTACATTGTTCTGCCAGACATTGTAGTCACAATGATACAAGATAATCAATGCAAAAAAATTGGTTCCAGGAGTGGGGTCACTATTGTGATGAAATCTGATATTGTGGTTCATAGGCATTTGAATGTTGTGGGAGAAATTTTGGACAATTTGGGGATTCAGGTTAGTAAAATTCTAGCATCCTATAAGACAAACATAGTAAGGGTTTCTGATGGGAGCTCAGAAGATCAGAATGCCACCAGGGACTGGGGCAGTAACAATCAGCTTCAGGAGATTTTAGATGGGAATATAAATGATATTCGAAATTTGACTAGAAGCTGTTCATGTTATTTTCTGGTAAAGATGTGTCTGCATTTTATTCATGTCCCCAAAATTTTAGAGAGGCTGAATTCAAAAGTATTGAACTACTTAATCTATTAGTAGAAATTTAAAGATACTATAGCGTTGAAACTATGGCATGATCATTGCTCACTGCATTTTTGAGGTTACAGGGAGAATTGAACAGAAAGGAAGGCTTTGAAAAACCTGCAGTCTGCTCAGCAAAGGAGAACGTTGAAAGTTGTGGACAAGAAGAGTATGGATATTAATGAAACTTATGTCAGTAAAAGAGGAAGCACTTTGCAGTGAGATGATAAGAAGGAGGACTCAAGGGGATTTTATTGAGTGGTCATGACACCACTCATTTTAGGCTTTTGAGTAAAAAACTATAAACTAATTTGAAAGAGTAGTCCTTGAGAAGAGAAAAGCTGCTGGTGTATGCCATTCTGACATGTCTGTAAGTCACACAGATGCAAAACTAAGTGCGCTGTCAAGAAGGGGCACCAGAGGACTTGCTGTGCTCCCCATCCTTACTATGATAATGCACGAAAGAAAGGCCATGTGCATACATAGTATGATAATGGCTTCTGAAAGCCAGAAAAGTCTCCACAAGAAGAAAATCATCTCTCACATTGATGTAGGATTTCTTCTTTTTAGAACTGAGAGAAAGTGTGATTCTTACACCCATGATAAAATATGTAAGACCCCAAAGGAAAAACCACAGAGCTTCTGGAGCCACCTTCTAGGTTTGTGCTAGAAATACTGTAATTGCACCTAACTCAATAATGTAGTGTTTAGCATCATTATGAGGCAAATATTTCCAGTCTTCCAAAATCATACCTAAAATCTTGTATGGAAGAGCAAGTGGAAGGCTCATTTAGACCTCACCCCATCCTTGGAAAAAATGCCGAAGACCCACCTGTGTCTTTTGTATCTCCAAGTCTTAGCACATGTTAAGATCAGGTATTAACAATATTCACAACAGCAGCTTCAGGAGATGGAAAGATTTCACCATCTAAGATGCTGTGTTAAGTGCTTGAGAAACATTTGTGAGGAAAATTAACCCTTCACAGCTCACACCAATCTGTGCTCACCTGTCCTGTACCATTCCAGGAGCTCCCAAATGAAAGCCTCCTTCTTCTGTTATTGCCCCATAAAAGCTCCTATTTTCAAAGTGATTATTCTCAAGGCAAAATGAGATAATTTCACTGTTCTACATCTTCCTAGGGCTTTATGTCTCTCACTGTGAAATTCAAAATCTTCCCCAGGCCTAGAGCCCCTACTATCCCTTGACAATCTTTAAGTACTTTAGCTCTAACCTCAGGCACCCTGGACTCTTTTGTGGTCTTTATGAACATGTCTTGTCTATGGGTCTTTGTGTTTCCTATTCCTACCAGCTAGAATTTCCTGCTGTGTCTTAGCACTTGGAACAGTCTTTAGAACGCATTGTCCAGTCTAGAAAAACAAGGAGATGATACATTCCTATCTTTATTTGCTTCTATTCAACTGTGATTTTTTTTTCCCAGAGAACATTCATTACCTAAGAAGATAAATGGGAAAAAGTCTAGATGAAATATTGAAATCTGATAGTGTGAGTCTGAACCTAGCTGATGTGTGACCAGTCTCACTTGGCCTGTGATAAGCAGCGCAAAACTCAAGTCAGGAGAGACTATTGAAGAGGATTTTATGAGGGATGTGCATAGCTGAGTCACGTATTAGCTTCAATACTCCTTGTGAAGATTTTGCCAATATCTGAAGGTGTTTACCAGTCACATGAAAGCTGTATTTGATGTGTGTGTACATATATATGTATATATATATATACATGCATGCAGGCATACATACATACATGCTTTTATTTGTCAAGGCGTTGTCTGAAATATATTAGTAATAAGCAACACATTTTTTTCTTTAAAATCTTGGTGCTCAGAATGGGAGGATAGATAAATTTATTTCATAATATTCTCTATGTTGACTGTATCAGTCTGGAATTCCTTCCCCGCACAGGATAAATGAGATAAAACACGACAAGCATATGTGATGTGGAAAGGGAGCCAGAACATGGAGCTGAGTGAAGACTCTTTCTTGTTTGCAAGCTTCTGAGAATTTACTGTGTTTTCCTTTTGTCTACTGTGGCTCTTGTTAGATATCCCAAAGGAGCCCCAAGTTGAATGATAAATGATGAAACTTTGGAATTGGTAGTATGAAAGGAAGCTGCCCAGCCTATATAGGCAATTCTATACAATACTTGAGATGTGAGTATAAATGATATCATATTGTTGACAGTTTTATAGTTGGGTGGGTAGCACTCTGATCCAGAGTTTTACAGATTCTCTTAATGTGCAATAAAGCATTGCAACCTTCCACCCATGGAAAAATGTATCTCAGAGGCTCCTTCTTGCAGTCTCCTCCTTGTTCTTTTCATACTAAAAAGATCACATGCAATTTCCTGCAAAAAATACTGTAGATGGCTTGATACTTATGTTCATACCAATTGACCAATTCTTTAAAATCAGTAGTCTCATCAATAAGAGGGCATAACAGGTTTAGTAGAGTGTTCTTGCTGTTCATGCCCAAGTTTGCTATTTCTTCTACTCTTCCTGATGGACCCAGATAAATCTTAGTCCTTGTCTCCTTTCCTGCTCCTCGGCTGTAGGATGGATCACACTACTCAAGTTGTAGGGACTGGATGGATCACACTACTCAAGTTGTAGGGACTGTCCTATACCATATGATGGGGAAACATCTTATGACCCAAGTTGGTCAATCAGACCTACTTCTAGCGGGTCAAGAGACATTTATAGAAGTCTCTGGGCTTAAGATACATGAAAGTCATAAATGTTACCCTAAAATTTTGTTAGTGGGAGGTATGGGCATGTATGAAAATCATTACAAGGAATACAGTGACAGCTACAATAAAGGTATATGTAAAAGTTATATATCACTTGATTAATCACAGTGAAGAGACCTATTATTAAATTCCTTAGGGGTAGAGATGCCGGAAGTGGGTCTTTCAGGATGACTAAGGACTTGCTAGGCTGCCAAGAAGCTGGAGGGAGGGGCAATCTCAAAAGATAGAAAAGCAGAGGCACAAAAGGTGTGAAAACGGTATTAAAAAAGTACAAATATGGTGATCACCATATTTGATGCTTAAGTTTTGTTTTTATAAACTGAGGGGACTAGCAGGAGTCTGGGTTTCTCAAAATACAGTTCTATATATATTTCCTGAGTCCTTGGTAGAAATGCAAATGCATAAGACTCACTCTCTATGTCATTCAAAGTTCTGAAGGTAAGGCTCAACAATTTGTACTTTTAAATCGCTCCTCTGATGAATTTTATGTATGTCTAATTTTGGATTGAATAATCCCTAAGGCACTTTCCTCTTAGATATTGTGTATTTATGTAATTATGGACACTTTTATGTGGCAGACTGCAGGCACTCATTAACTAAATGGAGTGAATAAATGGATACATAAGTGGATAAATGAGAAAAGTGGGCTTTCCAAGATTTGGAATCTTACAGTAGATATTATCCATGTATTGCCTACAACTCATGGGAATTTGCCATTGTTTGAATTATTGCCCAACTAAGGGATATTCCTAGAAGCTGTAGCTGTACTGCCTGAGTTTTAAGCAGCCTTTACTAATAGGACATGTGTAAAATTATTAGAAAAAGTGCATATACAATTTTACATAGCAAGTTAAGGATGCTTCAAAGACCTGTAGAGAAAGCCCTGGAACAATGCTTGAATTATCTACAGTAGAAAAGGATTTCCTTCTATTATTTTTTTAAAAAAAGCTTTTCAAAATTTTAATTTGTCACAATCGATACTAATTCCCAGCTTGAGCCATGCAAGCCCCACCTTTCAGATGTGACCATCTGTTGAACTAGTTTGCAGGGTGACAACCTATGGATCGCATTCTTGGGTGTCCTGTGATTGTCTCAGTTCGAGGCCTCATCTTGATGGGCTAATGTCTTGACTGTAGTCTTTAAATGACACTTTGAGCGGCACCCTTCTTCAGTTTGTATGAACTGAAGCTTTTACACTGTAAACTAGAAGCACCCATGGTAAGGGCTTTCTAGTGTTCAGAACCATAGAATCATGCTTCTCACCAAGGCACATGATGTTTCTTACATGCCCTGCTACAGTTTCGGTGCATCAGTTTTCTGAAATATTTCTTTTGCTATCTTATTGTTTTCCTTCCTTCTTTTACTTCTCCCAGGTTTTTTTCTTCTTCACCACCTGTCATGCTAGGGAGGATTTATTGCTTCCTTACTTGTATTCACTCGGTACTTAAAGAGATCCTATGTATAGCAGTACATTATGCATCTTTATCCCTCTACAAATAAAAGTGTCTGCAAATATAGCAATGGCAACCTCACTTAAAGTTTATTTATGTGAAAGTGTGTTCAAAGAGTCTGGCATATAAGAGCTTAATAAATAAATGTTTAACTGAAAAGATTCAGAAGGATTGACTAGAGAGAGAGAGAGAGAGAGAGAGAGAGAGAGAGAGAGAGAGAGAGAGAGAACACCAATTTCCAGTTGCCATTGAGGACTGTGTGTTCCTCTGGTTCCTGTCACAGTGGAGAGCTCAAGGCTGAGACACAGGTGTAGCTGATGAGAAAAGCAGAGCTGAAGATTTAGCTTTGGCCACTCACTGCCTTTGTCACCCTTTGGCATAGATTTGGCTCTGCTGAATGAAGGTTGATTTAGGTTTATTCTGAGCCTCTGGAGGCACGCTCATTGGGAAGAGCTGTGGGGGCTTCAGAAGCTTAGGTACACCTGCTGTTTAGTAGGAGATATTTCTTCCTGTACTGTTGTACTCTCCAAGCAGAAGCTTTCTCTTCATGAGTGATTGATATTATCTCCAGGTAGGAAGCTTATTTTTAAGTTAGATGGCTCCAGCTTATTGAAAGGAATCCCTATTCAAATGTCAACAGGGGACTTGGTGGGGTGGTTCACCACCTTGGCTAGAGTCAGGGACTGAACTTGAATTATGCTTACATGGGGGAATGGTTGTTTCATATGACTTGGAAGATGGATGTTCCATGCTGACCCAGAAGATTGGAGGTAGAAAAGTACCTCCCAATATAGGAATTCCCAAAGTACCTTCCCCAAAGTAGGAATTCTGAGTTTCTGGGGGTGAGTGACTTATGCCAAGAACTAGTATTATAAAAGAACTAAATGGACAGACATTCTAGAAGACTTAGGGCTAACCTATGGAAACACATGCAAAGCAAAGAAAGAAGCAGGAGTGAGAAGAGAGCTGCAATGAACTAGTTAGGATGGCTGAACTCAGGCATCTCTCTGAAGCCCAGTAAACGTTATTTTAGTAACAAAAAATTTAGAAAAAACATCAGAAAGAGGCTTTTAGTGTTAGGTTTAAGGAGAAGAAATAATATGAGTGGAGCCCCAAGGAATTTGACTTGTCTACCAATCTGATGGATAATTGTTTAAAACAACAAGACACATTGGTTTAGATTTAGCTTTGAAGGAAGGATGACTCTTCTATTGAAGGAATGAAGGACCTGTGTATACACTGGGTGTGGTGTATTAACTAGTTGGTGCTACTGTTTGAATGTTTTCCCCACCAATACTCATTAATATGTTGGAAATGTAATCAATAAAGCAAATGTTGAGAAGGAGGATAAACAATGTTTTGGTCACTAGGTGTGATCCTGATGTATGGATTGATGCTTGTAGGATTGGTGTTGCTATTTCTACTCTTCTGCAATGTGAAGACACATTATTCATCTTTTTTCCTTATCTGTGTTATGGAATATTATAGCTATGTAAAGATGTGTTATATTTGTTTATACTTCAGTGTATTACTTTATGTAAAGGTGTAGTGGGTAGCCATCCCAGCATTGGCCTGGAAGTTCCAACCCCCATTGAGGCTTCAGTAATGGTCACGCCCACAAGGCAGGGCGGAGGAGGAAGTGGAAGTCCCAGGATAGAGAGGAGGTCTCTCTCTTGGTGCTGGGATGCTGGACACAGGAGGTAGACCAAGCAGAGTTCTCCAGAGAACACTGCTGGACTGCACCATACCTTTGCCAGACCCTACAACCTATCCCTTCATTTGTAAGTTACCCCACAAAATAAACCTCCCTTTTAACTACATAGAGTGGCCTTAATAATTTCACCAATATAAAGGTGTATTACAGTTGTTTATGCTGTATTTGTTTTACTAGGCAAAGACATGCTACATTTAATTACGTAAAGATGTGTTGCTGTTTTACCTTGTCTGCCTAAGGTACCTGATTGGTCTAATGAAAAGCTGAGCAGCCAATAGTGAATCAGTAAAGGGATAGGTGGGGCTGGTGGGCAGAGGGAATAAGTAGGAGGAGGAGTCTAGGCTCAAGAGAAGAAGAGTGAAGAGAACAAGGGGAAAAGAGAGGGAGAGGTCTGGGACCAGGCAGGCAGGCATGGAGAATAAAATGCAGAATGAAAGAAAGGTAAAAAGCCCTAAGGCAAAATACAGATGAAGAGAAAAAGGTTAAAATAACTTATAAGAGCTAGTGCAATAAGCATAAACTTAGGTCAATCATTCATAACCAATAATCAGTTTCTGTGTCATGATTTGGGGGCTGGAAATCTGAGAAAGCCTGCTACATGTCTGCCTCACACCATAAGAGAATCTCAGATGCCAGATATATGAGAACTGCTTTTCTGTTCATTATAAATTTCTAGTCTCCAGCATTCTATTATTGCAGAACAAAGCAGTAGAGTTGTGTAAGAAAAAAAAAAACCCAGATAGTTTACCTAGAGAGATTCTAATAGAGGAACTACCTCCATCAATGCACTCAGGGTTAAATGGTTTAACACAGGATATTGATATCCTATGGGATCAGCAAGTGAGGAAAGTTATATAGGACACACAGAGAGGCAGAGAATGGATAAGGAAGCACAAGTGAATATGAACCAGCAGAACTGGCTATGAGAGGAGAAGAAACTAGTGAGTGAGTGATTCCAGGTATTAGAAGTCAATTTTTAGTCATTAAAGGACAAAAGAGCATTGGTGTGACTTGGAAGAAAAGTAGAGTTTTAAAAATCCATTATCTAATTACTTATTTGACAAATTCACACATATATGATGATTCACTGAGGTTAGTTGGCATTGCTAGCATGAACTTGGGTAGGTTGTTTCCTGGAGCACGGGCAACTGTTCAGTGACTGCCCTACTGATTCCCTTGCTCTTGGCAACTATCAACTGCCAATAGTCTTTCAGGTAGGAATGGGGCCTCATAAATTCTCCCATGTGCTGTTCATGTCTTGTATAGTTAACCACAGCTGGAATGAGCCTATGAGTGAGCATAATGGTCATGATGTGTCCATAAGATGTCTTTTTGTAGCATACTTACTTGTCCTCTGGTCCTTACATTGTTTTCACCAAACCTTGGAAGAAGAGTTTATATATATAAATCTGTGTTCTTATAAATGCCCTGATTTCATTTAATTAAATAACAATCAAGGTCATTCAGCAGAACAGACAGTTAATTTAGTGCTATCACTACCTAGATGAACAGGACATGACATACAGCCAGCACAGAACCTTCAGTCCATGAGGAGACCAATCAGCTTTACACAGCACTTCTTTACACACACACACACACACACACACACACACACACACACACACAGAGATGAAATCTAAGGTGTATTATAGATAAAATAGCTAACAGGATACAAACAGTCATTGGACTTTCCAGCTTGAACTCTCATTGAAGAAATAGACAACTAACAAACAACTGGAAGAATGATATGTTGGCATGTGACGAATGAGTCATTTTCATGACAGCCCAGAAAGAGAGGGCTTCTTGGCTGTGTGATCAGTGGTTTCTCTGAAGTGGCCACAGAATCCAGTCATGTCCAGATGGAACTAGAAGAAGAACCTTCTCTGAAGAAGAAAGTAACAGTATAAATACTCAAAGAAATGTAAAATGAAAGTATGTATAGAGCTTAGTGGGGGAGACAAGGAGAATGGGAGATGGTGGTCTTGAGCCTTCCTAGCTCTCTCCCAGAACACACAAACTTTACCTCTGCTTTTTATACTCTTCAAGAAGGGGGATGAGAGATCCCAGAAATAAATATCAGTACTCTGAATGAATACACTCAGTCAGAGTGTCAGAGTCAGAATCTTAAAGAAAATTGGTACATCTGCTTTTTACTGTCATTTAAGAGGAACATGTGGAATGAGACGGGTGATGTAATTTATAACAGAAGAGAAAACAATGATCCCCAGAGTCAAAGGAGAATCTGATATGCAATTTAACTAGAATGCCATCCCTTAACGCTAATTTCTTCTTGCTATCACTTAGGACCATTTCTTCTTGTCCTACACTTACAGACATTATTAACCAGCTGTTTATTTGCAAATTATCCTCAGAGGGGACTGCATTTCCTGAAGAAATTGATAGGTTACATAGGGCAAAAGAACAGAGCAGCCCACTCCAATATAGACTATGAAAGCAAAAGCAAAATCTCTCTCTCTCTCTCTCTCTCTCTCTCTCTCTCTCTCTCTCTCTGTGTGTGTGTGTGTGTGTGTGTGTGTCCTCTCATTGTTTAAATGCACTTCAAATAGTCACAAGCAAGCTGTCATGTTGGGTACTCAATGCTCACCAATAGCTAACCACAAAATAGATCTCTCTTATCCCAGACCAAATACCTGAATCTTAACTTCCTACTATGCCCCTTGCCCACACTGTTTCCCTAGTAATAACACCCCATCCCCATGTCAACTGTTTGATTGTTTAAGAGCCCCTGACTTCACAGAAACCATCTCCAAACACATCCTCTATTGTTAAACAAGATCACATATACCCAAATGGACATTGCTATTAGAGATTCAAACAGGTCAAAGTGCCAAGAATAAGTGATGTTAGAGTGCTCAACCCTAGAGGAGACATATATATATATATATATACATGCTATTTATGAACTAATAACAGTGATTCAGAAATGGATGTACTCATTCTCCTTTTAAAGGGGAGAGAGAGAGACTGTGAGAAATGTCAAGGGAAGAATAAACAACTTTGAGTGGACTTCAATATGTTTGGAGAACATTTGGAGGATCCAGAACAAAGTCAACAAGGGTCATAGACCTCTATGGGCTGTCTGGGATGGAGACAGAGGATAATACATGTGCCAAATTTATTGACAAACTTCAGCCTTTCTTTCTACAATATGAGGTTAGTCATTTAAAATGATTGCATTTTCACTAAGAAGACTGTAGTCACTGGTGTTCTTTGGATAGCTTTGGTTAGAAGGAGAAAGGGACTTTGCAGAGTTTGATCCCATCTTATAAGGGACTCTGATAATTTCTTCTGCGCGAGGGCACAAGACGAAATGGCTTAGCCTGCAGCTACTTAGCTATAGTGTTTCCCCTGTGATATTACTGAGGAGAGGCCACAGTCTTTGCAACAGAAATGCAATGAGGGAGAAATATATGAAAATGAGTTCTACCTTTGAAATTTTTGAGGGAGACTGGACTCAAGGGCTTCCTATATTTCTCCTTGTTGACAGACTCCTATGACTGATTAATCTCAGTAATTGTAATCATTAAGGGCTAGCCCATTAATTAATAGCTAACTAAAAGCTCCTTGAGTTACTTCTCTTTGAGGATTTGTCCCTTGCCCTTGCTCCATGTATTTTCATAAATAACTGGAATCATTCCAGTCTCCATCAAGAGAGTCTGAGACACAGGAAAGGAAATGCAGTTTGGAGTTAGAGCGATATCTTGCCATGCCACCATTACTGTAACAGACAAAGCAAGCTCCTTATTCCCATTCCCTATGCCCAAAGTCTTCGTCTGCAAAATGGGATGAATGGACTATGCCCCTTGAAGTGTTGCTGGAGGAAGTGAAATTATGTGAGGAGTGCTGGATAAAGTCCTTTTGAAGGGCACCAGTTTCATTTCTCCAAAGCAGAAGTATTGAAATTGAGTAGGAAAAAGAGCAAATGTGAGCAAACGGTTCAGGTCTTCTGCTTGGACACCGGAAGCCACTTTTTGTTTTCAGGGAGAAGAGGGAGGCAAGAGGAGACAGGGCTAGGAATGGAGATCACGTTCAAACACTTCCTCTCTGGGCTTAATGATCCCTCTGAACTCCACCCATCAGCTGGGTTTCCAGGCAGCTCTCAACCTCTTGGCTTGCTGGGTGCCTGGATTCAAGCTGGGGAAAAGAAACTCTAGCTAAAATGATGGTTGCTGAACACCAGTCCTGAGACCCTGTGACCCGAGGGTGAAGTGGAACTTATTTGAGCTGCAGCCTTTTGCACACCCTTCCTTTTTCATATGTGGGGTTTGGATGTAATCAGGAGAGATAGCTGAAATTCTTAACCCACAAACAGAACATAATGACCACTGTTTTGCTTTCCAAATGGACCATCTCTCTCCCCTGTGAAAGCCCCTGATTGATTGTCTAAGCTGCTCTGTCACAGGGGTTCTTAACTGTGTGCAGGGCAGGTTTCTAGGAGTTACAGGGCCCTCTCTACCTATGGTGGGAAAAGAGAGGGATACAATTTGGGAAAATGATGATTTTTATTAAATTATAAGTATTTCCACCTTGGATGCATTTCAGAAGATTATATTCCAGATGTTTGTCTGGAATCTTCCCTGGCCACCTGTGTGCGTGCTCATTGCCTCTGGGGTTATGTCCTTGTATCTCATAGTAGATGCTCTTCTTTGTCTTTCAATAGCATTAATTTTACATGCATGGTCTGAATTAATCAGTATAGCATCGAGTATAATTGCTTCACTGCTGACACTTTCAGCTTCATATAGTGGATAGCACATATTAGAGCCCTGTTTCCTCTGTTAGACAGAAGGCTTCACGAGGACAGGCTTTTATCTTGCTCCCCTTAATGTTTTCTACAATGACTTGTTTAATCTATAGACAGAAAGATCCCATTTTGTTTAATCTGTTATTTTTCTTGGATATTTCTGGGTATGTAAGTCCTTTGAATTCCACTGTTCACTTGAACACAAGAAAAGAGAAACTACAATTTGTAGTAAAAATAGAAGTGTGTGAAAGTGAAGAGTTGGTGAGTGACCTTGAATCTTCCCATTCGCAGAGGTCAGAGGAGAACTATTGTCCAGTGTAGACTGTAAGTATAGGTACATGTGTTAAGAAAGCCTTGTTCTCAAAGGGATACTGGGTTCTATATTTTCTTTTTTTCCCCAAAGAAGCCTCTTAGGCAAAGTCCAGTGAAAGACAGTGTAGTTTTCATACATCTTGGGCCTTGATGATGATAGACCTGATGATCTGCTAGCCAGGTGCCCGCTAAAGGCTGGGCCAACTCTACTGCCCCATCTCCCTGTTTTCTTTCGGCAGTTTGGCTGTTTTTTTTTTCTCCAAAGCTATGAGAATGACTTGTGTGCTAGTCCTATGAGTTATCCAGTTTAGTCCTCCATCTATGGAGATGTTAGGGTGTGGGAGGGCATAGTGTTCTTACTTGACGCTCCTGTCAAAAAGGTCATGGATAGTTGCCAAAGTCACAACTTTCCTTGTTGAATATTAATGTGTCATTTCTCCCTGCAACTATTGAATATTTTAGCCTAACCCATGACTCTCTTGTTAGGAAGTCCTGTGATAGTCTGCTCTGCTAAAAATTTCCCTATATTTTCCCAAAATAAAGTAAGCATGGTTAGTGGAAATAATCAGAGATGAATAGCCAAAAGTATTAAATTTTAATCTGAGAGTTGTCACTTACTGTGCTTTGCTAAAATAAAATCTTTTTCTCTTTTTTTTGGTGGTGGTGGTGATTTTACATTTGAGTATATACAGTCACTAGAGAAAATGGAGTAGGGGTTTTGGATCATTGGCTGGATCATTGTGAATATTGGAATCAGGTGGCTTGGCTTACGAAATCCCTTCCATTACATACTAGCCATGTAATTTGGAGACATTCACATGGTCTTTTAAGTGTAAGCTTCCTCACAGTCTAAAGCGGATAACAACAAGTAATAAATTCAAAGAACTGTTGCAAGAATGAAAGGGACAAGACAAGATGCAAAAAATGCTCAGCAAGATACCTAGCATATGGTAAAACCCCAAACAGATGTTAAGTATTATTATTTACATTCATATAGACCATCTGTGCAACCTGGGGTAAGGCTATTAAATCTTTGTTTCAGGACTGTGAGCTGTGAATCAGAGGAAATAAAACCCAGTCTCACTGGGTTGCTGCTTTATCTACTGGAAATGAGTGTGTACTTGACTATCCACATTTCTTCCTTTAGTATTTGGGGTTTCATGTTCATTCAGGACTTGTCCTTGAGATTTGTGGAGCCAATAGAGAGTTATTTCGTCCACATCTGTGATGGCTTAATAGACTTCAACCAGATCTCCCTTTCAGCTTTCCTTGTTGTTGTTTTTCTCATCTTTCATTTTGGACTCTGTTGTATTCATTTGACTGCTTGCCCAATCTTCTGGTCATCAATTTAATTTTCTGGCCTTTCTCCATCGGTGCTTTGTCATTCTTATGAGGCAACAAGCAGCGTTAGCCTGGAATACACGTGGGTGTCAAATGTAGAATAAAAGCAGCAGAGAACTGATGTATTTATAGGTGGTGTTTATGTTCAGAGATGTGACTATGTCCTGTCCAATCTGGGAACCAGAAGAAAGGAAAGTATAATTAAATAAGGTCTCCACATAGTACACAAACATGAAGAAGCCCTTTGGAAGTCTGAGCCAGTGACCTTACACTGGCCAGGTATTTTTTTTTTTTTTTCAAACTTACTGGATTGCTGGCTAATGGCTCTTTGAAAGGCTGATGAATTTAAGTGTGGTTGGAAGTCACGCTCGAGAGGAAAGCTTTTCTGTGATAAGATAATAAGTACTCTTTTTAATGAGTCTGCCCATTACCACATTTCTTTATAGACAGGAGGTAAGTGAAAAAAACAAAACCAAAAACCCCAGACCAAAACAAAACCCAAACCAATAGCACTCTTGATCTGAATTGCTGGTCACTGATCCCTGGAACTGTTGACAAATCACAATGAGAAAAAAAAAATCATTTCTGACAATGAGAATTGGAAGAAGATTGTTCATTTCCTGGCACAAGAGAGGGAATAATTTGTTTGATTTCCAGGGGACCTGCTCTCAAAATTGTTTGGGAAGAAAGAAAAACTCATAAAATAACTTTAATAACATTTGGTGAAATCCATGACTTAACCAAAAAGTTTCTGGGTCTTTCTTGCTGAAATGCCAGTTTTAGAAACCTAGTTTTAGTGATATCTCTTCCCAAATAACATCTCATTGTATCTGTGCACTCAGACTGACCAAATTTAAACGTTCAGCTGCTTGATGAGGGACAGAAATCCCCAGCTGGAGTATCATAAGTATTCATCATAAAAGGGTGAATGCTGGTCTTTTGGTGTCTAGGGCTATGACAGTTCAGAGACTGCAGACTCTATGGCCTGGATGGTGATATGGATATCCTAAGCCCCAAGCTGCTCTCCTTCAGGAGTGCAGCTGGCATTTATACACAGTGTTGCGTCTGTTGCATTTGATGTCAGGCTGGCTAAGTTCAGTCCTCTCTGCCACGCAGAGAATGTGATACCAAGTCTGTCAGCTCACCAAAGAAGACTGAAAAAAAATGAAAAGATACAAAACTAAGCCGATGCCCAATTCTTGACCATTTTAATCAGAATCCATGGAATTTGAAACACTCCAGGTAATTCTGAGGTAGAATGAGAACTTCATTTTGTACTTACAGAGGTGTCCCTGGTATGTTTCTTGGAGTTCCTTTTTAGTTGTCTAATCTTCCTAAATTCCTAAATTCCATTTCCTTTGGGTGTAACTGCACAGTGATTACTGGACATGTGCTTTTGTATTAGTTGTTACAGTTGTATCCACATCCCAAACTCTTTGGAGTCAGATAGAATTTATTATCCCCTACCCCAGGTGCACTGCCTGAACATTGTTCCTGAGTATTACTCCCGTGGAAACTGCTGTCAGGTGAGTTTAAGATGCATTAGGGGACTCACGTCTCTTTTGCTCTCAGATGTGACTCCAGTTTCTAACCCATGTAGCATCTTGCATAAAGTACAAGATGAATATACATTAATTAAATGAATGATTGGCTACAGTGAGGTCTTTGATGTGTGTGACTCAGAATTTTCAGCAAATGATAAAAACCCTTGTGGTTTAAGCTGTGGTTGTTCTCAAACCAAGGACCTCAGGACTGTGGCCTAGATAGAGTGTGGCTGATCTAGCTGAACTCTGGGCATTCGGTCATGTCTGTGGCCACTGCATGTCTTTTCAATCTGAGGTTCAATGTCACAGACATTGGAGGCGTGCTCTTCACAGGATGCTTCACAAAATCACCCGAGACTGTGGGACTCCTCTGAAGATCTTGGCTTATAATGGGTCCATTGCTCCTTCTGCCAGCATTCCATTAACTGAAGCAAAGCCAACATCAGTAAGACACAAAGTGCCTCACTTTAGTGGGAAATCTAGAGAAAAAGAGCAATGTCATTACTTCTAACTACATGGAAGGAATTTAGAGTTGGGAATAATGACACAGTGTACCTTGGCTACCAACTATTTTCATTCTACATTATCATGTCCACGGTTTCCTCTCTTGCTTATAAAAGAGATCACTATCCCATTATCCAATTCATTGCTCAGTCTGTTGTTTCCTTTGCTCATTCCTCTGCTTCTGGATCTAAGCCCCCACATTTCATAGGACCTCTATGACTTTTGTTTCCATGTTGGATTCTTAGAAATATTATGAGCTCAGTTACTTTATCTGGAAAAATGAATTACTACTGTTGCGCTTCTTTTCAGCAGGATGCTAACATCCCTTGCATATCAAACATATGTTTCTTTATGTTTGTCCTGTTCTTTGTGACTTCTTTAAAGCCTAAATTATGTAGACTCATTCTGTTTAGCCATAATGTGTACTGCAATGTCCAATTTGCCAAAGGGATAATTCACACTGGTCTGATGAAACTAACATGTGGAATAGTATTTTTAAAAAATTTATTTTACATACCAACAACTGTTTCCCCTCCCTCCCATCCTGCTCTTCTCTCCCTTCACCTCATTTCTACCTGCCCCCCCCCCCACTCCTCAGAAAGGATAAGGCCTCCCATGGGAGTCAACAAAGCATGGCATATCAAGTTGAGGCAGGACCAAGGACCTCCCTCCTGCCTCAAGGCTGAGCAAGGCATCTCACCACAGGTAATAGCTTCCAAAAAGCCAGTTCATGTGCCAGAGACAGATCTTGGTCATGCTGCTAGTGGCATGGGATAGTTTTTAAAATAACAAAAGCAGCACACACTTATATACAAACAATATACATGCATGTATATAACATCCATATTTTATCTCTTGCCATATAATTCTTGCTTGGAGAAAGAATTATCTACACTGAGGAGACCCCAAAGCCAAGACAAAATAAAATTTGAAAAGTATGGGCCAGAGAGATGACTCAGTAGTTAAGATTACTTACTGCTCTTGCAGAAGAACTGGTTTCAATTCCTAGCACCTACATGGTGGCTCAGAGCTATCTGTACTCCAGTTCCAGGTGATCTGATGCCCTCTTCTGAACTCTGTGAACTACTGAATGCACAGGGAGTAGAAGCACCCCTCCACCCATAAGAAATAAAATAAAATAAAATAAATGAAAAGCAAAAGTAAAGTGGGTGAGCATGGGTCAAGCATATTTATTTACTTTCTGTATTAAGATGAGTATGAGTTACTTTTCTCCTTGCTGTGATAAAATGTTTTAGAGAAGCAACTTAAGGAAGGGTAAAGTTTATTGTGGCTTATAGTTTGAGAGGTTACCATGTATTGTGGCCTGGAATGCACAGTGGAGGAAATAGCTCATGGTTGGGGTGGGGGGAGTGGGATGTGGCTGATATTGCATGGTGCAGAAAAAGAAGCAGAGTGCTTGGGCCAGAATTAAAGCCAGGTTAAAATCCATAAGGTCTGGACTCTAGAGGCACTTACTCTAGCTATGGCCTATATCATAAAGACTCTGCAACCTCCCCAAACAATGCATTAATAGAGGAGCACATGTAGAAACACACAAGCATATAGGTAACATTTCAAACCTATATCACAACAAGATGCTAGGTAAAGAATTGTTTCGTGTGGTTGTGTTGTGGTGTGTGTGTGTGTGTGTGTGTGTGTGTGTGTGTGTGTGTGTGTTTGTATGTGTGTGTGTGTGTGTGTGTATTGTTAAGGTGCACATGTATGTAGGTACCTGTGTCTGTGTAGGTCAGAGGTAAATCCTGGGTGTGATGCCTCAGGAGCTATCCAGCTTGTTTTCTGAAACAGGGTCTCTCATTGGTCTGATGCTTCCCAAACAGGCCAGGCTGGCCAGTGACCTCTGGGAATCCTCCCTTCCTATCTGCCCAGTTAAGTTTGCAAGCATATACCACTGCACCTGACTTTTACGTTGTTTCTGGAAGCTGAACTAATCCAGTCCTCATGCTTCATGGCAAGCACTTTTTTTTGGCTTCACTGACTTCCAAGCACAAAGTCCTCTTTTATTAATCAAAATTTTAATGCAACACCACAGTACTGTGCTGGACACATAGCAGAGAATCTCTAAGCAGGCTCCTACAATTCTTTCTTCAAGTGCTTAGATTATCAACATGGAAGGTGTTGGAAGAATGAGTGACTATCAACCTCTATTCTGGCAGTGGAACACACTTATCCCTTTGAGTCAAGTTTAATAATGCTCCTGTAGTCCTCAAATGGTAACAAAGAAGTACTTTGCTCTATATGACACCCTCATTGAGTGGCCTCTGTCTTGATTAAGTCTCAGTAGTTCTCTCATCAATTATATTGTCCTACTCCTGGGTTGTTCTTCTTAAACATTCCTTTAATGAGAAAGTGGTCATAGAGCCTTGGGTATTTGTTCAGGAACCTTGAATTCTCCCAATAAATATCTCAGTAATCAGCTTACTGCTGTGCAAAATTCCCACTTAGCTTATGCAACATTAGTACATCAAACACCTTTGAAGATCACATATCAGGGCAACACATTAATAATGATTTTTACTCATGAAAAGAATTAGCAGTGGATGGTTGACAGGGTAGCTGATTAGCTAGTTAGCTTTTTTTCAGCATAAATAATGTATGTAAAAGCCAATGTTTTGCTAGAGGAGTTGTTCTGATGATTGCATATCTATTTTATATGCATAGAAGGGATGGTGTTATTGGATCACAACCTCAAGTCCAGTCCTATTGATTTTATCTATTTTTAAGTCTTGTTTCATTTTATATGTATGAATGTTTTCCTGGCATGTCTGTATGTGCACTATGTTCATACAGTACTTGAAGAAGCCAGGAGAGGAGCATTAGATTCCCTGGAACTGGAGTTATAGACAGTTGTGAGCTGCCATGTGGGTGCTGAAAACTGAACCTCAGCGTTCTGGAAGAGCAGCCAATGCTCTGATCTGCTGGGCCATTGACTTTATAGAGGTACTTTGACACACTGGTAGGTGCTACTACTGTGCAGGTAGAAGAGCTTCCTGTTTCAGTCACTGGGGAAGGAGCTTAGATGACTAAGATTTCCATAACACAATACCATAGGCTTAGGTGATTGAAGGAACAAAAACTTGCTTTCTAACAGTTCTGGGGGCTGGAAGTTCCCACCTACAGGGCCAGGAGGTTTGGTTCTGATGAGGGCTCTCCATCTTGGATTGTTGGTGGTATACTCTCAGTGTGCTCATGGAGATTGATTTAATTTTATTTCTTATAAGGGCACAAATCCTATTTGATCAGGGATTCTTCCTTATGATTTCACTTAATTACTTCCTTGGTCTTATCTCCAAATAAGCCACATTGAAAATTAGGGCTTTAATGTATAGGTTCTGAGGAGACACAATATTCACATCATAGTAGTAGAAATTCCCACTTTAAGAATTGAATATAAACAAACTGGCATGATGAATAAAAAGAGCCAGAGTTCCCCAAACAAGAAGGAGAAAGGACAGAGAAAAATGAGAAGCAAAGGGATTTTAGGCTCTTGTAGCTATCAAGAAACTGGGAATTTGGTCTCAGTACTGTGGCTAAGTAGGTATATCATTCTAGTGCAGCCATTTAAATGTGCCATAGTTTCCTTGGACATATAAAGCTTTTTAAGACCGAGAGCATGAAGAGTAAGCAGGAACTAGATGGCTATAGAATGTGTAAAGGAAAAAGAGAAGAGAACCAGGCAAGAGAGCAGCATCCGTGCACATGATGAAGAAAGCAGCATCTGTGGACATCATGAAGAAAGCAGCATCTATGGTCATCATGAAGAAAGCAGCATCCATGCACATCATGAAGCAAGGCAGAGTAGACATCCATTAGTTACAGCAAGTAGAGTTTTGAGGGTATTGAAAGTATTAATTTCCCTGGGCACATATTGTCTGCTTGGCTGTGTGGTAGATACTGCTTTAGACTTTTTTGATGCACAACAAATGGGTGCACACTTACTAGTTGACTGTTTTAAAATTCTCTAGGCCAGAGTCAGAGAGTGGCTCAACTAGACCTCACTAGTCTAGAACCAAGGTGTTTGTTTGACCTTGTTCTTATCTGCAGGCTGGGCAAAGGACGGATCTGCTTCCAAGATCATCCTTGTTGAAGGTACGTTTCAGTTCTTTGCATTTGTGGATCTCAAATCTTTGTTTTCTTGGGGGCTGTTGGTAAACTCTCTAATGGCTCTTAGAAGCTACCTCAGGTATTAGACAAATAGCTCACAACATGACATTTTAACTCAGGGCTGTTATGAAAACCAATTAATCTAATCAACATTTCTCTCTTTCTCATTCTTTCTCTTGTCTCTCTTCTTTTAGAAAGAGACTGACATATATGATAGGCCAAATGAATCTATGATGATCTCTATTTTTATGAAAGTTGATTTGTTGGTAACTTAATCAAAGGTAACTTATTCACAAATCATAGCCACAGGCAATTGAGGGCATTCCACATGCTAACAGGGCCCATGGAACAAGAGGTAAGAATCCAAGGGATTTCTTAGATTCTACTTATCACAGATACCTTCTGCAAACTCTACAGATAATTGGCACACAGACCTTCTGAGATCTATAGTATTATTTCTACTTTCAAGGTGAGGTTCTTAAGGCTGAAGTCACACACCTGGTAGTCTGGTGATTTAGTCTTAACTCACATGTGCTATATTCTAGTGCTTTCTTTTCTTTATAATACTGCTGTATCTCAGTAGGGTTTGTGGATGGCAATATAATGACCATTTAATTCATGGATTAAATAGCTTTTAAAGAAACCTCCAAGAGGGGGACAATAACAGTAACAAAAACTTGCCTTTTTTATTAAGAGCTTTGTATTTACCAAGGGGGGGGTGTCACATGTATCATTTCATTTGACATCCACAGAAATAGGAGTAACTTCAAAGAGAGTAAAGGATTTGCTGAGAATGTGCAGTTAATTGCAGATGAAGAACACATTCCTTATGATCTTAGCCAGCTCAACATCTCTTTTGCAACAGCGAGCCAAAACTATAAAGACTACACAAATGTCCTCAGTGGGATAAAGGGAAAGTAGGTGAACTTGCATGTATATGAGTATGTGTGAATCTTAAATCTGGAAGGAATTGTCAAGTGGAGGAGGCATGGTTCCAAGGGAGATTTTGTGGCTGGTTGTTGGTTGTTGGCAGTTGTGCTGAAAAGTGAGAGGGAGACAAAGACCAGCATGGTGATGAGTGAATAAACAGAGAGATCTCAAGATCATCCAGTTTGAGATGAAACCCACAGAGAGGAAACCGAAGGTCCTGCAGACATGTCAGTCATGATTTATGCAAGGCTTAAGAATGTTGTGGTTGCAATGGGGAGATGACTGTAGATTCAGACGCTCGTTTTTACTTTTCACCAGTTTTCCCAGTCTCTTTTTCTGTTGTGATAGTCAGAACTTAATATAGCTGTTATGTGAATTAAATGACATGAACAGTAATGAATACAAGCACGACTCATAAGAAGCATGCAGCCTCTTGTGACTATTATTCTTATTACAAAGGCTTATTAAAGGAGATCCATGATTGTGACTTTTGGTTTTCTGGGAAAATATGGCTAAATATTTTTGTCATTAGTCACAAATATTCTAAATATAATTTTATGAAGAAGCTGGGTGAAACATGGCATATGGCTAATTTTCTCATATTAACAATTGTCTGTATATAACCAAAAGTTCTAAAGATGCTAAGAGTGTCATTGTTTTTTTCCTAGAAGCTGCCATCCTCTTTATGAAAGGAACTTTTGTTCCTCTGGTAGTTTTTTTTTGAGAAGCAATTGCTATTAGCTTATAGAGTTGCACATTTATACCCTGTGGTCCAATGATGTTAATCCTAGGTATAAATGCTCAAGAGAACCTCATGTGATGTGCACAAGAAATTTAGTATGAGCTTGTTCATATGTAATGTAATACCATGTGGTGATATTTTAATTGTGCTGAAATGTGATTTTGTTTGTGTGTTAATAAAGTTTGCTTAGACATCAGAGGCCATTAGTGAGCTAGGAATAGAAGTCAGGTGGTGGTAGCCCATGCCATTAATCCGATCATATGGCACGCAGAATCTCTGTGTGGTCAAGGACACAGCCAAGCATGGTAACCCTTGAGTCTTTAATCCCAGTATCAACCACAGAGACCAGGAGGTCTGTATAGACAGGCAGTGATGAGGAAGTCTTGTGACTGGGCTTAGAGCCAATGAGAAGGCAGAACAGGAAAGCAATAAAAGACAAGACACACAGGAAGAAGGTCTCTCTCTCTGGGGAAGGATGGCAGTGAGTGGTAATCTAAAGATAGTTGTGGCTCTTGCTCTGATCTCTTAGGCTTTAACTCTGTATTGGGCTCTGTGTTTCTTATTTAATAAGACTGTTTAGAATTTTGTCTACAATACCCAAAGTTGCAGGAGTATCATAAGCACCCAAGCAAAGAGATGATTCAAATATTGTGAACCTGTGAATGATGGACTATATGCATCTATAAAAGTGAATAAATTGTAGTAAATTTTTATTACAAGGCACCCAGAACAGTATAATTCTATTTCAGAACTGGAAACTTTAAGTAAAGAACCATCAGTCAAATTTAATTTTTTTGAAGATTATGTTTAGTAAAAACAAAACCAAACCCCAACCAAGGAAGTGATGAATGCTAAGAATTTAATCCCAGGAGGAGACTAAAGGAAGGATTTGGAGCACACACAAGAAGATGTATGAGAGAGGCAATACCCTAATTCTTGGAGTGGGTGGTAGATTCAAGACACTTAAAAGATATTCATTTAAAAATACACTAGGATTACACAAGGACCAATGGATGACACTGAGCCTTGAAGTAAGGATTGTAAGTAGCCTAGTTCTATGTTTGTAGGGAGCCACAAAAAACAAAACAAAACAACAACAACAACAACAAAACAAGAACAAAAGAGGAGACTGAGGTTGAGGTGGATGCAAAGTCTGGAAATTGTTGCACAGAGGGAGATGATCACAGAGTGGAAGCAACAAGCATCTTTGGGCAGCAAGATGGGCAAATTATGCCTGTTCATTTATATATTAGGTAGTTTCCCCCTTGAAGTTACTGAAGCAAAATGGAATTTAAAAATATATGTATAGCAGTATTCCCTTATCCAAGAGGAACACATTCTAAGATATCACATAGATGCCTGGAACCATGGACAATACTGTGTGTGTGTGTGTGTGTGTGTGTGTGTGTGTGTGTACATATGTACTTTTTAAAAATTTTATTCTTCTCTCATACATTACATCCCAATGACAGTTTTCCCTCTCTCTTCTCCTCCCAGTCCCTTCCTTCAGCCTCCCTTCTCCTCCAGATCTACTTCTTAGTTTCCTCTTCAGAAAAGAGCAGGCCTCCCAGGGATATCAACCACACATGGTATATCAAGTTACAATAAAACTAGGCATAAACTCATATTAGGGTTGGACAAGGCAACCCATTAGGAAGAAAAGGGACCCCCAAATAGGCACAAGATTCAGAGGCAGCCCCCACTCCCACTGTTAGGAGTCTCACAAGAACATTGATCTACAAAACCATAACATATATGCAAAGGACCTAGGTCAGGCCATGGCAACTCTGTGATTGCTTCTACAGTCTCTGTGAGTGGCTATGAACCCTAGTTAGTTGATTTGGCTGTCCATTTTCTTGTGGTCTCCTTGACCCCTTTGGCTTCTACAATCATTCCTCCCCATCTTCCACAGGATTCCCCAAGCTCCATGTAATGTTTGACTAGCTAGATATTACATCTTAAATTAACCCATTTCTATTAATCTATAAGTAGCCAAGTGGCTTGTGACTTACCAACAATTTATACCTTACTTCTCATGGCGGAGGCAGCTGGTGGCATCTCCTGACTCAACCTGATACTTCCCAGAATTCTCCTCTCTCCTTATCCCACCTATACTATACTTCCTGCCTGGCTACTGGCCAATCAGCATTTTATTTATCAATCAATCAGAGCAACACATTCACAGCATCCAGAAAAACATCCCCAGCACCCCCCAGTTCCAGTCTTCTCTCTCAGTACTGTCTCCATCCACCCCACTTGATCCCTACTGTTTCCATACCCACCCACCCCAGTCCACCTGCAAAAATCTATTCTATTTGGCCCTCCCAAGGAGATTCAAACATCCCCCCTTGAGCCCTCTTTGTTACTTAGCCTCTCTGGGTCTGTGGCATGGTTATCTTTTCTTTACAGCTACTATCTACTTCTAAGTAAGTGTATAGCATTTTTGTCTTTCTTGGTCTGGGTTATTTCACTCAGGATAATTCTTTTTTCTATTTCCATCAATTTTCCTACAAATTTCATGATTTTTATTTTATTTATTTATTTACAGCTGAGTAATAATAATACTCCATTGTGTAAATGTACCACATTTTCTTTACCCATTCTTCAGTTGAGGGGCTTCTAGGTTATTTTTAGTTCCTGGCTATTACCGATAAAGCTGCTATGAACATAGCTGAGTAAATGTCCTTATAGTAGGATGAAGTGTCCTTTGGGTACATGCCCAGGAGTGGTATAGCTCAGTCTTGAGATAGATTGATTCCTAATTTTCTGAGAAACTGCCATACCTGTGTCCTTTTTGAGGTGTATTCACTTGATGAAAATATTCTCTTTTGAAGTGTAATGTTTGATGAGCTTTGACAAATGTGTATATTAGTGTAACTGTCTCCCACACCAAGATATAGAACCTGTCTATCATCTCTCCGTCCCCAAACAACCTATTGAAAGTTCACTGGAAGACGGTTGTTGCTTTGTAGCACGTTGACAGTAAATACTCTGGTGTGTTCTGTTATTAAGCCAGGATGTCCCTTTCTTCTCCCTGTTTTCTCAGGAACCATGGCCCACTTTATATCATTGTGAATTAATTCGTGATTTCTTTTTAGGCCTTTATATGAATGAAGTCATATAATAAGTACTTTCTGTTTGGGATTTTTGGGCAATTTTTTTAAAAAATACACCTACCACTAAAAATCTTCTATTGTCAATATCAAGCACTATGTACTATATATAAATAGTTATATGTGCTACACTCTTAGAACGCTGGGAACTGAAAGCAGGTCTATATGCATTAGCATCATCACAAATGTGTGAACAATGCATCCACTATGTACCTACAAATGTTATAGTGTCACCAGGTCTTGGGAACTTTTCAGCACATACCTCTGCAGAATGGGTTTAGTCTGAGGACTATTAGAATATACTGATGAACTAGATGGTCTGGGATATCTCTTTTGGATTGAAATCAGAAAATTAGACATCCACTTCTGTCTTTTTGAGTCTTCTGTAGATATTATAAACTTGGAGAACATTGTATTTGACCTCTTGTAGATGCATTAACAGACGTGAAGAGTTTGATGCACCACCAAGGTGGCCTAGTTGGTAAGAGCCAGGGTAGGATTTGACTCCCTTTCTTTTATTGTTGCCAGATACATACACGTATAGAATGCAGTGTGATCGTATTCACCTCCACTGCCCCCTCTTATCCTCTTTCAACTCTAGGTAACACTGACATTAGTCTTCATATAAATTGTTGCTGTTTGTGTACATGTGTCTTTGAGACAGTCTCCACGCTGGTTGTAAACTCTCAGTCCTCTTGTCTTGTCCTCTTAGTGCTGTAACCACATGTATATATGTTGCCTTGCTCAGCTTGACTTGTTGAGTTTTTGGTTGGTGAGTTTTGCATTGCAGAGAGCAAAGAAAATTGTTACAGATATAGCATCATAAGCCTTATCCCCACAGAGTCTTTTTCAGTAGATTTGGTACAAGGCCCAGGAATGTTTACACCAAAAAGTACTACCCATCTCTATTCCCAGAGATGTTTCTGATGCCTGAAGTTCTTGGCTTATTTGAGAAACAAGCTTATTTGCAATGTCCACAGACCTTAAAATATATTCAAAAAACCCAAAGCAAATCAAAACACAGGTAGTTTACAGATAACTATTCCAAAGGGAGTGGATAAGTGAGGAATGATGCAGGGAGGGAAGGAGAACAGTGTCTGCCATGCCAGAGTGAGTCAGCAATCTATAGATGATTTACAGATTCTTGGTGATAATTAACTTCTTTCTCTCCTCTCATCCTTCAATTTCTTTGAGGGTATATCTATATTTAAAAATTTTAATTTATTTGTTATCTTTGCTGTTTCTAATTCTTTACTTACTGGTGGGTGGAAGGAAATATTGATACCAGAGAGATAAATGAGGCCAATGGGCTTCCATTCAGAAAGCTGTCTTCTGGTTTTGATTTTAGGCTTGATGGACTTGGGCAGCCCTTATGGCTACTTTGTAGACTGATCTCCAGTGCTAACAACATCAGAAAAACCAGTTGCTCTCTTAGAAAATGACTAACCTTTAAGTGCACCACAGCAGACTGGAAGAACTGGGTGGCATGTACAGACATCACTGGCATTGGTCTGGAGGTTGTAGCACAGCAAGGTCATTGTCTTACCACCTCTGGGATAGGGCTCAAAGAGCATCAACTACAAGACTCTTTCCTGTGTGAGTTCATGTGCAGATATGCTTGTGTATGTGAAGGCTAGTGGTTGACATTGGTGCCCTTCTCCATCAGACTCTCTCATTTCCTGAGACAAGATCTCTCAATGAAATCTCCAACTCACAATTTGGTTGATTTCTGGTCAACACACCCTTTGATCTGCCTGTATTTGCCCTGTGTAGTGCTGTGGTTGCAGGTACAGTCTGATGTGCCTGGCTTTTTATATGGATAATCTGGATTGAGGTCCTCATGTCTTTGCAGCAGACACTTCACTCTCTGAGCTGTGTCCTCTATCTTTAGGAACTAATTCCATGGCCTGCCCTTCTTTCTGTAATAGAAGTTGGGTAGGTAGGGAGGTGGGAATGACTTGGGAAGAGTTGTGGGAAGTAGGGAAGAACATGATCAAAATACAGTGTATGAAAAAATTAATTAAAAATATATGCATGAGAAAACATTAAAAAAACAGATGAAAATGCTTTCCTAAGAAAGTTAAAAGGTCAGTAATTTTAAGTACTTTGGGGAAGGGAATAAAAGGGAGATTGGAGTGTTTTTCAAGTGAATACCTGCTAGCATACATTTATCAAATTCTGTATCATGTCCACCTAGACTCAATCCCAGTCATATGTATGGCTCATAGTTTGTAATAACATATCATCACTGACTTGCCTTGTATCAAATGCCCTACCCTAATGTATTACTTCCAGGGAAGTGCATACAAAAACTCTGCATCTTTGCTTAATTTTTCTTTAAAACTGCTAAAAAAGAAATCCACTGACTTTTAAAAAATGCTTCCTTCAACAACCCTGTGAGGATCAAATGCTTCACACGGTACCCAGGGCATATACATTGCACTGTAATAAGAGCTCTCTTCCTGTGAGGAAGATCTTTGTTACATCTAGGTAATATCTAGTTACTCAGTTTCTGTGGTTAAACCCCCTAGTGTTAGAATTCTCCAAATCCACATGTCTAACCAATTTGGGGCCCTGTTAAGGTCTCTTTTCTGGTGTGTAGACAGGGAGAGTGGAAAACAAAATGGCTTTTAGATTATTTCAAGATCAGCTCCAGAGACTCTGACATGTATTGAAGATGCCATCAAATATGTTCCTTTCTGCATTTATTGTGAGATAGATTTTGGGGCTTGATGCATCCAGGGACCTTCTCAGAATGTGAGTGACAGCCTGAATGTGCCTCTGTGTATAAGAGAGAACACATGGGCCTGTAACTGACACGGTGATGTGAAGCCAGTTAGTTAGTAAGAGGAGACAGGACTGAGTAGTCCTGGGGCTGACTTATGGGTGGCTCAGACCCTGGTCTCCTCCTCAGCAGTTGCTGGCAATGACTTACTTGGACACATGCATTAGCTTAGATTTCTCAGTTTGTTCTAACCAGGGCAGTTTTAATTTATTCCATTTTTCTACCACTTCAAACTTTAAAAAAAATTGAAAATAGATTCTTCTCTCATACAATACATCCCAACCACAGTCTCCCCTGCCTTCACTCCTCCTAGCACCCCCTACCTCCCCTCTCTTCCAGATTTCACTCCCCCTTCATTTCCTCTTAAGAAAAGAGCAGGTCTCCAAGAGAGGACAACCAGACAGGACAGAATTAGGTACAATAAGACAAGGTGAAAGCCCTTATAGCCAGGCTGGACAAAGGCAACCCAATAGGAGGAAAAGAGTCTCAAGAGCAGGCAAAAGCCATTTCCTTTTTAAACTTTACAGTTTTTACACTTAAAGTGTTAGAGTAAGTAGACTGATCACAAATTTAAAACACCCTGAAATGAAGCCAAGAAACAGTGAAAAGATGAAACTTGGTATAGAAAATTTGTTCGAGTTCCTCTGTGGTTATGAATCCTGATTTCTATTAGTCCTTTGTCATGATTTGGGCTACAGTCATAGACTCAGTGTTGGAGGAACCCCTTGTTCAACTGCCTTTGTTTCTAAAGCAGAACTTAAATCCCACAAAGTTGGCACGGTTGTTTGGGGTACCTCGGAGCTGAAACAAGAGCAGGGTCCTTGCTATCCCTTTGTCTTTTAAACTACTGTTTCATAGCTAGTCTGTCTGCAAAGGAGGCTTCTACATACACTTCTTCTTTCAGAGATCTTAGGAAAAAACAACAGAAGGCTGTGTGCCAATAGAATATTAACCCCAGATGTATTTCTTTCAATTTATACTTCTGATCATCTCCTCTATTTCCTTCTGATTTTTCGTAACTTTTGCCTTTTTGTTACAGAAAGGGAAGCGTTCTTTGGTTTATTTCAAATGTAGTTTCTGCTGGGAGTGTTGGAGAATTGGGTGACTATAGGTAATGAAGGTGGGGAGTGAATATTGCTTAGAGATATAAATGGCCTTTATCTTCAGTGGTAAGAGTCACAGAGACCTTGAACTTCAGAGTCAAGGAAGGCAGAGTGAAGTGTCTGCCGCACAGGGAAGGCTGGGTGTACACGGCGGACTCCAAGGAAAGATTTCACCTTACGACGAATGAGTTCAGGAGACAACAGTAAGGCTTGGCAGGCTTTTGGGATACTTGGGGGCTAGAGTCCAGCAACAGAGGCTGGGTCATCAAGACTGCCCTTGGGAGGAAATGGTTGGTCAGGCAAGGCTGCCTCAGTGGCTTCTGAGCTGGTGCTTTGTTTTCTTGGAGCCACAGATCTTACGTTTTCACAGTGACCTCCTCACAGAGTTAGCCTTTGTGGCCCTCCTCTTTGTTCTGTGCAACTGAGGGTGTTCTCCCGGCACAGCTGGTGATAGCCCTGAATGCTTTTGGTTTCTGTGTCAAAGTAACCAGCCTTTCCATTTCTTTTAAAATTTGTTTGTTTGTTTGTTGGTTTGTTTCTTTTTCGAGACAGGGTTTCTCTGTATAGCTTTGCACCTTTCCTGGGACTTGGTAGCCCAGGCTGGCCTCAAACTCACAGAGATCCTCCTGCCTCTGCCTCCCGAGTGCTGGGATTAAAGGTGAGCCACCACCACCACCCGGCTACAGTTTTTAAAAATTAAAATAAAATGATGGCATTTCCTTCCTACCATTCCTCCTCAATCCCTTTCCCATGTTCCACCTTTCTTACTTCCTATCAGATTTAGAAATTTATTGCTTCTTTTTATTTTTTACTACACACACACACACACACACACACACACACACACATTTGAGGGGTGATCACTTGGTATTGTATAACCAGTTAGAAGACTCATCCAAATACCAAGTGGTCAATAACAGAGATCACACCAATGGTCTTTTAGTTGAGCCTAACCTGGAATAGCCAAATCTTAGTTGGTTTATAAATTTTTATCCTAAATCAACAGCTATCTACCACTTAGGTACTTTGGTTATTTATTAGGCATAAAAAAACCAATGAATTCCTTGCTGTAAGTCACAGAAGTAGGAGTTGACTATGCCAGGATTTGAATTGACATTCTCTGATATCAAAATGTCACCACTATACTGTACTTGAAAACCTACAAGACATGTCCTAAGTAGGCCTCAGGGAGCGGACTTAATTATCACTACTTCAACACAATGTTTTCTTATTGACTCTTCATAGAAAGGCAAAGCAGTAGGTATTGATTCCTTCACTTTATGGACCAGCATTGGAGAGATTAGATCATTTTTATAATATTCCCATAAATACAAAGTGGCAGAGGTAAGGTTTCTTGATGTCTGTGCTGTATGTGGGTAGAACACTTGCTCTACATCCTCCAAGAAGGGAAAATCATTTGAGTTCACTTATGTATATGATGTTTGTGTATGTGTGTATTATCTGTGTGTATTTTACAGATCTGCTTTCCAATTTCTGTATTCTCCTTGTCTGACTATTTTGGCTCTAAGGTGAGAATCCAGTTACCAAGATACAGTGCTCTCCACAACCAAGAACATGTGATCTGAAATTCTAAACGAGTGTGCCTCCCTCCCCTTTCCTCAAGAAAACAAAACAAAACAAAATAAAACAAAAAAATCCCACATTCATGCTTTTATCAATAGGCAACATTGTTTAACGTTTCAAAAAATCATCTCTGTTTCTGTGTTTGACATTTTCTCCCCTTTGTTAATGAGTTGGAAAGTGAAAAAGCATGCTTCATCTCTTAAAGGGCTTTTTCCAGCATAACCAACATCACCCTCCCAACAGGGCTGCTCTTGTTGAAATCGTTGTCAAAATATGGCACCTCACCATGGGTCAGAATGGGGCTTGCCATAGATCCAAAGGCTGTTGTGGAACTTTTTCTGGTAGTTGTCCCCCAAATCAGAAAGAGTCACTTTCCTGTTTTACTACGCAGTTACAGCTTTTACCTCTTTGTGTTGTTTAGAGTGTGAAAACAACTAGTTTTAGAAATTAGAACAATGTGGTTCCAGGACAAAGAAAAACAAAAAAAGGGTGGACTAGTTCCGTAGGGATGTGTTTCCTGTGGGATCTTCAGTCTAAGGACATTGATAGTCCAGGGGCAGACAGGCATGTCTGAATATCTCTGTCCATGTCTGTGGTCAGGAGAATAAGAATCTTCAAGATATGATGAGGATGTTGCATGAAAGGCAAGGGAGCAAAAATTGGAACGATGGCACTTCTGCACTTGAAGCCCATATGAAACCTTTGAAGTTGACCAATTTCTTGGTAGCTCTGGTTACTCATTTAAAATAAGCATTATTTGGGAATTCCTCTGGGTCTCATTGTCAGAAAATCTTTTCATTGCAGTGGTAAAATGGCCCCAGGAATTTCAACTTGCTCATAATTTTGAGAAATACAGAGTACCGTTTAGCATGTACATTAAGAGCTGTCTAAAAATAGGAATGCGAGTTATCTTGTGTTTCTACACAGAACTGTGCTCCACAGGAAAGAATGCTTTGCTACTTTGCTTCCTGTTCTGGGAGAGCTTGTTCTACAAGGACCACACAAACATCTTCCATACTCTGATTACTACTTCAGATTGAGCGCTGGACAGCCATGGTAGGATACTGAAAGGACTAGAGAAAATGGAATTGAGATGTTTATGCTTCTTTCCATCTTGGTATGTTTCAATGGGTTGGGTGACTCCCTCACCAGAGAGTCACAGCCATTACATAACAGTGGCCTGCTGTCTCCAGATAGTACTGGTCCCTATTCCTACCTTGCATTCCTCAGGACTAGAAGTGGGACCTGCCATCTCAGTTCACAGCCCAGGTACTCTCATGTTGTTTCTCTGCATGCTGTGATTTGCAAATAGTTGCTTTATTAAACTGTTCATCCAATCGAGTGTGCCATCTTCTTTCTGGTGGGATTCTGGTTAATGCAGTATCATTAAGAATGTGGAGAAACTAAGCTTTGGGATGTCTTTGTGTATGCTGTCAACATGTGTTGCTCTGATTGGTTGATAAATAAAATGCTGATTTGCCAGTAGCCAGGCATGGTGTATAGGTGGGGCCAGCAGAAGAGGAGAATGCTGAGAAAGAGGAAGAGCAGAGTCGAGTCACCAGCCAGACACAGAAGAAGTAAGATGATAAGGCAGAACTGAGAAGCAGTACCAAACCATGTGACTAAACATAAATAAGAATTATGGGTTAATTTAAGTGTAAGAGCTAGTCAGTAATAAGCCTGAGCTAATGGCCAAAAAGTTATAATTAATATAGGCCTCTGTGTGTTTACTTGGGGAATGCAAGTGGGAAAGTTTTGTCTTGATTACTGGCTGGGCGGGACACAGGAAAACTTCCAGCTACAACACTAGTCTTGTGACTCAGCCTTCAAGTTCTCCTCAGAAACATTCTCAGATGAGTGGCTCTTTGGCCTTGCTGCCCTCCTCAACTTTGCAGTACTGTGCAAGGATAGCTTGTCTGTTTTTTGTCTCAATTCTCAGCTTCCTCTTTAAGGCAATGTTTATACTAATCTTGTTCCTTACTTTTATAAATATTTTGAGATTAGTAAATTGCTTGCACATATAATCTTATAAGAACTAGTTGACTTAATGCTGCAATCCATAAATAGAATGGAAAGTGCAGGTTAGGTAGATTAAGTGTGTTACTTAGTCACAACAAGAGTGGTGCACCAGAACTGAAAGGTGTGACTGATTCATGAGTGCATCTAACGTGCAGTCAATGAAGGGGCCTAATTAATATGCAGCTGTGTGTCTTGATGAAGTAGGGGATATGCAAAATAGGTGAAAAGAAAGCCCACTATGACCTGCCTCTTCTATATGCAAAGTCATAACTACAGTCTCATCTGTAATACCATACTGGGGAATACAGGCAATGAATGATAAATTTGGAGGATACTACTTACGGCTAGATGGATCTTTATAAGAGAAACATTTTAGAAGTCATGACATGGCAAAGCAGCCAGAGGCCATCTTCAGGGAATGCAATTGGAATGGGGGTAGGATGTAGAACCCTGTAGATAATCAGGTAAGACAGAAACCAACAGAATAGAGTGAAATGAGTAGAAAATGAGACAGATGAGTTTGAAAGAGAGTACCAGGGACAAGACAGAGTGAGACACAAGGCAACTCAGACACAACAAGAGAGGAATACTGAAGCCAGTATGGAGATAGGGTGTCCTTGAACAGATCTTGTGACATATGCCTTTCTCAAAGGGACTTTTGAATGAAATGTTGGATATTCTATCTCTCTAACAAAGATTAAATACAATAAGCCAAAGAAAATCTACCTTCAGCATTCCTCTAATTCAGATTTTGCTGCATGTGCGAATGGCCAGTTTAAAAACAAAAACAAACAAACAAACAAAAAAACAACAGAATAATGACTTGTACTCAAGCATAGGAGGATCTTTCACACCGACCTCCCATGATGTTCTTTCAGAGGCTTTTGTTGTAGCAACAAGCAAACAGCCAACAGCCCACTCACAGGAAGTCCGGTTCTCTGTAGCAGCAGTGGATGCTTTTACAATAGGGATCTGTCTTCACATTATAGTGGCAGTGACACATGACTTGAAAAAAATCACATCCCATTTCCTTGTGGAAAGTCCTTCCTTATACTTTCCCAAATTTATTGGCTATTTTATTTCAAAAGTGGGGAAAGAGAGGAAAGTCAACTGTCCATCCTAAGCCATTTTCTTGCCTCTAAACATTGTTTTACATGAAGAAAACCCAAACTGTATTAGCAAGTGTCTGTGTGAATAATACAAAGCTAAAGTAAATACTGGCTGGATTCAGGGTTAAGAAGTAAGGATTATCAAGGTGGGGCTTTTGTGAGAACGCAGATCTAGACTAGGAGGCAAGGATCTGGTGATGTAGACAGGATTGACTTCACAAAACAGGCATGGAGAGGAGGAGTCTAGACAGTGTGGGTGCTTGACTGAAGCCACCCTCCTGACCTTTCAGCTCTCCCGGGGTAAGTTGAGGGGTCTAGCAGGTATGTTATGGCTAACAAGGTACAGAAGGCAGGTTCTACTCTAGCTGGTAGGAATTTTACCTGATTGGCTAGGTGGTCCATGATACCACCTTTATTTGGTGGAAATCAAGATACAGTATTTGTAACTTACATCCATTTAGCTTGTTTTATTTAGGGAAGCTGAGGTTCTCTTGGGTTCTCAGTCTTATTAATAAAAAAAGATTTAAAAACAGACCCAGAATGAACTTCAGGGATAATTTTGCTAAAGTTTGAGAGGAAAACAATAGGACAGGAAAATTGAAAATCCAGGAAATTTTCAGAAGTGGGAGAAATGGAGAAAATGATCCTGGTGTTCAAACTACTCTAGAGGTCAGAGAAACAGCAAGAAAACTGAGTGTCAGGGAAGCATGCTCAGGAGTGATGAGCCAGGAATCTGAGGTCAGAGGGCACCAGGTTTCAGGCTGCTGTGACCAGAACAAAAGTACTGTACCAGGGATCGATGGTTAGAACCAGAAATGGAGATAGCTTGTTAGGAATAGGAAATCCCTTTCAAGAATGGTCACAGACTAGGGAGCTGAGCAAAGAGCTCAGAAAGTAGTGGGCTATAATCCTTTCTTTGTCAGACATTTTCATAGCACCCTCCCTTCTTGTGTTCATATCTCACAGGCTTTTCGGGCATGCTCTGTTCTCTGAAGCAACCCAGGTTGGGGGATAGCTTCCAGTTTTCCTCAGCAAATGTCTCCTTTCATATTTATTCTCAGTGTTTCAGTTAAGCACCTAGTACCCTGACACATTTAACTTGAAAGATTTCTTATAGAGAATGAGGGAAAGTTAAGAGAGGAATGAAAACTTCAGGAACAATTAGAACCGTCTTCATCTGAAAGATTGATTTCTAGGTTCAAATATTGAAGAAAAATGTTTATTGAACAGAGCAGAAACTATTTTTCTCCAGTAGATAATCTATTCTTTTTCAAAAAACTAAATTTTGGTTTTTCTTATGATCATTCCAGAATACTGACTCCCAGGCTGTTTAGTGGTATCAGCAAGAAATGCACATTGCATTCAAATTGGATAACTAACCAGCCTGTAATACAGTATCTATAAAGGAATGCGCTGGACTTTTACAATATAGTACAGGAAGGGGTATATGCAAAGAAGTGGTTCCACTCATAGAGTCATGAGAAAAGAAGAAAGTGTTTGGTGCATTACCATTTAAAAAGCAATCACCCTTTCTACAGGAACTATTGTATTCATCCTCATCATATCATTTAATAACATGAAACATTGTGCTGTTGAGGTTACTGGACTTCCAAGCCAAGACACTTGATAGCTGGTGGGACCAGAATCTGAAACACACTCATTTGCTTCCAAATCCAGTGTTTACACTATATATATCATGGTTTGGAAAAAAGACAAGCATACATTTGATAACAAACTTATGTATATCAGGGTTGTGAGACGTCTCAAAAGTTATCATTTCTGTGTCAATTTTTCTACCTCAAAAATGAGAAATAGAAAAGAGATGAGGCAGACTAGAACTACCAGAATTGAACTAACTCTTCTCTAAAACTTCCCCAATGCATATCTGGCATGCAGAGAAGAGTCTAGAATCTTCTTTTGGTAGATAGTGCCAAAATCTGATAGGCTAGTGACTAAGTGGGAGATAAAGGAAGAGTATTGGCATTAAGCAAGAGGAAATTAACTGAACCAACAGGAAGATATTTTATTTTATTATTTTTTTGATACAGAATCTCATGTAATCCAGGCTGGCCTTGAACTTGCTGTGTAGTGGAAGATGGCCTTAAAATTCTGATTCTTCTGCCTTTGCTTCCCAAATTCTAGGATTACAGGCCTATATTTAACCACACTTGGTTTTATGTGGTACTGGGGATCAAACTCGGGGTCTTATACGTGCTAAGTAGACACTCTACCAAGTGATCCACTTTCCCAGCCAAGAGTAGAGATCTTATTCTTCCATTTGTTATTGTGGATAAGCTGACTTTAGATTTTCATCCACTTTGACACACTATGAGATTGCATCTTTACCTGTATACTGTAGGCTTACTCTATGTAACTATATAATATCATTGGAAATCTCAGTAGATCTAAGGAGAAAATGATATACTATAAATTATTATATTCTAGGTCGTGTGATTTGTTAAGCAATTGCCATTCATCACTTGATTACACAATGGAGTATTTATCAGTATAGTAAGTTCTGACCAAAGAGATATGTTTCTCTCTTTTACCCAGTGCTTACATTTTTATTCCATTATATAGTTGTTTAACTTTGATATATGTCCATGCAAAAATATAGCTCTCACCTTAGAGGTGATAAGAGGTAATTCATTCTTGAGTCAAATATGAGGGAGTACAGCCCTGGAAAACAGATTTAGATTACTCCAACAGTTGTGTTCCTACTTGGTAACAGTTTAATGACATTTTTTATAATCAATGAAGAAAGTCATAAATCAAGGCATTTTTCAAATATATTGGTGGAATGTATTCATGGTTCAGAGCAAAGTGGAGAAATCTCAGCTATATGATATCTAATGACACTTTTAGCTTTTTGATTGGTAGAAATTATAGTTTCATTACATGAACACATTTAAAAAATTATCTGTTAGTCACAGGATGTTATGGCAGCCACAGAGGAAGGCAAGGAATGGATATTTAGGGGACTAAAGATAGCTCAAGAGAAATTATTATTAGGCTTTGGACTTGCAATAGTCCAACCTCTTCTCTATCATTGAAATTCTAATCAATTAATCAATCAGCCTTGCAAAAGATTCATTTGCAGAAGGTCCAGTTGAAGGTTCAATTTCTTTTTGGGACATTTTTTTTTCTCACATTGCCACTAGACTATCATATCTATGTTTAAAATTTAAAATTTAAAATTTTAACACAGGACACCCTGTAAAGGTAGCTATCCCAGAACACTTAGATAATAGAGTTTATGAGAATAATTTGCATAGATTTATCAGAGATGTATGGTCATTAAAATGTTGAAAAACACATGATGATTTGTTTTCATCTGGTTCATATGTAAAGGAAGAGTATCCTCATTTGCTTATTAAATTCTTCCCTGATGTCGTAGTCCAATGTGGTGAGATCTTTCTTTCTACTCTAGTACCGGCTTGCCCATTGATGAGATTTGATGGTATGTACGTGTAGAGGAGTGAGGGAATAAAAGGAATGATATAAGACTCTTGGCTCCTGTCGAGATATGAGTCATGTAAATCCCAAACATTGATGGGATCATTTAATTTTCTGCATCTGAGCCTTATCAAAGCTCTATTTCATAGCTAAGGAAAAGAATCCAAGTTCTTCAGTGCTTTTCAAAGTTGGAGTTTTATAATGTTGCCTAGAACCAGAAGAACCTAGCACCCAACAGTGTATTATCTCCTTTCTGTCGGGCACCACACAACCTAGAGAACGTCAGACATGTATGCACAACGTGAACAGAGCCCTAAACGGATAGATTATTAATGGAGAAATAAGTCTTTGGTCTGACTTTTCAAACTGTAGCTCACAATTCTTGCCCTAGGTATATCTTTGGAGGCTTCTATTAGAAAGAAGACAGGGGTCAGTCACTTAGAACACAAGAAACACACTTAAACAAATAACTCACTGTTAGAAAAATCAAGGATACTTTCTTTATGCTGGTATCTCTACAGTATTGTATTTTTGTGCTGGAACTATTGCATTTGTTTATAAAGAGGAGACAAGAATAAAAACTGTCAGGGCAATGCAACAGGTTTTGGGGGTATTTTCAAAATACCTTTGAAAATATTTTATGTCTATAATAGAACCATATCTTACAGGAAGAGTAGGCAATCTAGTTGATTAAATGTTATTGTCATCCACGGTTTTGCTGATTAAAGAGATTAAGAAGAAACAGAAGGAAAACCTAATTATAAGCCTTTGAAGTGTGCTGACCCAAGTTGGAAAATTTCCAAAGCTCCTCCCATTGTTTAATTTAAATGGTATGCATATTTAACATAAAGCTTTCTAAAGTGGGAAAAGCCCAAATGAAGTTCAAAGAGTATTAGCTTCACTTTTGCCCCATCTTGCCATTGCCATACCCAAAATATCCCCACGAAAAAGAACCGAGATTTGTTCCAGTCAAATAGGGACCTAGAGACAAGTTCTGCCCATGTTCCCTCCTCTTAACCAAATGGAAAGTAATGATGGCTTTTTATGTCATTTTATTTTATACAACTGATTCAATAGAGGCTGGTTTTGACCAAATCTAAGCTATTTTTTTCTTGAAAGTTGTAATAGGATTCCAATGCAGAGAGTTTAAAATAGTGGGACTGTTCTGAAAGATTTAGGATGAACCCTAAAATCCTATGCTCAGTATTGTCATTCAGTAGGAAGAAACGGTGATAGCTTTAAAAGCCATGTTGAATAACACAGTAAACGATGTTGGGTTTCATAAGCATCACTCTTATTGAGGCAGCTCAGGTTAAATAAGGCAGCCTGAGCATTCACATTGTGTATCCTGAGCCTGATAATGTTTGCTAGTCAGCTATCTGCACTCACCTCATGCAATGAAAACCAGCTTGCTGAAAGGTCGTTGAAGGGAAGTAAGGAGCTACTGATAATTATTTTACTTAGTTTCAGGGACAAACCCACTTTGCCCACAAGTGTCTTCTAAGATGGGAATACCAGGTAAATCTGTCCCAAAGCACCAAACCCTTGTGTGGACGGCATGTGTCAAATTGGGTTGCTGGTATGAAGAGTCTTTGTGCAATCCTTGGAGTTGACTGACTGGAAACCATCTGAAAACTGAATTTACCTAGTAATTTTAAATATATGCTCATGTTGTTTATATACTTTGGCTATTGTAAATAGTGTTTTCAGTAAACATCCTGGTATGTACATAACAGTTTCTAAGTGTAAACATTTTTGTAGATTCTCAGAATTGTTAAAGTTTAATTCTTCATCTAGTAGATAAACCTTGTAAATTCTGAGCAATAATACCAAATACCATTCTAGAATATCCACAAATAAAATGACCATTTTCTTTAAAAATTTTTGTTCTATTCTTAAACAATTTCATGCATACACACATATATATAATATGCTTTGGTATTTCCACCCCTCATTATTCTGTCATTCTTCTCCCACCCTGCTCCCACTGAAAACCTTCTTCACATATGTCTCTCCTACTCTACCCTACTTTCAGGTGTGCGTGTGTGTGTGTGTGTGTGTGTGTGTGTGTGTGTGTGTGTGTCCCTCTGAGTTTAATTAGTGTTGCTTTGTATGAGCAAGGGTGGGAGTTTATTTACTAGAGTATGGGTAACATTGCAATGACCACTCCCCTAAAATACAGACTGAGGTGAAATCCATTTACATAAGAATAGCCCTGTGTAGATGCCAGCTAGAAGTGGGTTGCCCAGCCTACCTATATTGCCCGACCTGGATTCAAATTCATGACTTTCCACAGCTTTCTTCTTGGGTTCAGTACTTGCTAGATGAATTGAACTCAGAGCTGCACTTTCCTTAACATCACTGGTTTATTTTTGAGGAGCAGAGTTCCAGACCAGACAAATGGAAGTGATGCATAGTAAGGCTTGGTTGTGGTGGGATGTGCAGGAAGTGTAGGGAGGTGACATACCTTCTGGGCACACTACTCTCCCATGACAGTGATGTGTCACCAACCCAGAAGCCCCTGCTTAGATTCCTCACTTTTGGGTTTTTATCAGTTTCATCATATAGACTTATCAAGTCACTGGTAGTTCATGACGGAATTCTATCTAGCCCCACTTCCATTCCTTGAGGTTAGAAGATTGGAAATTCAAATTTCAACTAACCATGTAGTTGGTTTTTCTGGTGACCAGCTCCAGTTTGAAGTGGTATAACTTCCAGTCTCCCAAGTACCTCATGAGTCAGATCCTTAACATGAACTCAGATATGGCCAAAAGAAACTAATGAATAGCTAAAAGTACTCTCATAAGAAAATCCCAAGGATTTTTAGGCTATCCTTGCTAGGAACTCAGCCAACAACTAAGACTTTAACATACACACACACACACACACACACACACACACACTCACACCCACATTCACTCACTCTCTCACATACACACAGAGAAAGAGAGAGGAAGGGAGGGCAGGAGAGAGCACACACGTGTGTGAGAGAGCGAGAGAGCGAGAGAGCGAGAGAGCGAGAGAGAGAGAGAAGCTTTATAAGGATGTATGCCTGTATTCTGTAGAGTTCCCAGGATGCTAACACAGTACATGTTCAAGTAATATTTACTAAATTAATAAACAATTATGGGGTGGGGAGGCAAGAATATACTTAATAATTGTGATGTAAATGAAAACAACAATTTTAGCAGTAGTCATCATTACAGAAGATTCCCTTTGTGTCAAGAGCTTGCTAAGTACATTAAGTACAGTATCACATTTCATCCTCATGCTAGTACAGCATAGCAAAGGAAAATGGGCCTGATATTGGCTGGTCAATTGGAACATAAGCAAACAGACAGGGACCAATGGAATGGAATCAAAGATCCTGACATAAATCTATACACATATGAACACTTGATTTTTGACAAAGAAGACAAAATTGTACAATGGAAAAAGGAAACCATCTTCAACAAATGGTGCTGGTATAACTGGAGGTCAACACATAGAAGATTGTAAATAGATCCATATCTATCGCCATGTACAAAACTTAAGTGTAAGTGGATCAAAGACCTCAACATGAATCCAGTTATGCTGAACCTGATAGAAGAGAATGTGGGGACTAGCCTTGAATGCATTGGCACAGGAGACTACTTCCTGAACATAACATCAGTAGCACAGATACTGAGATCGACAGTTAATACACGGGACCTTCTGAATTGAGAAGCTTCTGTAAGGCAAAGGACATGGTAAATAAGACAACATGGCAGCTTACAGACTCCTTCTCCACAGGTTTGTTTACATCTAGGCTGTGCAGCCTCCTGGGTGCTTCTGTGTGCACCCCAATGAACTGTCTTTATTAGAGAAATCCTGGTGTTCATACCAACACCCCTGCTCGAATTGGCTTTTTACAAACACTTTGACTAGAGGTCTATAAATTGTGTGTGTGTGTGTGGAGAGTCACATTATAATGATAGATTTGCTCAATTGGTTTCCTGAAAATAGATTGTTTTGATTTTATCATACTTCTAGAAAAATCTGTGTTTGCATTGACATTTATGGTTACATTCTTGAGATACAGCCAAACCACAAGTCTAGATTTGGAGAAACATACATTGGGCTACAAAATTGGTTGTCCTGGTGGGAATGTAAATCAAAGACGGATGTTGTGACTGTGATTTGCACTAAACGAGCGAGGAAAGTATCTGGTTGTGTGTAGTTTTCATAGGGTTGATAGAAGCCCCCCTTCTCTCTCTTTTAATTTGATTCTTTTGGATTTCAGCCCAGGTTACACTGTTGTTAGTGACTCAGCAAGTGATGCCTAGGCCGGCACTCCACTATTCATCTTCTGGGGCTAGTCCTGTTTAAATTTGGGGGATTATGGAATCATGAAAATAAGCTGATTAATAATGGAGGATTTTACAGAGATGGCAAATATGAGTTCTTACCCCCTCTCATAGATTCTTTTGTTGGAGGCCATTTATCATCCTTGGAAAGTCTGTAAGACTCTTAAGATTCTAAGTAAAATAAACAGATTTTTCGAGAGAAAGATCATGATTTCAATTATTATTTTCTTTTTGCCACAGGGTCTAGTACAACCTAAGCTGGCCTCAAAATTGCTATGTAATGGAGGATGGCCCTTAATCCTGATATCGCAGTTTCATTCTCCTGAGTGCTAAGATTATAAGCAAATATCACCATGCTTGGTTTATGTGATACTGTGGATCAAACCCAGAGCACCACACATTCTAGAGATGTACTCTACTAATTGTGCTAAATCCTCAGCCAGTAAGCAGTTTTCCAAAGTGAGCAAAGATGTCTGAATTCTTAATAGGGAAAGGATGTAGGAGGTTGTAGTTAGAGTTTTCCTGCCTGGCCCAGTCAGGACAAATCTCTCTTACCCGCCAGTCCCACAGTCACTCAGACCCAACCAAGAAAGCACACAGAAACTTACATTGCTTACAAACTGTATGGCTGTGGCAGGCTGCTTGTTATCTACTTCTCCTATCTTAAATTAACCCATTTCTGTTAGTCTATATTTTGCCACATGGCTTGTGGCTTACCAGTGTCTTTACATGTTGCTTCTCATGGCGGCGGCTGGTTGTGTCTCCCGTCTTCTGCTTCCCAGAATTCTCTTCTCTCTTGTCCCGCCTATACTTCCTGCCTGGCCACTGGCCAATCAGAACTTTATTTACACAGAGCGATATCCACAGCACTTCCCCTTTTCTTTTTTTTAAGGAAGGTTTTAACTTTTACATAGTACAATTACATATAACAAAACAATTATCAAGCAAGAATTACAGTTATAATATTAAAGAAGATGTCCTATCTATCTTATATTTGTGAGTCTAAGGTTTTATATCTAACTTATCTTTTATCATAATTGAGGAAATTATAACTATCTAGTTTTCAACCATATCAAAGACCTCAGAAGGATATAATATTACCTGAGAACCGGGAGAAGGATGCAAGCATTTTTCGGGAGTCTTGCAGGGTAGACAGAGACAGCTAGCAGCCTGGCCAGTCACCTAATGTTCCTTTGTAAAGTTGGGGCATTTGTCTTCAGCCCACAGGGCTAGAGTCTCTTGGTCACTTCTCTCAGTGTCCTGTAGAATGTCTGGCAGTTTCCTCTGTGAAGCAGGAACCTGAAGGACCATTTTGAAAGCAAAGTTCAGTGGTCACCTTTCTATGGGTCCTGCATGTCCAGGTGATCGAGCAGTCCAGGCAAGAACAGTTTCTTGCCCAAATGGCTATTTTTGCCAAGTTGAAGATAAACTCCATATGAAGTGTCTTCAATGCCCATCTTCCTCTCTGAAGTAAATTGGTGCTGCCAGGAGCAGACATGTCTCACTGTCCAGAAAGTCTAAATTTTAAAAGTATTTTAAATGCCATATTCTGTAGGTCTTTGAAGTATTTGAAGATTAACTATCTATCTAAAATATTTTTGTGTATACCTAGAAGACTTAACTAACATGGTTACGAGTATGATTATCATAGATGACTAATTATTAATCTATTTTTAATTATCCATTTCAATTTTAAATGAGCTGTACAAACATAATACCCTAAACAAGAGTAGAAATATACACATAGTATAACAAAATTAACTTTAAGTTTGTATCAATAGACTAAAATCTATACCAATGTAAAACATTGTAAATGAGTTGTTGCTCTTTAGAAGTAAGTTTATTAATTTACCCTTCTTTCCTATTATATCTATATCCTATCCCCTTTTCTTCCTTAGGAAGAGATCACATTTATAATCAACCTGATTTAAATAAAAATGTTGGTTTTTCTCTGTCCCACACCAGAGGGCTCTTATGATTTGGGACACAAGAATCTCTTAACCTTTTATTTTAGCAATATGTTTGGGTTTAGAGAAGGAGTGAGCCAATTCCATCTCCAAAGCCAGCTTGATAATTTTGGGAAATTGGGCGTAGTTTTTCTTACTACTTCCTGCTGGAGGGGGGCGCTGTATCTTATGGGGACACAAAGAAAATTTTAGGATTATGGAGTCGTCTGTGAGGGTAAACCTCTGAGCCAGTTGCCTTGAAACCATTCTGGATGTCGGATCATCTGGGCCATTGTGTCATTGGAGACCTTTCAGGTGGTCTTGGCTGATCAAACCTGATGTATCTTAATCTGGAACAAATCCACAGCCTCTGGTTTTCTGTGGAAACGAAAGCAGAGACTCCTTTCCAAAGCAACATATCCTTATATCCAAATTTCGAAGTCAAGGTACCTTTAAAATTTACTTACATATTTATTTAACTCAACAGCTTTTACAATCAAATCTTTTTCTGTAGTTAAAAATCCCAAAGACAAGACAAACCAGATTCTCTGTGTAATATCCATCTTTGTAAGACTGAAATATCGCTGTGGCTGCTGGCTCCGCCCACCTCAGGTTCCCAACATGGCGGTGCTACAGTATATGGACAGCTCAGAGTCTGGAGCCATGTATACCATCAACTATCAGAAGCAGTTCTATCAAAGCAGTGCATAGCCCAGAAACTTTTTTTCTTTTTTTAAACTAGCAAAGGCTAAATCTACCATGCTGCAGAGTAAAGTGCCGCTTGTAGACTCCTCATTCCTGCCACACTGCAGGTCAGATGCACACGCCAGGAACCCGCCATAGTAGCTCAAACCGGCAGGCTGCTGCTAACTTGAGAGAGACAATTAGGAAGCTGTTTTTAGCTCCGTCTTAGAATCTTTTTTCTCAGGTTTTAGGTGGAAACTCTTGCCAACACGTTGGACGCCATTTGTAGTTAGAGTTTTCCTGTCTGGCCCAGTCAGGACAAATCTCTCTTACCCGCCAGTCCCACAGTCACTCAGACCCAACCAAGAAAGCACACAGAAACTTACATTGCTTACAAACTGTATGGCTGTGGCAGGCTGCTTGTTATCTACTTCTCCTATCTTAAATTAACCCATTTCTGTTAGTCTATATTTTGCCACATGGCTTGTGGCTTACCAGTGTCTTTACATGTTGCTTCTCATGGCGGCGGCTGGTTGTGTCTCCCGTCTTCTGCTTCCCAGAATTCTCTTCTCTCTTGTCCCGCCTATACTTCCTGCCTGGCCACTGGCCAATCAGAACTTTATTTACACAGAGTGATATCCACAACAGGAGGTGTCCTCATTTCATTGCATTGATAAACACTCTGACCAGAAGTAACTTGGGAAGAAAGAGGTTGTTTAGCTTATGCTATTGGGTCAGAATCCATCTGAGGGAAGTCAAAGCAGGAACTCAATGCAGGAAACTTGAGGCAGGAACCATGAAGCAATGCTGCTTACTAGCTGGCTTTCTGGCTTTCTGCAGGCTCATGCTTATATAGCTTTTTTAATACAGCATAGGACCACCTGTCTAGGCATGTACCCCCCACAGTGGGCTGGGCCCTCCTGAATCAATTAACAATCAAGACAGTGTCCCAAAGACAGACATGCTCATAGGTCTATCTGACGGAGGCAGTTCTTCAGTTCAGGTTCTGGATTCCAAGGTGACTCTAGGTTGTGTCAAATTGACAAGAAGATTTATCATTGGGTAATGAATAGGTGTATGCTTGCCTTTGAAAGACCACCAGTTTTCCTCAAATTTGAAAGTGGTGAGGAGCATATGAGAGGGTTTGGAGGGAAAAAGGGAAGGAATAAATGTTGTAATTCAGTTGTAATCTCAAAAATAAACGAAGGAAACATAGATGAACATAAAAAACGAACAAAAAATAAACACAATCCTCAAACTAATGTTCACAAGAATATTCATGTAACTTACTCATGCAAACCTTCTGTCAGGAAGCAGAGTTTATAAACTCCTGGAGTTCATGGGCTTTCAAACTTTTTTTCTCAACTTCACTTTTAAGCAGCCAGACCTAGGATATTGACACTGTAGGATACATGACTAAAATAATTGGTATCTTTGCTAAAGAAAAAAATTTCATTGTGTATATTTAATATAATACACAATTTTAAGAATATTGACATGTGAAATAGTGTTGGTCTCAGAATTGAGATAAAATGATAACATAAGCTTAATTATTCCGTGCTGGATAGATGAAAGAATATGTTAATACTATGTTAATCAGCATCAGTAATTTTAGTCATAGCTACCATTTATTCCATATTTATTATATAATAGAGTCATTTCACCTTGTGCATGCATAATTACATTATTAGAAATTGCAGAAAGTATTATTATTTCAGTTTGATAAATGAGGAATTGGGAACTCAGAGAATAAAGAAACTATATAGGACTTTAGTACCCTTTAAAAGACAAAGCAGAACTGAACTTGGGTTTGTTAGAATACCCATCTTGTTCTTAGAATGAGATGCAACCTCATACAAATTTATAAACATATCCCCACTTTTTCTTCTTTCCTCCATTAAATGTAGCATTATTGATAGTGGTGCTGATGATTCCCTGGATTATTTTATATACAAACAATGATTCCAATTGTGTTTACCCTGAGGCAGATTAGGACTTCAAGGCATAAACACAGCTGCAGCTCTGATAAGTACTATCAAGTAGTAATATAGTTCAATTTGTTTTCTGAGGAGGGCAGAGAGGTGGTATTTGCCTTGTAAAAGTCACAGAAAACTTCTACAGAGAGTATGAGTTAGTATTTATGAGCCTTGTGTGTGATGGTGTATGTAGATTTTCCTTTTGAACACCCTGAATCTGTAATGATCTGCAATGAGCACTATACATTAAAACAAAATATCAAACATAACAAAACACAGCTAATAGCTAAAATCAAAGCAATGGAGTTTTGATTTGATGGCACAAATTTTTAACACAGTAGATAGAAAAGTCTTCTGGAAATACCAGGAGGATAATGTTCAAGAAAGTAGAGGAAATCACAATACAATTGCTATCCAAATATGTGGGTCCTTTTTATTCACTGGTATTTTCTAAGATATCAGGGGGTTGGGTGGACTGAGGCTCATGACCAATGGAGGTACTAGTTGTAGTTAATCTCAGCCCATTTTTCAAGAGAAGCACTTTTTAGTGTCAGGACTCAATTTTTATTTGGTTTTGTCCTTAATTGGAATCTCTACACTGAAGCATGAATCTATTTAGTCTTAGGAATATCAACTAAGAGCCAGATATTGGGGTAGTGACCTGAAAGTTCAGAGAAGCAAAAGAGCAGCTACTAGTGACTTCTTACCTCTCCAGGTCCTCTGACCAAATGGACACTGAGATCTTGTCTCCACTCACCTTATATTTTTGTCTCTACCTCCTGATTGTGCTGGGATTAAAGGTATGAGCCTCCAAAGTACTGGAATCAAAGGCATGAGCCTCCCAAGTGCTGGAATCAAAGGCATGAGCCTACCAAGTGCTTGGATCAAAGGCTTGCATCATGATTAGCTGGTGGATAGCTCCACCCTCTAATCTCAAAGCAAGTTTTATTTGTCACAACACAAACAAAGTTTCACATAACACTACACCTCTATCAGGATGCTAGTATAAGAATCCTTAGTGAACCATTCACATTGTATTTTATTGAGTTATATTCACTCCATTCAGACACACACATAAATTGAATCTAATGTTCCTATGCTTAGACCTATTTCTGGAGAATTGGCAAGAAGTCTGGTGGACATTATAGTTTTAAATCCTGCAAAGGGAGATCTAACCTGATCGAAATTCCTTTGAAACGTGCTCATTTTATATCTGTATTTTATTAAGAACAATAGGAGTTTGTTAAAATATTTTTTCAAGTTCTGATCATTTATTTGTTACTCTTATAGGCTTATTTTTTCTCTTTCAGTATGTTTTATTTTATTTATTTATTTTTAAAAAACATTAATTTTTTTCTTTATTATTATGTGTTTTAAATTTTAGACATCAGCCATGGGCTTCCCTGTCCTTCCCCCTCCTGCCCCCACCCCTACCTTCTCCCGTCTGTGGGACCAGGATCTGTCCTTAGTGCATGAGCTAGGCTTATTTTTGAGTTGACTCAGGCTTAAAAGTAGAAGCTCTCAGTGAGGACAATCCATGTCCTTTGACAGTCTATTCCTGGTGTTTTTCTTTGGCTTCCTTCATTCTCTTGGGAAACCATGTAGTACATTCTGAAGCTTTCTCCTTGTTTTAGTTAAGGTGTAGTTTCTCCAGAGCAACACTTCTGTGTTAATTGCAGGACATATGGATTAATGAGATGCTGAGTTGTGGGAACTTTGGTCCTGGCCTTCTTACCTTCTTTGGTCCAAAGTGATTCTCAACTTGTGGGTCACAACCACCCCCAAACATGTATTTCTAATGGTCATAGGAACTGAGACACTGCTTGGTAGCAAAATTACAGTTGTGAAGTAGCATCAAAAATAAATTTATGGTTGGGGGTTCCTAAGATCATCAGAAATATGCATTTTGTGATGGTTGAGATGCAAAGGTTGAGAACCACTGGAGGAACTTTCTGACAGCATATTGGCAGACCTCATCTTTCTTATAGAGATAGAAAAGCTTTTGGATTCTGCAAGGTCTTTTGATTGGTGACTGCTGAAACACAATAGTACCTGTCAGTACAGGAATACATCCCCTACTTTCTAATTATTTTTTTAATGTTCATTGGTGTCAGGTCCCCTGGAACTGGAGTTACAGACAGTAGTGAGCTGCCATGTGGATGCTGGGAATTGAACCTGGGTCCTGTGGATGAGCATTCAGTGCTCTTAACTACTCAGCCATCTCTCCAGCCCAACCCCCACTTTTAAAATAATGGTATTGAGAACTCAAATTGGCATCTACAGTGCACCCAGAACAGATTTGTACTTCCTCTTGCCAGTTCTCCTTGGTCTGGAATACCCCTTACTCAGCAGCAGGTTCACTGTCCCATGCCTTAAGACACCTTGCTTCATGGGAAAACCTTGTTTATTCATCCCACACTGATTCAGACCACACAACCCCTCCACTCTTCACCCAGAGAACATCAGAAGCTACTGCTGTGTCCATGTGCTTCTCATAGAAAGTATAAAGCTTGCATTCATCACTCACTTCAGTGAGTTTCTGACAGCTGGTACCCAGGAAGGAAATAGTTAGGTTTGTCTAGACACGGCCAAATGCCCAGGAAGCACCACAAAATAGAGTTTTCAAATTATTAAAAAAATGGTTTTTTTTGGTCCACTTTGTAGGTTACCAAAAATGATTGCTAGTATTAAAAAATATATATAGTAGTTTAGAAAATATAATTTTTGTATATATCTTTGTTGTCTAATATAGGACAAAAAAACCCACCTTGTTTGGGTATTTTGGTTTTAATGTGTATCCTTTTTAAGTGTTACAGATAGTTTTGTAGGAAATACTCAATAGTTTATGAGCTGGCTCTTGGTAATTTATTAAGGGTAAATTGTCTACAAAGTAAATTCTTTGATATCTTTGTATTTGATTTTTTTTTTTAGTTTGCCTGATATTTGTTTTTAGTTTTCTTTTATATTGAGAGACAGTGGTAGGAAAGCAAAAATGCTAACTAGATTTGGAAGCTGGATACTTGGGACCTTGGGAAAACTACCTAATATATATAAAACTCTATTTCTTCATCTATAGAATGGGAATATGAATTTTCTTTTTTTTGAGATTATAATACAATCAAATAATTTCTTACTTCTTATTTGGTTTCCCTCTAAACCCTTCCATATACCCTTCCTTATTCTATTTCAGATTAATGGTCTCTTTTTAAAAATTGAAAGTGTGTATGTATTCCTAAATATGTAGAAACAACTTGCTTGGTCAGTATAATATTACTTGTGATTTTTAGTATTGTTCGGCACCCAAATATAAACAATATGGCCTATAGAGGGAGACAAAGACTGTACCAGTGATTCAGGTCAGTGGGAAGATTCTCAAAACTGGGCTTCTCTCTCTCTCTCTCTCTCTCTCTCTCTCTCTCTCTCTCTCTCTCTCTCTTTCTCTCTCCTCCCCCTCCCCCATCTCTCTCTTTTGACAGCCACTTTTCATGGTCTATGTCACTGACAGCAAGATCAAAGAAGAACAGCCATTTCTGATCACGCAACCATGCAGGCACATCACAATTCATGATTTAGTGGAAGACAGAAGCCAAATTGCTTCCCCTTTGTCTTTCCTGTGCAAGCAGACACAGATAAGTGAAAGCAAGCCACAGAGCCACTCTTAGACCCCTGACTGTTTCTCTGACATAAGAGGTTTGAAATCCCAGTGGAATACAAACTTGTCATTCATTCCCAGTCTTCGTCCTCCTGCTCCCTGTTCCAAGGATGCTCTTTTCCATAGTCAGCGACTTCGTGTGTCTTTCAGGCCTCGTGTCTTTCTCTGCAAGGCCCCATGTATCTTACATATGGGGAAGAACTTGAAAAAAAGGGTTTAAAGCCTTTCCAATCATTCATGTCTAGCTTTCCATGTTCTCATTTTTGTTCCTTTATTGACTTAAAATTTCACAGCAGTTCTAGGGGTTGATTGATGTAGAACAACACAATTGTACATGGTTGGGAGCCATGAACTTTTCTCTGTCTAAGTACAGTGAGGCATCTGCTCCTTGGGGCTGTGAAGGGGACACTTAGGGCTTCTTAGATGCTCTTTCTGTCCTGGGATAGATAGGATAGGTTTTTCTTTTCTTTTCTTTTTTCTTTTCTTTTTTTGTGGGATAGGGGAGAGGAATAACATGTTCACCACTAGGATGAAATATAAAAAAGAAGAGGATGCTTCCTGAAACACATTCCATTAATGATAGGCGTTTCTAAGAGAAGATGTGATGCTATTTCAGAAGGAATCACCAATGCATCTCTGTGTATTTAGCAAGCACTGAGCAAGGCATAGGAATAGGGTACTAGAAGTCACGTTGTTGGAGGTTTTGTGATTTGACCATTTTAATGTCTCTAAATTCTTGAAGCTGCTGCTTGTTTTGGGTAATTAGAGCCATACAGACCCAGAGAAGATGCTTGCACAATCAGAAGGAAGCTGCTCATGCTAGAGGAGCCCCATTTTGTTGGAACTATGTATGTGTGGTGTGCTAGTAAATGTTTAACTGCTGACTCTCCAATAAAACATAGAGGTCTGGCGTTTAGTGTCTGTGGATGTTCATAATGTAATTACTCTTTCATTTCTCTCATCAATGATCTCAAAGTGCCAGAGAGGCATTACCAATGCAGTTCTTGAATTCCACACATAGACTCTGCTCTTCAAAGCTGGAGAGAGGAGACCTCAGCATCCCACTGACCTGAAGGGTGATTTCCTTTAGGTGTTTCCTTGCTTAGTTGCTCTAGGCTAGGCACTGGCAAAGCCCTCAGAACCCACACATCTATTCTAGTTTCTAGAGTCTTGCGTCACTTCTTACTTTTGTGAATGGTTTTGGGAGAACCCAGACGCCCCCCCTTCTTCCTCTGGCATAAAGAGTAGAATGTTAGAGTCAGAGAATAATTTATCTTTTTATAAGTAGGAGCCATTGTCTTCTTGGACCCAATCTGGAATATATTAGTTGCATCCAAGCTGTAGAGACAGGGCTTACTGGATACTGAAGTGAGAGAATGGTGGTTGAGTTTTGGAGCAGATGAATAAGGCATTTAGACCTACAAGTATAAGGGATGCAGTATTTTTTTTTAAGACCACACTGTAGCACACTGAAACTTCATGAGACAAGTAGTTGAGAACCATGCCCTATTAAAAGAAATCTGAGCCTTCATCAACTGCAGGCTGAGAGGCTGATAGTTTTCTGAAAGTAATGATGAACACCCTGATTTTAAAAAAAATGGAACAATCACTCTGATGACTAGGAAGACAAAACTCAAAAGGAACATTGATTGGATGGAGCTGAAAGTAATGGTACTTTCATTTTAGTGTGAACAATTTAAACACTGTAGAAGGAATTTGTTTATGAAATAGGCTTGAAGGTTAGAGAGATGGCTCAGTAGTTAAAAATATATACTGTTCTTGCAGAGAACATAAATTTAGCTCCCAGCATCATATCAGGAGGCTCATAACTCCAGCTCTAGGGTGTCTGATGTATTTGACCTTATAGGCACAAACATTGACATACATAGGGATATACATATACATATAATAAAAATAAGTTTGCTGGGGTTCCAGCTGTTGTCACTGTATTACATGTATTTCCTGAGTACTTTTCTTTCCTGTGTGTCCCACAGATTTCATAAGCATCTATGACATACTGTATGAACATACCTGTGCTGGTTTGAATGAGGCTGGCCCCAATAGGCTCATATATTTGAATGTTTGGTCCTTTGTTGGTGGAACTGTATTGGGAAGGATTTGGAGGTGTAGGCTCTTTGGAATAGGTGTGTCACTTGGAGTGGGCTTTGAGGTTTCAAAAGCCCATGCTAGGCTCCCTCTCCTCCTTCTTTGTATGTCTGCCTCCAATTTGCAGACAAGATGCAAACTCCTAGCTATGGCCCTAGTGCCATGCCTGCCTTCTTGCTGCCCTGGACATGGACTAATTAATCCTCTGAAACTGTAAGTAATCCCTCAATTAATTGCTTTTTTTTATAGTGTCTGTCCACAGCAACAGAATAGTAACTCAGACAATACCTGACCTACACACACAGTAGGATGGGGTTTTTGAAAAGTTCTTCGTTCTCAACCAATCACAAATGAGTTTTGAGTCGCAAATACTGCAGCTTTCTTGCCCTTCAAATGGCATATCTTCATTCTGTGTTCTCATACTGACTTCTGGGAACCTCAGAGGATCCCAAAGTTCAATCAGATGTCTGTAAGATCCAAAGTCATTTAAAAGTGATACTAAGACATTATTTGCCTATTTTATTTTGTTCTTTCGTAAGGGTACAATGAAGTCTCACAGAAGCACATGGCTTATGATAATGCCACTCCTCTGAATTCTTTGTTTCATAAAATTGTGTTTTTTGAAAATGTGAATCAATGAAATAGTAATAGCAGCATTCTGTTTGACTTGATGCATTTGCTGTTGAAAACCATCAGAATGTCCTCTCTCTCAGTAGTACTACATCAGCTCACACATTACATGTTAGATTAAGTGTGCACTCTTAATACTGCCAAGACTTGGAGAACTTCACAAACCAAATGGCATGTCAAAATAGAGACATTAGATGTTAGATGTCAGGCAACTCTGGACATGTCAATTAACTTTCCATTGCTGTAACAAATATTGGAGATAAAGAAAATTAAAGAGGAAAAAGGTTTATTTGGCCCACTGTTTGAAGGTTTTAGTTCATGTCTTGTTATCATTGGTTTTGAGCCAATGATGAGGTACCACTTGATGATAAGAGCTCATGAAAGAGGAAAATAGAAAATCCTTACCTCACTGGGGCATGGGATCTTGTGAGAGAGAGAGAGAGAGAGAGAGAGAGAGAGAGAGAGAGAGAGAGAGAGAGGAAAGACAGAGAGGGGAAGTGGGAGGCTTTTAAGAGACTATCTAATTAAGCTCCATTTCTTAAATATTTTACCACTTCCCAGTATCTTCACAGTCTGAGGACCAAGAATTTAACACATGGCACTATAAAGGACAGCCCAGACCTGAACTATATATAGTACTAGGCAATCTCTATGAACCTTTTATTTCTACGATATATAATGCTTTGGTTTGAAGAACATTTTTATTTTCTTTTTACATACATACATACACACACACACACACACACCACATCATACCACATATACACAACATTTTTCATTTATTCTTTTGAGAATTACATACAATATATTCTGATCATATTCATTTCCTTCCTTCAAGAACTTTTCTTAGATGAACCTACCCACCCAACTTCATGCTATCTTTCTTTTTCTCTCTTAAAAATCTCCCAAACCAGGAGTCCCATTTATGTTAGCCAAATATTCCTGGGTGTGGGTCCTGCCCTGGAGTGTGGTTGATATACCAAATGTTACTCCACTGGCAAAACCAGACTTTCCCAGAAATAATCAAATATCAGTAGCTCTTTGGTTAAGGGTGTGGCTTCATGCCTATCTCCCTTCCTCCATGATGGAATTTTGTCTGGTTTGAGCTTGTGTAGGTCTTGTGCATGCTGTAACAGTCTCTATGAGTTCATATTTGCATCTTCCTTGTTGTGTCTTGAGAACACTGTATTCTTGATGTCCTTAACCATATCTTTCTATCCCCTTTCAGCATAGATTGATGAGCCTTGAGGGGAGGTGGGCCATAGAGACATTCCACTTAGGTCTGAGCATTCCAAAGTCTCTTATTCTCTGCATATTGCCCAGTTGTGAGTCTCTGTGGTAATTACCATCTACTGCAAAAAGTAGATCTCTGGTGAAGGTTGAGTGATCTACAGGTATAGCAATATGACATTAGGACTTCTTTTATTGTTATATTTACTTAGCAGAACAATAATAGTAGTCTTTCCCTTAGGGTCCACATCTCATCTAACTTTAAGTTTTGTCCTCAGATATGGATTCTATCTCATGGAATGGGCCTTAAATCCAATAAAAAATTGGTTGATTACCCTTATAACCTTTGTGCCTCTATTGAACCAGGCAAGTAATTATTACAGCTCACAGAGTTCACATCTGGGTGACATGGATGATTACTTTTCTCCTTGTGTAGTGTGTATAGTACCGTCTAGAACTACAAATGCTAGCCAGTGTGGATAAAACCTGTAGTTGAGTACTAGCTATATTTCTCTATGTTCTATGATATAATTATATTGTATCTTCAGCAATAGAGTCTTATTATCAGTTTCTGGAGGATAACTAGTTGCATTGGCAGTAGACTAATGTTAGAGGGGTCTATGGAAGAATACAAAATTAGCATAAAAACAGTAGCCTTCTTATATTATATACAAATGGCAGACTTACTGAAAAAGAAATCAGGGAAACAAACCATTCACCACAGCCTCAACAATACTTTGGAATCACTCTTAGGAAGTGAAAAACATGTAAAATAAAACCTTTAAGACAACAGAAAAAGAAATAGATATCAAAAGATGGAAAGACCTCTTGTACACATCAATTAATAAGATTAATATTGTGAAAGTGGCCACAATATTTCAAAGCAGTCTACAGATTCAACACAATCTAAATAAAAAAATTCAAACAGTAATTGAAATTACAGAAACAGAAATTACAAAAATTGAAAAAAAAACTTAAGCTTCACATGGAAACACAGAAAAACCATAATAGCTGAGACAATCCTGAATAATAGAAAATGGTTGGAAGAATCATTGTTCCTGACTTAAAGCTGTACTACTAAGCTATCATAATAAAAATAGCATGCCACCTCCATTCAAACAGACATGTTGATCAATGGACTAGAACTGAAGACTCAGACATAAGTCTATGTACCCATGGACACCTGGTTTTGAAGAAAAAAAGCCAAAAATGTACACTGTAGAACAGACAGCCTCTTCCACATATGGCAACAAACTCAGTAGTCACATGTCAATGAATGGAACAAGATTCATGCATAAAACTAATCTTCAAATAGATCAAGGACTTCAACATGAGAACTGACATGCTGAATTAATGCAGAAGATGGTAGTGAATATGCTTGAACTCACGGACATAGGGACAGGTCTCCCTGAAAAATTTTACTTTCAAAACATCTCATCACATTTCCTCAAAAGCTGGTGGGAAATCTGAAGCACCCTGTTTTAATTTTAGCATGTTGTTCCTTTGATATTGACTTTTCGGGCTGATCATTGTTGCTCTTGAATACAACTTCTCTAGTTGACTTTGAGATATTATTGATTTCAAGACATGGTGATTTTACATATCACCATGAAGGAAGAAATGTTGTGGTTATTAAACTATGACACATTCCTGGCATTTTGCATTTTGCTTCATACTTTTAAAAATATATTTTAGATTTATTAAGCTATATAAGTGTATCTAATATAGCATCTTTTAACTCAAGAGAAGGAAGTAATAAAAATACCATTATGTTGTTCCAAAAGTATTTGCATTTTGTACCTACCAAAACTCTTTTCATCATCTAAATTTGGAACACTCTTTGGCTCCCAGTATCTTCTGTACCCTCCAAATTGCTGACATGTCTTCTTTAATTTGAGCAGTATAAAGTATTCTTTGATTTTTTTTATTATTTTCTAAAAATGTTTTCACTGCTAGCCAGGAATTAAAGAGGTTCTGTTCAAAGTCACAGCAAAATGTTGACAAATTGAAATTTGAAAAAGATAATGGCAGCCTAATTGATGCATGGCATAGTCACATCAGTATTCAATTGCTTTGATATTTCATTGCTTTGATATTTCTTTGTGCTAATTTGTAGACTCTGGCAATGTTCCCTGTGCTCTGTTGTATTGTTTGGTATATGATAGGAACTCTTTTGGGATGCCTTTCCCTAATCAAATGGGGTAAACACATGCTGCTTCATCTATGTGAAGGGCCATTTAAAAAAGTTATTCTCTTAAACGTTAGTATGTAAAATAATGGATCTCATTTTGTTATTATTGTACATATATATCTGCCATTTGTTCCTATTTACTCTTTTGTCCTCTTGTCTTCTCCTGATGTTTCCCTTTCTTTCTGCAAATAGCCATGCTTCTGATTTCACATGTGTATGTTTATGATTGTGATATGAATTCTGCCTACAGGAAAAAATGTGACATTTATTTTTCCCTCCATTACCTTCTCTGTGCCACATTTTCCTCCTAGTAATCCTGTACTCCCACCAAATAGTCTCCTGTTTTTATTATATATGCATATTTATGTTTATGTATTTGTGCATGTATGCATATGTTTTAAGATATACATTCTGCATATGATAAAATGATATTTGTAATTTAGAATTTAGCTCATTTCACTTCACCCAATGCACCTCCAACTTCATCCATTTTCTTTTGTTTTTTGTTTTTTGTTTGTTTTTCGAGACAGGATTTCCCTGTGTAGCTTTGTGCCTTTCCTGGAACTCACTTGGTAGCCCAGGCTGGCCTCGAACTCACAGAGATCCTCCTGGCTCTGCCTCCCAAGTGCTGGGATTACAGGCATGCACCACCACTGCCCGGCCCTCCATCCATTTTTTGTCAACAATGCAATTTCATTCATCCTTACTGTGGATTAATAACTAATCTATTGATAGATATCAAGGCATGTTACCAATATTTGTTGTTATGAATTGTACTTCAGTAAACATTGATGGGAGCTATTTCTGTGTTATGCTGACTTAGATTCCCTTATGTATACACCCAGGAATGGTAGAGATGCATCACAATGTAGTTCTAGTCTTGTTTTTTGAGGAACATCCCCACTGATTTTCATAGTGGCTACATCAGGTTTTTTTTTTTTTTTTTTTTTTTTTTAACCACCAGTAGTACATATTGCTTTTGTCTTTATTTACAGGGATGCTTTGCTAGAAAATAGAAATGTGAATGGACTGGGTTGTTTCAGCAGCTCAATGGCTTATGATCACAGTATTTTCTTGCTTTTACTTCATATTTTTTTTGTTGATTGATTTTCTTCATAATACTCCCCTTGTAAGACCCAAGCTGATGGGAGAGTAGCTACTGTTTGGAATATGACTGATCACTGTGGAAGAGGGAAACAAGGAAAAATAATTATTACTTTTATAGTTACCATACCATTGCTGCTCACAAGTTTCTGCCATGTCATATAGATCCACTTAGTTTTGGTAATTTAGGAAAGTGTAATTATATCAAAAGCCTTGGGGAGGAGATGTTTGATAGACATCAGTAATTACTAGTAGGTTATATTGCATGTGACAAATATTCTTACTTAGTCATCAAAGTAACCAACTCACAAATTTGCTCTGTCCTCTGCATCCAGCCTGTAAAGAAGGATCTCCAGTGATTCAAGGTGGTTTCTTCACACTCACTGTGTGTTTCCAAATCTATGGACTGTGTCCCTTTGCTTGTTTTGTTTTTTGTTTTTGTTTTTGTTTTCGGAGACAGGGTTTCTCTGTGTAGCTTTGTGCCTTTCCTGGATCTCACTCTGTAGCCCAGGCTGGCCTCGAACTCACAAAGATCCACCTGCCTCTGCCTCCCGAGTGCTGTCCTTTGTTTTCTTTAATTATTATTGTTAAATATGTATGGATAAATATATAAGTACAATCTTCCAAGTCCATTTAGTGTAGCTCATGTGTATATGGTTTTAGGGCTGATCACCTGGTATTTCTTCTTTCCCCCTCTCCCCCACTTCTTTCCTTTCTAATCAACCAACTTTTTGTGCTCTTTGACAAAAATCAAAGGGAGGGAGGAAAAATTCAATGCATAAAGATGAAAAAACAAAGCTTTAAGGAACACGTGTATTTTAAGATAAGTCTTGAAAAGATCTGGAATATCCCGTTTATTGAGATGATTGACTCTGTTAGGACTGCTGGTCAATTTGAATGCTAGAGCTCCTTTGCATTTCTGTTTCCTCATGAAGTTTAACAAGTGCACGTCTCTCAACTACTGAGTAAAAATGAAACCAACTCACTGTTGATGTAATTACACCATCTAAATATATCTACTAGAATCAAGTTAAAGTGGAGAAGATAAGTGCGAAGATGGACCCCTTCACAAAAGTAGAGTGAATAAATTGTTGCAAATGTTTTCCTAACTAGTAGCCAAGTGTCATTGAATTCTATGACCCTGAGCATCTTTACCCCTGTAAACTGAAAGGTTCAGTTCATTGTCCAGCATACTTTTTTTTTTAAATGGAACTAAGTCACAGGAATCATGTCCTGCTTTTCTCTATGCCTGGAAAGTTCCCTGGTAAGGCAACCTATGCCTTGCTAATAATAGTGAGACTGAGGTTAGAGTAGGCAGGAGGATGGAGTGCCTCTTTATCTGTGAAAGTAGAGACTAATAATTGGCTCTATAAGGATTGTGAAGGACAACATCAATATAAGTTCAAAATCATGCTGTCTGGCAGTTGAGTATGTTGATGAAATACTACCCAAAAAAGGCTGATATGTCAGGAGAGCAGAGACAAAACATCTGAACAGATACACTTTGCAGCAATTTCACAGGCAAGAGTATCAGCCCCATCTCTCACCATCTGGAGAACTATTGGTTGGGAGGGCCTACTTTTTGACAGTAAGTGATTTATTATTGGTGTAAGTTGAGGAAGGTATAGGCATATATGGATGGAATCAGGTGTATAGCAAAGGGTACATTTATACTTACCTATATACAAACTTTCTCTATATTAAATTTGTGTAATGTTAAGATCAAGTGATATTGTGAAGGGCCACAAAAGTCAGAGAATAAAGATGGTGGATTTGTTGGACAATGTAACTTTTTGGAATGAATGAATCTAGAAAAAAAAGTGTTTTAAGAGGTTCTAGAACAAGGTAACTATAATAAATTCACAGTCTGTGATCAGGTCTGTCTCCATCACCCTCAGCATCTTTCCCCATCTTGAGGCTTCTGAGGAAGGTTTGGTTATGGATTTGGCAAGGAGACAGAGTTGTAATTATAGAAAATCCTACAGAGATAGGATTTAATTTTGGAGTAGAAACTATTCTGTATTATTTATTATAATCCCAAAAGGGCTTTAAAAAATAAAACTGTGCAAATAGTTAAGAGCTTTATACACATAATTCAAATGTACATCTTTAAAAATACTGCTTGCTTAGCTTTTCATTGACTTTAGTAAGCATAGATGTGTAATTGTGATTCTTTACATGTAAAATATAGATAAGATCCAACTTTTAATGACAAGAAGTAACCAGAATTACAATTATTTCTCCATATACTAATTTGCATTCATAGCTTTTAAAGTGAGTATCAACGGACTTTGAAGAACATTCCTAACTTAGCGTGCTCTGCATCAGTTATTGTTTAAGAGTAAATATTTGTTGAAATCTGTTGGATTCACTTGTTCTGAATTTCTTCCAAACACATTAAACGCTGTTAATCACAGTGGATTTATATGTTTTGAACCCACTGGTATCATATTTTCATTTAATTTGCTGTTATTTTTTTCATCTTGATTCCTTGTGACCAATTCCTTTAATGAGAAACTAGGATCACAGAGCAAACACTCCTTGATGCAGACAGCCAGTCTCTGAAGCGGACAGTCTGCAAAATGGCTGCCATTGACTAAGCCCATTGGGATGGTCTATGCAAAGTGAGGACTTTTTTCAAAGGTTGGCATGCTCGGGGGTGGCTCTAGCTATGGCAGCGCAGACCATTCAGTCTTTTATTATTCTTGTGCAATAGCCTGACTTTGGTCAAGGGAGAGGAAATCCTTAGGCTTAACTGAAGACAATCAGCCCAGGGTCAGGAGGGTAATGCGGAACAGACTGGAGGTAAAGGCAGCGTGGAAAGAAGGATGAAGGGGAGACCACAGCGGCTTCAAAGATCAGACTCAAAGATGGAGACCGAATGCACCTGCATGGTAAAGTATATGTAAACCTTAAAATATACAGAGCCCCAGGGAGGTGTAAAAATAAACCCAAGCTTATTTAGTTTACTGCCTTTCTACTTCTCGGGTGGCTTGTCCAGCTGTTACCCAGTTTGGGCAGGCTGGTTTGTATGCCTGATTTTTTAGGAGTTTATCACAGGGTTCCTGGGAGAGCAGCTGCTGGTAAAAGGGCCCTCAATGCCTTCATTATCCATGAGCTCCAAGCTTCACAGCTCCTGATATTAAACTGCTTTGATTGGAGATTATACGTTGTTTCATTTAAATTTTAAATGGATCACTGTAATGTGCTTTTAGGTAATTTGTAACATGCCTCTGGGCATAGCACCATTTTTATTTTGGTTTCTAAATTACACAGAAGAGCAGGAATGCCCCAGATTAAAAGGGGTAACTGGCCCATGCAGGATCCTCTTTCAGCTAGCTGCCTTCCCTCCTGCAGTCCCAGGCATGGCTAATAAAATATATCAAAGCCAAGGAGAATTTGAAGTGGAATCTCCTTTGCCACAGTCATTGAGCATTGCTATTAAGTTTTCCCTGAAAGGTGGTTGTTATTAATACCTTTTTATGGATAAAGGAATCATAGAGTGTTTGAACATGATGCATGAATTCTTATGAACTAGCACAGTGTTTGGAAAGTCATACTGCAGCTTACAGGACAGGCTTGACTCTATTAGGAAAATGGGATTCATTGAAGCCTGTTGCTCCGAGCAAGGTAGTTGGTCTTTTTATGACTCAGTTGTCACATCTGAAAATGTACAGTGATAAGGGACAAGTTAATAGATTTAGAGAGTATATAACAGTGCTGGTGTAGCCATGATTGAAGTGACCCTCTACACCACAGTCTCTTGCTTTATACTCTGAGTGTTATTATGTTTGTGAATTCAGATTATTTTTCAGGTTTTATGAGGATGCTATGAATCAAGCACTTATTTCATATAACAGGTACAGTAGGATCTGGGTGCCTTAAAATCAAACACTTCCCTAGCTCAGCTCAGCATTCCCCAAAGAAGTGTGGAAAACTTGGCTGCAGGAATAGGCTTGTATCATCAGTTCAAGATAGATTAAGACCCCAAGTCATTACAAAACCTTCCAAGTTTCAGTGTTTGGGGTTTTAAAATTATAAGTAAGGGATTCTAGTTCTGAAATATTATTGAATGGAGGTAAGTAATTGGAACCAAGAAACATCCAAGATCCAGGCTAGAATTTTCATCAGTAATTCTTCATTTTGTAGTTTTGCAGGCAGAAAAATGAAAAATTATGTGGCAATACTGACTTCACACAGCTGCTCAATAAGAGACGAGCTTCTTAGTTCAGTATAGACAAATGGTTTATACTGAGCACAGATGTTTGTAAGCATTTTCTTCAAACACTGTTTTCATGGAGAGTCATGGTTGATGAACAAGCAAAACAAAGGGCCTTTTTAAAAAATCCTTTTAATTGTGTTCCTATTTTGTTTCAATATATTTAAAAACTACTGCTTTATTGTGTATATATTAATGGGCTATCCTCCAATGAATGTATACATTAAATAATGTATGAACTAAGCTAAACACATGTAACTTCCAAAGCATATTTCTTTGTGGAAAAAAAAAATCTTCAAAATCTTTTCTCCTAGCTTTGTGAAATACACAGGGCATTATGTCACCTGTAGACATCCTATTGGTACATCACAACTTCTTGCTCTTATCCAACTATAATTAACCCTTCCCCGTCTTTTGGCTTTTTGAGACAGGATTTCTCTGTGCAGCCCTGGCTGTCCTGAAATTCGCACTGTAGACAAGGCTGGTCTACAAAGACAGGGTATGTTGCATAAAATATGAAAAAATAAAATTAAAGCATTATGTAAAACGATTTATTAGAGAAAGGGAAGATGGGCCGTTCTCCACTGGGCACAGCCACTGTGATGGAATGATTGCTCCTGGTAGTGGCAGTCAATTATTAATTCTCGTTTGGATCAGTCTCAAGTGGCTATGCTTTAAAAATGTCAGACACACTCAAAGGTTGAACATATGTCTTTTTTTAATCTTTGAGAGGGTAACTGCTGCTTTTTGCTGTTTTTGCAGACTGCTGAACCCCTTATTCAGTCTTTGGTGCAGTGACTCACAAGAGCACTGGATTTAGATGGCTTCTGTGTCTCTTGTCTTTTCATTCCCATGGCTCTGGGCTCATGATCCTCTGTTTCAGGTTTCCCTACCCTGCTCTAACCTGGGAGATATATATTACTCCAGGACTGCAGACTTGGTCTGAGGTCACCATTACAGTCTTCTTTTTCTCTATCCACAGTTATTTATAATTCAGACTCTCATTTTCTCCCTTGCCTAAGTCTTAAACCATAATTCTCCAATGATGTGCTTGCTAATTCCTATTTTTCAATACTTTCATTGATTTTTTGAGAATTGCACAGCATGAACCTTGATCACACTCACTTTCATGTCTTCCAAGTTCCACCCCCATTTATGCCCTTCCCCCAAAGAAGAATAAGAAGGAGGAGGAAGAAGAAGAAGAGGAGGAGGAGAAGAACAAGTCCAATTTGTGTTGCCCATATACTCACTGGAGCATGGTCAAATTTACCTGGCCTTAAAGAAAACTAGTCCTTCCCTATTGTACCCCAACCGAAGCCATCAGTTGTGGAGAGCTACACTTCAACATCCTTATCACATTTCAAAGAGCTCTCTATGATGGTTTCCTGTCTAGGCTGTTACATTTTGGGGTGGGGGTAGGGGTTGTCACAGAAGCCTTCTATAATCCTTTTTCTCAACTGTGAGTCTGCAGTAGTTGGTACCACTGCAAAATTACCTTTGTTGACTTTTACAGTCAGTGGGAGCACAGATCACATATTTCCATATGGTCTTTAGTGGCAACGCTGCCCATGGACATCAACGTTGCTTCAGGTGGCAGGCAGCCCAGAGCACAGACATCTACATGCCCTTCAGTGGTAACATGGGCCACAGATATCAACATGACCCCTGGCTGCAGTAGGATCATGGACCTAGATAAGGCCCTGAGTGGCAGCATGAATTGTGGACATCAACATGGACTCAGGTGGCTGCCCAGGCCATTCACACCAACACGGTCCCAAGCTGCTGTAAGGATTGCAAACATCCACATGACCCTCAGTCTCCAACATGGCCTGGAGCAGTGGACCATGGATACCAACATGACTTCCAGGGGCAGCATGGACCATAGAGGAGGTCCAATCCAGAAAAGGAACCATTCTTCATCTTAGACATCCTGTCTGCTGCTCAGAACCAGGATAATCATGTAACTGGGCAGCATGTTTGGGAGCTGAGTCTGCATGCTCCAGGCTGCTGCACACCACCCTGCCAGCCTTACCTAGCAAGGACATGTTTCCCTGTCTACCACAGCCATCTCTCAGACCTATCACTGTAGTCATGCCTCCCACTCACTGCTATGTTCCTCCATTTTTCCTCCCTCTCCATACCATATTTGTTTGTTGTAGTGGCATTGCAAACCACAGTGTGTCACCTAGTGTCTATATATTTTTTGCCCAAATACCTTTATATGCAAATATTCATTGCAATGAGTCATTGGTCTGGTTCAAAGTTTCTGGTTTCTCAGGGACCATAAATACTGAACCATTGTCCAGACTCCTCTTGGATATCCTGCTCTTGCTAAGAGTTAGGGTGATGTTGTGAGGTGATGGGGTGGCTAGGCAGGGTGACTGGGAAGAGGGGCAGGTTCTGTGCCAGTTTCTGGCTGCTGTACACCTCTCTGTCCTTTATGTCTGCCACTCTGAAGTATACCAGGCTGGATCTCTGTGCTTGTAGCCTGCTGGTGGCACTGCTACCTCACACTATCCATCTCCCAGCAGGAGAAGCAGCTAGGGCTGCAGCGCTGCTCCATGGGGATGGGGAGGTGGCTGGCAGGCCTAGGACCAGCCACTCAGTAATGACATGTTTCCTCAGAAATTCCAGGCCTCTGCACACTACCCTGTCCTCTTCAGGCAACACTACTGCACACACTGTCTCCAGCACGGCAACCAGCACAGGCTGAAGCCCTGGTGGCTCTGTGTTGGGGGCTGGCCCATCCTATTCAGTAATGACATGGTTCCTTGGGAGCTCCAGGCCACCTGCACTTTAAGTCTCTCAGCAGAGCAAGCATCATAGGTGGTGGCTCTAGGCTGGAAGTTGGCCCTATTCAGTACTGATTTGTTTTTGCAGGAGCTCCAGGCCACCACACAACTCTCTGTCCTTTGTGCCTGCAAACCCATGGTCATCAGGCACAGCCTTTGTGCTTGCAACTTTCTGGCTGAGATTCTGTGACTAAGGGTGCAGACTGGTCATTCTCTGCCACAAGTGGCTCTCTTCTGCCATCTTTCTTTCCAGTTTGGTGGTTCCACTTTTTAAAAGCACCTTCCAATACCACTTGCCTTCCCCCGACCCCATGAGTTGTTCCAGAACTACTGCAGGCTCCATAGACTCCTTTTTCTCCACCTTGTCACCCTTCAGAGCCTTCATGGATCTCTCAGACTCCTTGGAGATCCGTGGCCATCTTTGATTTCCCTCACAATGTGCTATTGGAAACACTAGCTCTGAGCAAGTGCATTGCTTTATTTTTCTTTATTATATATCTACCATGTCCCTGGTACTGTCCTACTGTTCTTAGTGGTAAATACTCAGAGATAAATGAGCTATGATTGTATATTACAGGTAGTCATGGCTTATGAAGGGAGATTATATAAATATGTTACATATATTGCATAATATATATGTAAATAACCATTTTGCAAGTAATTAGAAATATACATACAGAGTTATCTGTGTTGGAATGCCATCTCTTCCTGTTTTGCTTGTTTGTTTGTTTGTTTGTTTGTTTGTTTTTTTGGTCTCACTATGTAAACTTGTCTGGCCTAGACCTGAACATATAGACCAGAAGAGCCTTACACTTGTAGAGATCCACCTGCCTGTCTCCTGAGTGTTGGATTTAAGGCTTGTGTTAGCATTCTGAACTCGCTCTTGGGACCTGCCTAGCCTCCTGACATCATCTTATGTGATGTGTGACATCCTTTTTAAGAAAAAACTCCTCCTCCTTCACTCTCTCCCTCTCCCTCCTCTGGGCAGAGACCTCTCTGTCTCTCTGTCTCTCTGTCTCTCTGTCTCTGTCTCTGTCTCTGTCTTTTCTCCTTCCCTCCATTCCCTCTACCCTCTCCACAAAATAAACTTGCCATGTGGATGTCCTAACAGCAGTGAAACTTTCCACTCTCTGCTGCACCTTCAATGGCATGTTTCACCTGCCCTAGGGCACCTTGGTCCAAACCTGTGAAGACCTTCACATGCCGTATCATTACAGGTTGTAGTACTGTGCCCAGATTGATAATGAAGAAAGTTTTATAAACAATTGTAGCTATAAACTAATTCCTGCCAAAAAAGAGATCTGGATTAGGCTGAGAACCCAGTAGTCATTTCATTAATGATAATAGTTTATCTTCATTAGCCACTCCAAAACATTAACCAATACCCCCACATTGTATAACTTAATCTTCATAGATGTTTTGTGGAATAGTATTGTTCTTAACTGCTATGTAGGAAAACCCTGTGAAAAATAAACTAGTTTAGCTACACCACATTTACATAATCTTTAAATGGCTGAGCTGGGATTAAAAAAAATTAAAAGAAAGAGGATGTTTCCATATCCCATATCATACATTGGCAGGATTTCACTCAATATCATGACATAGTACAGAACCACACTGTTAACATTGACGGCCACATCATTGAATCTATTGCCCATCTTGTAAAGAAAAAAAACGAAAATAGGCTGTTGACTGGCAGTTCTTTTGCTCAAGGCAGCCAGGGCAGCATGCTAGACTCTAACAATTTCAAACTCTCCTCTGTACCACCCCCTCCACCCTGCATTTTTAGTTGGTACCTAAATTATTAGCCATGTTAATCAAACATCTCTTTTTAGAAAATGTTATGGTCTGCACTTTTAATATTGAGACAAACCTTTGAAAATTGAATGAAAAAGGATTTGATGAAGAGAGTCTGGGAATATTCTACCTCTTTAAGCCACCCTGCAGATTCACCTGACCTCTTGCTTTTCATAGTGAACTCCTCACCCCTGGCTGTGGTTGGTGGAGGTGATACTGGGATGAACAAATATCCCCAAAACAAATTATGATTTTATCAGACTGGGGATTGTTTAACTTATGAAAACAGGCCACAGCCTGCCACATGGGGAAACTCGTATACATTTCAGCATTTTCTCACAGAGCTAAAACATAAGCTTATCTAAAACGTGCCTTCACAGAAAGATAAGCTGTACATTTTAACTGTTAGCATTTGTGTTATTTTGATTACAATGTACAGAACCAATTGTTTAAACAGATATGTCACATTGGTATGTGTGCAAGGTTGTGCTGTAATTTGCTTCATTTTCATGTCTGAAAAGAAAGCATTTCAGGTAGTATTATAATATATTTGAATATTTCACTCCTACATTATAGAGCTATTAAAAAAACCTTTCATGAGATAGAATACATATTTTGTGTGGCACAAATGACCCTAAAAAATTAAAGCTTGCTACAGTAAAAAAAAATGCCATGTTTATCTCAGGCATAAATCATAGTGATAAACATGTGGAAATGATTTTTGTCTCTTAATCCAGCTGAGAAAACAGCTAATGGAGACCTACCAAAATAGCAATCTGTCATGTCATCATTTTTCTCAGAAGCCATGTAGGGACTGTAATAATAGTTCAAAGTTAAATTGTATATGATGTACTTTGGTGATGCTCTTTGTTCATTAGGGGATAATTAAGCATCTTAGCATTAGGACCTGGCTATTAGGTGAGAATTTGAGATTAGAAGACTATGAACTAATATAATAGATGAGGAATTTGGAAGTCCCTGGTTTCCTAACATGAAAACTGAAGTCCAGAGAGGTCATGAGTTTCTTGCTAAGAGGTTAAATTATGAAAACTTTTATCACTTCTAATTCTAGGTAGAAACTTTAAGGAGAATTATAGTCAAGATTCTACACTGATGTAAGCACATTGGTACCATTTAAAAAAATCGGTTGAAGAAGATGGAGTTTGAGTGTGCATAAAACAAGATAGAATTGCTGTGTGATTTCATAGAGTCAAGAGAAAGCAAAGAGCTTTTAAGTTTGGTGCATCTCATTTGCCTATTTTTTTGCTTTACTTTATGCATTTGAGGTGTCACAACATGACTTGATACAAATGTACACAATAAAATCTTTACTACAGTTACACAAATCTAAATCCACTACTGTCCATTTCTCTTAGCAAATTTCAAATGTAGAATGCAATACAATAGATTCAGAGGATTGCTCTTATCAATTATTTTCTTTATTCTTTTTTTATATTTTATTTTATAATTTAATTTAATTTTACGTATCAGTCACCCATTCCCCTGTCCTCCTTCCTCCCGCCCCGCCTGCCCTCCCCAGGGGAGTTCTGTAGTGGGTAGCTATCCCAGCCTTGGCTTGGAAGTTCCAACCCTCATTGAGGCTTTGGAATGGTCACGCCCACAAGGCGGGGCTGAGGGAGGAAGCTGAAGACCCAGGATCGAGAAGAGGTCTCTCTTGGTTCTGGGACCCTGGAAGCAGGAGGTAGACGGAGCAGAGTTCTCCAGAGAACACTGCAGGACTGCGCCATACCTTTGCCAGACCTTACAACCTACCTATCCCCTCATTTGTAAGTTACCCCACAAAATAAACCTCCCTTTTAACTACGTGGAGTGGCCTTAATAATTTCACCAATAGAGTTCTTTATTCTTTTTATTGATTGAAAATATACATACATTGTATATTGTGTTTTGATCAAATCCACCCCTCTATAACATCTCCTCTCATATTTCCTCTACCCTTAGACCACTTTACCTCTAAATTCCATGTGCTTTTTTTTGTTAAAACCTTCTGAATACACTTAGTCTTCCTGTCCATGAGTGGGTGTAGGACCACCAACTGGAGTATGGGTAGCCTTTTGGGGGCCACATCTCTGAAAAAATTGGACTCTTCCCTCCTCAGCAGCCATCAGTTACCAATTGCTTCCTATAAAATGAAGTTCTTTTTTTTTTTTTTTTCCCTGTGAGCACTGCAGGACAAGGAGACTGTTCTCCACTTTACATGATGATTTCCAAGGCACTCTAATGTTCATATTTGATCAAAGAAAAAAGCTATCACAGATTTAGGAGGGTATTTTTTAAACTTTCAGCATAAGGAATTGGAGAAGTAGAGTGGCTTTGGGCCTGGCTCATGGTGACACATTCATTACGGAAAGAAAAATGGACAAGCACCCAGGTGCTTACATATATTAATAAGTAAAGGTTATCCACACAGACTTTTTCTTTCTTTTTTTTGGTTTTTCGAGACAGGGTTTCTCTGTGTAGCTTTGCGCCTTTCCTGGAACTCGCTTTGGAGACCAGGCTGGCCTCTAACTCACAAAGATCCTTCTGCCTCTGCCTCCCGAGTGCTGGGATTAAAGGTGTGCATCACCACTGCCCAGCTCACACAGCCTTTTCATGGGTGCAGAAACAATGGTTACTCATAGTCTAAGAATTTCTTATATTAATATTCTTCTTGCTTATTTGATCCTTCATCTTTTTATAATATATGATGTATGTCATATCCCAAATAAAGCTCCGACTAAAATCTTAATATTCAAGGTTGGTCTATTTCCTTAACCCAGTGAGAACCCCAGTAAATCCTACAATAGGATTAAATATTCTTCATCTGCCTTTCCCTTCTTTTCACATATTGAATACATTCAGCATATTTATAGCTGAGCTCAAGGTAGAGCAGATGATGAACATAATTCAGTTTCTACCAAATACTTCTCAGAAAGGAGAATTGTGATAAACCTAGTACGAAAAACATTTTCTTCATTACAAGCTGTACTAAAGTTCATAGTCTTCAATTCCTCAAAACTTTTTACTGTGGTGGATATTGTTCAGTTAGACCTCCCAAGACCTCCACAATTAGCTGCTTAAGAGAAAAGAGAAAGGAGAAAAATTTCTTTGGTGATTAGATAAGAAAACTGTATTTTACTAAAACCAAAAATTTTTTTCAAGTAGGAGAAGGTGAAAATAGTTTTATATAAGACAATTCTGCACACAGTGATTTTATTCATCATTTAAGGAGCCAAGAATTGTGCTATGTGAATGATGACTTAGGGTGTCTTATTATTACAGTACCTGAGTATTCTAACATGTTTCTGAAATTTCTTTTTTTTTCTTTTACTTCAGAGAGTCATGAAAAGATTGACTCATTTCTCAAAGGAGCATTGATAGGCCTTACTGCAGCTGAGATGTTTCTTGGCAGTAAGTGGAGGTGTTATTAGAAGTAACCATGTCTTCTGGACCTTTAGCTACTTACTTATATCCTCAAGGCTCAGGTATATCAAAGGATTACTACAAAATTTAAATGTGATACAAATATTTCTGCCTTATATAATTTTGCTTTAGATTTCCCAAAGAACCCTTTTCCACAATTACATAACACACACACACACACACACACACACACACACACACACACACACACCTCTCAAACATCAAAAGATGTCTCTAGGGATTTCTAATCTTCACCAGGCAATGAATCTTTATGTTATGGGTACATATTATTATGAAATCAAGACAATGCAAACACTGAGCACAGGAATAGCATAGAACCTCTCAGCTTTTCCTACCTGCACTTAGATATTTGGTGATTATTTAGAGAGAGAGATATGCAAATTTAGCAGTAGATCTGTATGCTAACTTCCTCCTTAAGAAGGATTTTATTTTGTTTATCTGTGAATTGTGTGATGTATGTATGTGTATATGTGCAGGTGACCACAGATATCAGAAGGGATAATCAGGAATTGGAGTCATGGGCATTTGTGAGAGGCTGGATATGGATACTAGGGTCTGAACTTCCAACCTTTGATGGAGTAATAAGCACTCTTAACCACTGAGCTATAGCCCAGCAGTTCTTAAGCACTGAAACACAAGAGGATTATTGTATAGGGTACGCACCTATACCACGGTGAACCCTCATGCATAGCTAATTTGTTCATGGTTATTTTCTGCTGTACCCCTTTACCAGTTTAAGCATGAAGAAACAAAATCAGAGATGGTAAGAGAATGTGATCAGGCTACATGGGTAGTTGATTTGTTAGGTTACTTGATAAATAAAACTGAAACCTTTTTTTCCCTTATTTTTACTTATCTGAACGTATTTTTATTTTCTCCATTATTTTTCCTGTTAGGATAAATACCGAATTCTTCCAGATTATTTTCTTAAGCTTATAATATTTCATAAAATTCCATATCTGATCACTACATTTTATCTTCTGTTAAAGCAATCTGATTATTTAATAATACCTTTTAACAACAATATATTAAAAAGAAATTATGTTCCTAGTGGTGGTAGCACACCAACCAATCACTCAATTCATTGATTCATTTAAGGTAGTTGTCTCAAGATTTAGAGAGAGCTAAGTAAGTTGAGAAGTTTTCTTAGTCTCATAAAAGTTCAAACAGGCAAGTGGATTCCAGATTATTTAACACATGTGGAAAGCGAGAGAGTTGGATAATACACTCAACTTCATACAGCATGTAGGTGTTGGGATATGCTTCTCAATTTTGGAACACTATTCTCTGTTTACCATTCTACTCTCGTTAACACTGTTGATTCCTGTCATCCTTGAGAGTTCCGCCATGACCTACACCACAAGGTAATCTCACAGTTTCACACACCACAGGAAGCATGATGCATGCTTCTTACCCCCAGCAGTTTCTGCAGGGATAATATCACTCTGGGGAATATAACGATCGTGTTAGCTACCTCATGATCCTATCATTGGGATTAACTTTTTCCCTGACTCATTAGCGCTTCTACACAATGACTCTTATTATACAAGATGATTCCTTACTTTGTCTTATTTTCTGTGCTTAAAGTCTTCCAGTCTTTGCTTAGATATGTAATCCAGAGGCAAAGCAGGAAAACAGTATAATTCTCTCCTTGGTTGCTAGGGTCATTAAGCATGTTTGAAAAACAAATGGACCTTACTCATAAAGACATTGTGGTTCATACTGCAAAGAAACAACAAAGTGATTTTAGTGACTTTTATGTGACTCATTTATTTTCAGTTTCTGAAACTATGCTCCATGATTATCTTTATCTACTTTGACACAGACACCATTCAGGCTTGGTGGTTGAGTTTTTACCAGTTTTTCTTCCACAAGGAAGTAGTGGGGCTGTTTTTCTAGATTTGGTTGAATTATACACAGTTTTTCTTAAATGGTTCAGGGAACTTCAGCTTTTCTGATGATGGCTTTGAAGCACATGTTCTCTTTTTCCATGTAGTGAAAAAGGCTAGTAACTTACATGTTTTTCAGTTAGAGCTTTAAAGGTGAAATCACAAAGACTTTGGGTATGACAAGTACTACTAGCCTTCACAAAAATCAATTTATTGTTTTTTCCCAGATAGTATAACCAGATAGTATAACATTTTCAACATTCCTCATAGTTAATGACTGAGTTCTACCTGACGGAGTGTGGGTAGAGGTGATATACACTACTTCCAGACCAACCCCCCACAAAAATCTAGTTCTATAAATGCTTACTAAGTATCCACTGTCTTTCAGGCCCAGGTAAATGGAATAAGTGGTTGTATTGACAGAAGAGTGACAAGAAATAGAATTTAAAACATGAAGTTAATTTAATGGTGAAGAATATGTAAACTTATCCCTAAATTACCCCTCTTTGTCATCATTTCATTTGTTCATATATTTTAAGCTTTCATACTTGAGTATATTCACCCTATCCTTCCCTTTCTCATGCCTTACTCCTTAGTTCCCCTAGATAGTTTTACTTCTACTTATATGCCATAAACATACAAACACAATCTTATATATCAAGAAACCTATTCGTCTTTCAGAGACTGGCTTAATTCACTTAATGTGATTATCTCCAATTGTGGATGATTACTTTTCACTGTGTAAATATGTTTTGCTGTAATTGCTTTAGTAAAGAAGCTGACTGGCCAATAGCCAGACAGGATAAGGTTAGGAAGGAGAACCAGGCTAAGGACACTGGGAAGAAGGATAGCAGAGTCAGAGGAGTTACCAGCCAGACATGGGAGAAAATAGGAGATGCCAGATGAAAGATAGGTAATGTCGCATGACAGAATGTAGATTAATATAAATGTGTTAATTTAAATTATAAGAGGAATCTAGTAACAAACCTGAGCTATTGGCCAAGCATTTATAATAATATTAAATCTCCATGTCCATTATTTGGGAACTGGCTGGTGGGAAAGAAAAGTCTGCCTACATATGGTGCTCAGTGTGAGGAAGCTACATCCACATAAGACCTGAGAAAGCTTAAAACAGGTTCTAAACACAAAAATGGAGACAAACATGGCTTCCTAGTCTCATGTGTCTCATGCTGGCCATAGTACAGAGGTGTCTCTTCTGGCAGCTGCCAGCATACCATGAGCTAAGCCACATGGTGTATTCCTGCATTCTCTCCCACAGGAGGCAGTGAAGAGAGGCGTCTCTCAGCTACTGCCTCCAGGCTTGAGCTCCTAGACACCAGTGAAAATAAATGGTCCAGGTGATCTAGCATCTCAAAATGCCTCTGCTGTAGTTTCCTCAGAGTTCTGCATCCAGAACAGCTTCAAGGCTGCTGATTGAGATAGTCTAGCTTCACAAGCTATAAGACTTAACAATTATCCTGAGTTTTTCAAGGTTTCCCCCAAAATGACAGTGCCCCCAGATAATAGGAAGCAGTCTAGAGAAAACAACACCCACATTCCCAAAAGATGGGTTATGGATATATATTGTCATTTAAGGGGAGGTGATTTCAAGTTATTATTGGTCTTGGTAAAAAGAAAGCAAACAAATGAGTTAAAGTCAAAGATCTCTTTCTAAAGGAAAAAAGGGGGATATAATGTAGAAATGATAAGATAAAAAGGTAGATTATTTTTTTTCTTGTTTTTGTTTTTTTTTTTTTGTTTTTTGAGACAGGGTTAGTGAATACCCTAACTGCCATTATAGAGTCCAGTGACTAATGGAGGCAGATGCAGAGATCCACAGCCAGGCACCAGGCTGAGCTCTGGCAATCTGATCGATGAGAGAGAGGAGGGATTCTGCAGGAGGGGGATGTTGAGGTCACGATGGGAAGACATGCAGAGATGACCGGCCATGCTGGTGGAAGCCCATGAACTATAGACTAGTGGCTGTAGAGCCCCCATGGGATTGGACTAGGCCCTCTAGATACAGAAAATGGTTGTTTGGCTTGAACTGTTTGGGGGGCACCCAGACAGGGGGATTGGGATCTGTCCCTGGTACATGGGGAGGCTTTTAGGAGCCCAGTGCTGGTGGTGTGACACCTTGGGCAGCCTTGGTGCAGTGGGGAGGGGCTTGGACCTGCCTAGGCCCAGTGTGCCGGGCTCTGCTGATTCCCCATGGAAGACCTTGATTTGGGGGGTAAGGGGATGCAAGGATGGCTTGGGAGGAAGGACGGGGGGTGGGAGGAGGGAGGAGATGGGATCTGTGGGTGGTATGTAGCGTGAGTAGAAAATTTCTTAATAAAGAAAAATTAAAAAGGTAGATTATTAAATCTACTTTAATCTAAGAAACAACTATTAATCTCAAAATATTTTACATTGGTATGGATTTTGGTTTATTGATACAAATTTAAAGTTAATTTTGTTATACTGTATGTATGTTTCTACTCCTGTTGGGGGTATTGTGTTTATGTAGGTCTTTTAAAAATGTAATGTATAATTAAGAAATACAGATTAACAGTAATCTATAATAATCAAACTTATAATCATATCAGGTTCCCAAAGTTAAACATACATACACACACACACACACACACACACACATACATACATATATATATAGTTAAATAGATATAGATAGATGGTCTCCAAACACTTCAAAGACCTACAGAATTTCGTACTTAATATGTTTAATAACCTATGGCTTTTAATGACAGCAAGTCATGTCTTCTCCTGATAGCACCAATTTACTTCAAAAGAAGATGATGGGCATCAAAGAAACTCCATATCTTTTCTTTATGGCAAAAACTAGCCATATGGGCAAAGAAACTGCCCTTGCTTCAATTGTTGACAGTATACTGTCTGAACTGCATGAACAGGATGGAAAAAATGTGACTGCCAAACATTGCCAAGACAAGGTAGGACAGTACTTCAAAATTCCTTGCTTCTCTGCAAAATCTGTCAGATATACTGGGTCTGTGGGCCAAAGAAGGATGCTCTAACATTACAGAAGAACTTTGGGTGACTGTCTAGGCAGCTAGTTGTCCCGGTTGTTAAATAACATCACACCCTCTTTGGGTCTTTGATGAAATTAAAGACTAAATAATTAGACTTAAAGTTTTCCTTGGTTATGATAAAAGGTAAATTAGGTATACAACTTTAGACTCACAAAGATAAGATAGATACTATTTTCTCTAAATTTGCCAAATTCAAATGGACTGGATATTGTGACTGGAATTCTTAACTGTTTTTGTTGTATATAATTTTACCATGTTAAAGTTAAAACCTTCCTTTTTAAATATACAAAAAGGGGGAAATGTGGAATATTCCTTTATACCATGTGACTATATGTCATTGTAATTTAATAAAGAAGATGACTGGCCAATAGTTGAACAGGGTAAGGTTAGGAAGGAGAATCAGACTAAGGACACTGGAAAGAAGGAGGCCAGAGTCAGAGGAGTCACCAGACATGGGAAGAAACAGGAGGTGCAAGATAAAAAAGAGATAATGCCACGTGGAAGAATGTAGATCAATATAAATGGATTAATTTAAGTGGTAAGAGTTAGCTAGTAACAAGCCTGAGCTATTGGCTGAGCGTTTATAATTATATTAAGTTTCCATGTCAGTTTTTTGGAAACTGGCAGGCAGGAAAGAAAGTCTGCCTACTTTCAATTGCATTAGTTTTCTTGAGAATGGAATAACTTGTTTTTTACAGATGAAAAAAATTCCAGTGTGTATATATACCACATTTCTCTATCCATTTCTGGACACCAAGTTTGTTCCATAATTTAGCTACTGTGACTAGTAATGCCATAGATATTGATGTGAAGGGTGTCTGTGATTTGTTGATTTGCAATAACCAGAGGGGAAGAACTGGGTCATACATACCTCAATTTCTTAAGCCCAGAGCCTTGATACACAATGCTGTAGCTTAACAATCTTATTATACAATTGACATAAAGTCTGGGTTTAATATGTACTATGTAACACATTGTATATAAGTAAACACTACAATTATAAAAACAGGCTTGTCTAATGCTTCCCATGTTTCTTTTGACTTCGAACATTTCTGGTTAAAAAAAAAAGGAGGCTGACACCTTTCCACCAGAGCAGCCCAATAAAGCCAACCCTGTTAGTACAGGAATGAGTGAGCTAGCCCAGAAATTTTAAGCAGGGAGAGCTGTTGCCATTACCCATCTGTCTCGTGGTGGTATTCGCGGGGGAGCACCCCCATCAATGCCTGAGGTAGGTAGAAAAGCTGGCTTTGTGGTCATAAGAGTGAGAGAGCTATCCCCGACCCCTACCAGATGTAACACTCGAGAAAGCAGGCTTTGCACCTAGTCTGGGCAACACAATGGAGTCAACCCTGTTGGTGGAGGTGCAAGTGTTTGGTGTAGCAGGTGTGGGAGACCAGCCCCACTCCTCATCTGCCATATAGCGGCATGACTAGGGAGGAGTTGTGCCCCGACCTGCCCGTCAATGCCTGGGGCAGGTGGGAGAGCTGGCTCTGTGGTCATAAGAGTAGAAGAGCTATCTCTGACCCACACCAGCTACAACACACAGGAGAGCAGGCCATGCGCCTTGTCTTGTCTGGGCAACACAATTGAGCCAACCCTCTTGGCTCAGCTGTGGGTGAGACAGCCCTGAAGTAGTAAGCAAGGCAGAGCTTTCCCCATCACCCATCTGTCCTGTGGCAGCGATGGGGGGGGTGGAGTTGCCTTCCCCCACTGCTATCAGTTCCTGAGGCTGGTGTGAGAACTGGCCTTGAGGTCACAAGAGTGGGAAAGCTGTCTGCCCCACATCAGCTGCAACACTTGGAAGAGCAGGCCTAGCACCTCACCTGGCTAACACAGTAGAACCAAACTTCTTGGTGGAGGTGTGGGTGAGCCAGCCCTGAAGTTGTAAGTGTGGGTGGGAGAGCCATCCCCACTACTCATATGTCATGTGGTGGTGTGGGAGGGTGAGAGATGCTCCTCCTTACTACTCACCCCTTACCACCTGTAACAGACTAGATAGCTGACCCTTTCCAGCTGCAGCACTCAGGAATGGGCCCTGTCCCTTTGGAAGCACAGCAGAGTTACCTGGTGGTTGGAGGTGAAGGTGACCCAGCCCCAGTGTTATAAGCATAGGAGAGCTGTCCCCATTACTCAGCTGTCATATGGTAGCATGGGCAGAGGAGAGATGCCCTCCCCCTATCTCCTGTCAATCAATGCCAGAGACAGGGAGAGGAGCTGGCCCTGGGGTCATAAGAGCCAGAGGGCTGTCCCTACCCCTCACCAGCTGCAGCATTCCAGAGAGTGGTTTCTGTACCTTACCTGGGCAATACAATAGAGTTAGCCCTAATAGTATAGGTGTGGGAGAGCTGACCCTGAGGGCGTGAAAGCAGGAGAATCGCCATCACCCATTATTTATTGCTGCAGGAGGTGAATTAGATGGGACAATGCTAGAGAACTCACCCTGGTCGTGAGGACAGGGGAGAACTTGGAGGCAGACCAAGCCTTTAGCTGCCCAAGCTCAGAACCAGAGTTATGACTTGGCCTGTCCCAACATCCACCCCATCTATGATCTACTAGAGAATGTGAAGGGACCTGATCCACAGACCAAAGCTGTAGGATTTCCACAACACAAGGCAAAAACAGGATATCCAAGAAGAGTCCTGGTGAGGGCCCAGCATTGATAATGTAGTAGATACTAGAGGCCTAGAACCAGACCAATGACTCTTTGCAACAAACACTTGCAAGTAAAGATATATGGACAAAGGGGTTTACAGCATGACTCATTGTGTCACACTGCAGCTTCCATGATGAGATTTTTAATTTTTTCCCTTTGTTTTTCCTTTTGTCTCTTAAAGTTTGTTTTATTTTTTGGGGGGCGTGGAGTACATGGATGGAAGGCAGATTTGAAGGGACAGGGAAATGAATGGTATCAAGATACATGATGTAAAAGACACATAGAATAAATAAAAAATTGCCAAAGAAATTGATCTTTGGGATTATTATAAACAACTATTTAAAAGACAAGAAGAAAGAAATATATAACATCCTTAGCCATCAGGGAAATGCAAATCAAAACGACTCTGAGATTCCATCTTACATCCATCAGAATGCCTAAGATCAAAAACAAAAGAGACAGCTCATGCTGCCGAGGACATGGAGCAAGCGGGAACACTCCTTCTTTGCTGGTGGGAGTGCAAACTTGCAAATTTGTACAGCCACTATGCAAATCAATATGGTGGTTCCTCAGAAAGTTAGAATCAAGCTATCTCAAGAACCAGCTACACCACTCTTATGTATATACCCAAAGTACACTCTATCCTACCACAAGGACACTTGATTAACTGTGTTCATAGCAGCTTTATTTATAATAACCAGAAACTGGAAGCAACCTAGATGTCCATCCACTGAAGAATGATAAAGAAAATGTGGTACATTTACACAATAGAGTATTACTCAACCATTAAAAACAATGGCATCATGAAATTTGAAGGCAAATGGATGGAACTAGAAAAAAATCATCCTGAGTGAGGAAAACACGGTTTGCACTCAAGTATAACTGGACATTAGATGTTAAGTAAAGGATAATCTTGCTATAATTCACAGACCCAGAGAGGCTAAGTAATAATGAAAGCTCAAGGGTAAGGTAGGGGGCATGAATCTCCCTGAGAAGAGAAAATAGATTTTTTTTTTTGGTAGACTGGGGGCAGGTGAGGATGGGAACAGGACTCAGCAGGGGTGGTGTAGTGGGAGCAATGACTGGAATTTGGGGGCATTGTGGATGATGAAGAAACATAGTGCAGTGGAAACTCCCTGGAGTTCAGCTTTATTGTGCACATGTGACTGAGTTAATGATCACACAGAATATTTTCACCAAATTTGTGCACTGCTTAAATATGCTTTAGTGGTTTGAATAGGAATGGTCCTTATAGACTCATGTGTTTGAATGCTTGGCCCTTAGGGAGTGGCACTATTAGGAGGTGTGGCCTTGATGGAGAAATTGTATCACTGAGAGAGTGGGCTTTGAGGTCTCAGATTCTCAAGGTAGGCCTAGTGGCATTCACTTCTGTTGCCTGTGGATCAAGATGTAAAACCCTCAGCTCCTTCTCCAACACCAGGTCTGCCTGAATGCTGCCATGATGATAAAGGACAAACCTCTGAATCTGTAAGCCAGCCCCAATTAAATGTTTTTCTTTAGTAGAGTTGCTGTGTTCATGGTGTCTCTTCACAGCAATAAAACCACTAATAAGACATATGCCTAAAATAAACTACTCAAAGTCAGACTCCTGAAGTTTGAACCAACACCAGCTACTGAGTCATGTTGAATGGAACAACCTTTTTGCTTTACATGAATCATTTACTCTGTTGGCCATGGTGACTGCAGAGACCCCTGCATCATTGTGTCTGGAAGACACTATTTCCTTTGTACCATCTGTTCTAGAATATTATTTTAAGATGTGTTACATTTGTTTATGCTGTGGAACATTTGTTTAACAATGCAAAGATGTGTTACATTATTTTGTGCTTCATTTGTTTAACTCTGTGAAGCTATGTTACTGTGCCTGTCTAAAACACATGATGGTCTAATAAAGAGCTGAATGGTCAACAGTAAGGCTGAAGAAAGAATAGGCTGGGCTGGCAGGCAGAGAGAATAAATAGTAGGAGAAATCTGGGAGGACAGAGCTAGGAGAAAGAGAAAAAGGAGAATCAGGGAGCAAGAAAAGAAGGGGCTAGCCACCCAGCTACACAGCCAGACATAGAATAAGAAGGAAAGAAAAGATATACAGAAAGAGAGACAGGTAAAAGTCCAGAGCCAAAAGATAGATGGGATAATTTAAATTAAGAAAAGCTGGCTAGAAACAAGCCAAGCTAAGGCTGGGCATTCATAAGTAATAATAAGCCTGTATGTATTTATTTGGGAGCTGGGTGGTAGGCCCCAAAAGAGCCAAAGAGTAAAGAGTAATAAAAAACCAACTACAATCATCCATCTGTGGTGATATTGTGTTCCCCAATATATTGTGAACACTAATAAACTTATCAATGAAGTGATGATACCAGGAGAGCTCCGCCAAAGAGGGGAAGGAAGGATTCTAGGAACCAGAGGGTTCAAGGAGGCCACGAGTACAGGTCCCACAGTATCAATTAAGCAGGGCTCATAGGCGCTTACAGAGATGGAATCAACAATCACAGACCCTGTATGGGTTTGAGCTAGGTCCTCAGCATATATGTTATGGTTGTGTAGCTTGGTTTTCTTCTGGGACTCATAACAGTAGGTGTAGGGGGTGTCTCAGATGCCTTTGCCTGCCCTTAGGACCCTTTTACTCCTACTAGGTTTCCTCATCCATCCTTGATCGAAGAATTTGTGCCTACCCTTATTGTAATTTGCTATTCCATGTTTGGTTGATATCCATGGCTTTCTCTTTTTTGGTTTGCTTGTTTGAAGGGACATGGAAGAGGAGTCAATCTGGGGGAGAGGGATGGTAGGGGGAACAACTGGGAGGAGTGGAGGTAGAGGAAACTGTGGTTATTTGAAGTCATAGTAAAACTAAATAAAACTAAAAAAATTTAATTTAAATTAACATTAGTAAAATCTGAAAAAAAACCACAGGTATGACATAAAGTGTTCCCATTATTTGAACAAATTCTACAGTGTATGATACTATATTCCTAACTACAGAAACTATGCTAACTAACTCTCTAGAATGCATTCATTTGGGAGGCCAAACCTCATGACACTACAGCTACCCATTTTTACCTCTTTTATGGATATCTCACATACATGGAATCCTACAGTGTTTGTCTGTCTGTGGCTGGCTTATTTTCAACAGGTGAAAGACTAGAACAGACACTCCTCCAAGGAAGGCGTAAAGAATCTTACTGACTGGCTCAGAAGAATGCTAAAGAATGGGTCTAGAAAACGGAAGAGGGGAACGGCTCTAACCCAGTGGTTCTCAATCTTCCCAGTGTTGCAACCCTTTAGTACAGTGTCCTCGTGTTGTGGTGACCCCCAACTGTCAAACTGTTTTTGTTGCTACTTCGTAGCTGTAATTTTGCTTCTGTTATGAATTATAATGTAAATATCTCTTTTCTAATGGTCTTTGGCAACCCCTGTGATAGCGTCGTTAGACTCCCAAAGGAGTCATGACCCACAAGTTGAGAACCACTGTTCTAACAGGTTATAAAAATTCCCTAAATGATTTTGTATGGCTGCGATAGGGCTAGTATCAAAGCAGAGAGACTCCAAGTCCAACAACAAAGAAAGCATTTGGTAACCTCAGTGCAGGGTGAGCAGGAGGGGGAAGAGGCCTGAGGCTCTATGGGAGGTCGGGTAAGAGTGATCTAACAGAACGTTCTGGATTTGATAAACGAGAACACGGTGTGCTGTTCTACTTGGCAGAGGTTCTGTGTTTGTTCAAACATATCATTTGCAGTTCCGTGTCCTCACAAGAGACACAGAGGGCAGGGCTATTTGCCGTTCTCACTCTGTAACCACCTTTGTTTCCACCGGAGAAGTGTTGCTTTGCCGGTTGGTATTTTTCTATCAAAACTTGGGACTCCCTGTTACCATTCTGCCCTCATGGTGAATGATACTCTTCTGTAGGACTCTCAAGGACCTTTAGTTAGCCTTGGAGATTAGGTTTTAATTTACTTTGCTGGGCAAGGCATCTGTCAGCCAGCTAAATTGATTAACTAATTCATCCAAGCAAGGAATAAAATAAACATTTGACATAAATATTGAATATTAGTATTTTCTACCACATAAATAAACCACCAAGCACATTTAAACTGTATGTTTTATCATAACTACTGAGGTTTATTTTTTTTTTAAATTTTTTGTCTTAACTGGGTTTTTGTATTAGAGCCATGCTAATCCCTTAGAAGGCATTTGGAAATGTTCCTTCTCTTTCAACTTTTAAAAATTCCTTCATTGTTTAAGTTTTCCATTTACTATTAAATTTTTTTATTTAAATGTTTTCAAACAATGTATTATTTTTCCTCTCCAGCGCCTCCCAGGTCCTCCACAGTTTAAGAAGTATTGGTTGCACTTCTTCTTTGAAAGATTGGTAGAATTGTGCTGTGAATCTTCCTGGGCCTTGCTCATCCAACTTGGATACTTCCTTTCATCTCTACCAATACTTCACCTAAAACTTCAAATGATTCTTATTTCAATATGTTTTTTTTAAAAATATTTTTCCCTTTCCATTATTTTTCTAAGACAATATTTATAAGTATATGACTCCCCCCCCCCCCCCCCCCCGTGTGTGTGTGTGTGTGTGTGTGTGTGTGTGTGTGTGTGTGTGTGTGTGTGTGTTTGTGTTGCATGTTGTATGGGGAAGTTACAGAGGTAGGATAATGAGGCAGCTAGTCACACTGTATTTATTATCAGGAAATAAAAAAAGATGAATGTTGGTGTTTCTCTATTTTATTCAGTTGATGACTCCAGTTGATGGACTCATAAGCATGGAACATCTTTCCTTCTGATATCTTCTTTGGGTTCATTCTTCAGTGTCTTAAAGTTTTTATTATACAAGTCTTTTACTTGCTTTGTTATTGTTACTCCAAGATGTTTTATTTATTTATATTTATTTATTGTAGAATAGTGTGAAAAGTGTTATTTCCCTGATTTTGTTCACAATCTATTTGCCATTTGTATATAGGAAGGCTACTGACTTTTGTGCATTAAATTTGTGTTCTACTTTGATGAAAGTGTTTATCAGGTGTAGGAGTTTTTTTGATGAAATTCTTAGGGTCACTTATGTGAACTACCATATCTGCAAATAGAGGTACTTTGTTTTCTACCCTTCTTATTTGTATCCTTAATCTCCTTCAGTTGTCCTATTGTTCTAGCTAAGACTTCAAGTACTACATTGAATAGATATGGAGAGAGTGCATAACCTTGCCTTATTCCTTATTTTAGTGGAAATACTTTCATTTTCTCTCCATTTAGATTAATGATGGCTGTGAGCTTACTGTAAATTACCTTTATTATGTTCAGATATATTCCTCGTATCCCTAGTCTCCTCAGGTCATTTATTATGGAGAGGTGTTGGATTTTGTCAGAGACCTTTTTTTTGCATCTAAAGAGATGATCATGTGGTTTTTGTATTTTGGTCTTTTTATATGGTCAATTACATTTATCGATTTTTATATATTATATCATTACTGAATCTCTGGGATGAAGCCTATTTGATTATAGTGGATGATATTTTTTATGTGTTCTTGGATTCAGTTTGTAAGTATTCTATTGAGAATTTTACATCTATGTTCATATTGGAAACTGGTCTATAATGCTCTTCCTTTTTTGAGTCTTTGTGTTGCTTATGCATCAGAGTAATTCTGGATTTGTAAAAAGAATTGGACAGTGTTCCTCCTGTTTCTGTTTTGTGGGCTGATTTGAGGAGTGTTGGCATTAATTCTTCTTTGAAAGTCTGGTAGAATTCTGCTTTTCTTTTGCTGGAAGATATAGGCCTGTTTAAGTTGCTTATCTTATCTTGATTTAACTTTGTAGGTGGTATATTTCAAGAAAACTATCCATTTTCTTTCTTTCATTTTCCAATTTGGTTTTTAAAGTATGTCCTTGTGAGTCTCTTGATTCCATTGCTGTGAGTTGTTATGTCCCCCTTTCATCTCTATTTTTTGTTTATTTGGTTCTTCTTTCTCCATTTTTTAGTTAATTTGGATAAGAATTTGTCAATATTGTTGATTTCCTCAAAGAATCAGCTCTTTGTTTCATTGATTCTTTTTAATTTTATGTTATTTGTCTCAGTCCTGAGTTTGATTATTTCTTGTTGTTTTCTCCATGTGGGTGTGATTTTTTCTTTTTGTTCCCAGGTTTTCAGGTGTGCTCATAAGTTGTTAGTATGAGATCTCTCCAATTTTTTTAAATGTGGAGACTTAGTGCTGTGAACTCTCCTCTTAGAGAAGCCTTCCTTCATTGTGTCCCACTGAGGGTATCAGGTATAATATAATTTTAGATAGTAGGAGCTAACACAAAAGAGTTGAGATGGGCTAGAAGGTGGGGAAATATTGAGAGGGTCCACTGGGGAATCTGAGCATGCCATGAGGATCTGTAGAGTCCCCAAGGAATGGAGGAAGAAAGAGAAGACAGTCACCTGCAAGTTGTCTGCTACTAGGCTGGGGATGAAACTGGGGAACTGGAATTTGCAAGGGAGAAGACAAAGGAGAGAGGAGATCACCTACCTGATTTTCAGGCTGGAATGGCCAGAGGGTTTTCCGGTATAGAGTGCCTCTGGGTACTGATGGCTGAAATAAAGGAACGGGTTGAGAAAAAAAGAATACAGGAGAAGATCTTTGTAGTCCACTGGAAATGGAGCAGAGAGTTAGGAGAGGCTCCAGGAGGTTGTCTGCTAAGGGCTAGGGATAAAACTGGGGAATTGTATTGGGGGGTAGGATTCTTTAAATTCCTAGAAACTTTTGGTTTTATATCTATTGTCATGATGTTGTCTATTCCAATATATCAAGAATGAACTTTACAATAAATATCCTTTGCAGATTGATGTTTTTGAGTCTGCAATCCACACTTTTTTTTTTTTTTTTTTTTTTTTTTTTTAGGGTAGCTTACTTCTTTTCAGCTCTGAATACTATTCTGTTGTCTAGGCATACCACAATTACATACCCATTCACTCACCCACTGAAAAACATCATGGTTGCTTCAAAACCCTGGCAGGTTTTTATGTGAACTAAATTTTCAACTCCTCTGGGTTCATTCCAAGAAGCTCAATGTTCTTGTGGTTCTTTCATTTTCTTCCTAGGAGAGTTCTAATGTCACACTTCTTATCAACACCCATTTTGTAGCTAATCTTATTCAGACTCAGAACTCCATGTACGTTTTACATTCTGGTGAGACTTCAAAAGTTGGTCTCCAGCTAAACCATTTCTCTGAATTTCAAACTTCCCTATCCAACTGTCTGCTAATGTTCTTCATTCGCGAAGCTAACAGATACGATACTCTACACTTTACTTGTCAGAAATACCCCAACTTTCTCAGTTTTCTTTTTGGCCAAATATAGCTCTATATGTACAGCTCATGCTAAAAGGTTTGTAAACCTCTCCCATACCCTGCATGGGGCTCAAACAATGTATCCCCTGGCTCACAACATCTGCACAATATGGTAACTCTTCGTCATGGCTGCGGCTGTCCTTTCATTAAGGCTGCCATAACTGCTGACTGGGAAGCAGTAATACCACTATCTGAATTTCTTTCTTCTATATTTTCCTACCACTAGTATTTTCAAAATTGCATCTAGAACCACCTTTGTTTTTTTCTTAAGATGCTTTTAGACTTGCAATTCATTATATATTTTTGCAGGAAAATAAATATTTATTAGCATTTGTTATTTTAAGAGTTCACTGGCAGAACTGATTACAGTTGCTGATTATCCATAAAATATATGACTTATCATTTTAACTTGTTTAAATTTTAGCAATTTGTATCTTTAAGTAAATTCTAAGTGGCAATTAAGCTAGGGTTACTATGTCCATAATGGCTAACATAATTTCTAAACATTTTATCCAATATGCATATAAACAAATAATATTATAAACATTTTATCTCAGTTACATAAATATAAAAGTATAAAATCAAGACTTTGGGAAACTATGAAGAGTGAAACTCTCTTTTTGTTATAGCCAGTAGCTTGCGTGGGATGATGTGAGGACAGAGGGTGACCAGGACTCTCTGGCTCTGATCTGGCTTTAGGTAGGTTCTGTTTTCAATTAATGTTTGACCACTGGGATTTTTCTTAATTTTTGTATGACTCCATTAAGCAAGAATGAGACTAGTGAGAATCTTCTACTTTTTTAAATTGAACATTTTTTTTTTATTCATACAATATATTCTAGTCATGACTCCCCTTTCTTCATCTCCTCCCAGATCCCCTCCCATCTTACTCCCATGCTCTCTTTCTTTAGAAAACAAAGAGACAGACAGACAAACAAACAAACAAGAAAAACAACCAGAGGAAAAAAATAGAACAAAATAGAGAGAAAAAAAAAAAAAAAAGAAAAAGCATGAGAAGCACATGCACACCCAGAGACACACATAGAAAATTTCATAAACCACAAATTTGAAAGGATAATACACAAGCAAAAGACCAGTAAGGTAACAATGCCTAGACAAAGCATTATGAGACAAAACACCTCCAGAAATACCATTGAATTCATTTTGAGTTGGCTGTCTACTGCAGGACATGAGTCCCGCCCTTAACTGTGGTTTGTATATGAAGTGAGATTCCATTGGAGAAAACTATGCTTTCATTTCCAAGTGTTGTTAATTGGAGATAGCTTCTTGATTAGGAATAAGAGACTTCTCCCTCTCAGTATTTGGACACCATCTGTTCTGGACCTGGGCATACCCTTCTTTGCTGCCACCGTCTTTGTGAGTTCATATCCAGAATGGATGGAAAAGAACAATGATCATGGCTGTAAATGCCAGACATAGGACAACCAAAATGGTAGATAAATAGAAAAGATTGTCTTAGGACCATAGGTGACTTTGCAACTATCCTATTTCATTTTTATAAACTATCACCAACACAGCTATTATCCAGTGATATAGCTACTGCACCTACAAACCCTGGCACACGTTCTAAAATCCTCAGTTGAAGGATTAACCCTACACACAAATAGCCCAATTCGTTATAGCAGTATTCTTAAACTGTGATGATCCATATGGTCTCAATTCAAGGTCCATGAAAAAATATCATTTCATGGTATTTGATGTTGTTACTCTTTTATTCTTTGGGGGGCCACTACCCAGCTTGCAAATAAATCACATGGAGTCTTATTCTTTCTTAGAATGACTGGCCTTATCTTGGCTTATTTCTAGCCAGCTTTTCTTAATTTAAATTATCCCACCTTCCTTTTTCCTCTGGGCTTTTACCTTTCTCTATTTCTGTATATCTTTTCTTTCCTTCTTATTCTGTGTCTGGCTGTGTGACCAGGTGGCTGGCCCCTTCTTTTCTCACTCCTTTATCTCTTCCTCCTATGTTTCTCCTTCTATTTATTCTCTCTGCCTGCCAGCCCCACCTAGCCTTTCTTCTGCTTTGCTTTTGGCTGTTCAGCTCTTTATTAGACCAACCATGTATTTTATACAGGCAATGTAACACAGCTTTACAGAGTTAAACAAATGCAACATAAAAGAATGCAATACATCTTTGCATCATTAAACAAATGTTCCACTGCATAAGCAAAATGTAGCACATCTTAAAATAATACTCCACAACAATTTGGGATTGGTTTCACAGTATGAATATATGGTCAGTTCAATGAGATATGAAAGTGTCACTGAACACAAAAAAATTGAGCAAATACCCAACTAGAGCCTTCACCCCTACTGACTACTGACTAGTGCTGATGACTCTGAAAGTTATTCTGAATGCTACCAGAGGAGAGAGATAACCATGTGATCTACAAGAGTGAACGGCCTGCTTGATACCCTGTTCCAATAGTGGCACAAACATTGTGGGAGTAACTAACAGCTATCCGATTGGATTGAAGGCCCACTCCATGAGATGGAACCTATGCCCAATAATGCTCAGGTGGCCAAGGACCTAAGACTAGATAGGCCAGGGACTTAGGGTAAACCAAATACTATTGTTCTGCTAAAGAAACATCACAACAAAATGATTCCTAACAACATTCTGCTGTACCTATACATCAGTGTTAGCCATCATCAGAGAATCTTCTTTCTGCAGTATAAAGGAACTGATGCAGAGATCTGCACATCTAGACAATGTGGAGAGAGGGAGGGACCTTGAAACACTCAGGCCTAAATGGGATCTGTTTGTCAAACTCTTCACCTCAGGGATCAGGGAACAATGTGGAAGAGGAGGCAGAATGATTCTAATAGCCAGAGGGGATGGATGTAGCATGAATCTTAATAGGTCTTATTAATAAAATCAAACTGGAGGCCAGTTATTGGGGTGAATCCTAGAAGATCAGAGAAGCAGAACAAGCCACAGCTACCTCATCTCACCAATTCCTCAGCTGATCCTGTTTCCTCAGACTGGATGCATCTTAGGTGAACTGTGCTGCTCCAAAATGAAAAGCTTAACCAGCCTTAGTTCCTGGTTTTCACACCTTACATACCTTTCTGCTTCCTGCCATCACTTCCTGGGATTAAAGACATGAGTCACCATGCCTGGATGTTTCCAGTGTGGCTTGAACTCACAGAGATCTGGATGGATCTCTGCCTCAAAAAAGCTAGGATTAAAGGTGTGAGTGCTACCAGTTTTTGGCCTCTATGTCTGTCTAGTGGCTGTTCTGTTCTCTGACTCCAGATAAGTGTATTAGTGTTCACAATATATTGGGGAACACAATATCACCACAGATGGATGATTGTGGTTTTTTTTTTTATTACTCTTTACTCTTTGGCTCTTTTGGGGCCTACCACCCAGCTCCCAAATAAATACATACAGGCTTATTATTATTTATGAATGCCCAGCCTTAGCTTGGCTTGTTTCTAGCCAGCTTTTCTTAATTTAAATTATCCCACCTATCTTTTGGCTCTGGGCTTTTACCTGTCTCTCTTTCTGTATATCTTTTCTTTCTTTCTTATTCTATGTCTGGCTGTGTAGCTGGGTGGCTAGCCCCTTCTTTTCTTGCTCCCTGATTCTCCTTTTTCTCTTTCTCCTAGCTCTGTCCTCCCAGATTTCTCCTACTATTTATTCTCTCTGCCTGCTGGCCCAGCCTATCTTTTCTCCTGCCTTACTGTTGACCATTCAGCTCTTTATTAGACCATCATGTGTTTTAGACAGGCACAGTAACATAGCTTCACAGAGTTAAACAAATGCAGCACAAAATAATGTAACACATCTTTGCATTGTTAAACAAATGTTCCACAGCATAAACAAATATAACACATCTTAAAATAATATTCTAGAACAGATGGTACAAAGGAAATAGTGTCTTCCAGACACAATGATGCAGGGGTCTCTACAGTCACCATGGCCAACAGAGTAAATGATTCATGTAAAGCAAAAAGGTTGTTCCATTCAACATGACTCAGTAGCTGGTGTTGGTTCAAACTTCAGGAGTCTGACTTTGAGTAGTTTATTTTAGGCATATGTCTTATTAGGGGTTTTATTGCTGTGAAGAGACACCATGAACACAGCAACTCTACTAAAGAAAAACATTTAATTGGGGCTGGCTTACAGATTCAGAGGTTTAGTCCTTTATCATCATGGCAGCATTCAGGCAGACCTGGTGTTGGAGAAGGAGCTGAGGGTTTTACATCTTGATCCACAGGCAACAGAAGTGAATGCTACTAGGCCTACCTTGAGAATCTGAGACCTCAAAGCCCATTCTCTCAGTGATACACTTTCTCAATCAAGGCCACACCTCCTAATAGTGCCATTCCCTAAGGGCCAAGCATTCAAACACATGTCTATAAGGACCATTCCTATTCAAACCACTAAAGCATATTTAAGCATGTGATATATTCATAAAATGAAATGACATTGAGCCTTAAATAGGAAGGAAATTGAATTTTGGTATTTGTTCCAACATGTGGTAAATTAAAATATGGTGAGTGAATACACCAAACAAAACGGGACAATTGTTACATGATTCCCACTACACAGAATGCTTGGCGTAGTCAATGCCACAGAATTGATTGTAAAACAATGAATCCCAAATGCTGGGAGAGAGAATAGTGTGTTAATGTTTACTGGATTTGTAATGATAATTTTTGAAGATTCTTAAGACTGAGGGTGGTCGTAGTTATGATATGAATGTCTTAATTTTTATTCCTTGTATTTACCATAATAAAAGCACAAAAAAGAGGAAATCTTGTGGTTTTCTAAAGAAAACCTTGTACATCTCTTTCAGATGCAGTACAGTGACTGTTCTATAGTTTGCCTCGTTCTCCATCATCTGCCCTTTTCCCTCCCCCTGACTGATATCACGTGACATTTTTCTCACTCCTCCTCCTATCTACAACCATCTGGTCTCTTTTCTCTTTGTGGTGGCATCATCTGCCTGCCACTCCCCATCTTCCTCTCTCAAATAATTTGGCCAGTGTTCAATAGATCAGCGAGCCTTTCCTTTTTTTTTGTTTTTTTTTTTTTTTTTGGAGCTGAGTATCAAACCCAGGGCCTTGTGCTTGCTAGGCAAGCGCTCTACGCTCTACCACTGAGCTATGAGCTAAATCCCCAACCCTTCGAGCTTTTCCTTAACTCTGTCTTAAGTTTCAATCTGTCTCCACACTTCCTTGACATCTATATTGTCTTCTATGCTACTCACCCAGATGTCTTATCTGCAATTTCTTTCCGCTTTGCTATGAAAGGTGAGCCACAGGAAAGGCAGAAGTTCGAATATATATTTGTTGTTAAGAGTGCCCTCTGTTGATTGTATGAGCGAGAATTGTTGAGACCAAGATTGGAAAAAGCACAGGGACAAATAGCCAAACTAATGGAAACACATGAACTAAGAACCAAAAGCTGAGGAGCCCCCAGCTGGATCAGGCCCTCTGGATAAGTGAGACAATTGAATAGCTTGCACTGTTTGGGAGGCATCCAGGCTGTGGGACCTGGACCTGTCCTTAGTGCATGAGCTGGCTGTTTGGAACCTTGGGCTTACACAGGGACACTTTGCTCAGCCTGGAAGGAGGGGACTGGACCTGCCTGTACTGAATCCACCAGGTTGAGCTGAATCCTCAGGGGAGTCTTTGCCCTGGAGGAGATGGGAATGGAGGGGAGGGTCTGGGGGGAAGGTGGGAGCCAGGGCAGGAGGCGGGGAGGACAGGGGAACCCATGGCTGATATGTAAAATTAAATTAAATTATTAAAAAAAACTGCAAGGGAAAAGGCAAATTAAAAAAAAAAAAAGAGTGTCCTCTGTCCAGAATAGTGGTGATTCATAATGCAAAGGTAGAGTGCAGTACAAAAGCAAGTGAGACCTCTGAGGAACAGGAGGGATGAAATTTTACTGTTACATCTACATTTTACTACCCTAAAACATTCAGATGTATATCTTAAATTTTATAGAAATCAAAGTAAATGTTACTTGTGTGTGTGTGTGTGTGTGTGTGTGTGTGTGTGTGTGTGTGTGTGTTCAGGGCTGACCATTTGGTATTGGATAACTATGGTGTGTTCTTCCCTAGGGAAGAGTGCTTCTCCCACTCTCAGCGTCCCTAAGTTCCCTGTAGTTCTTTGGGGTTGAGGCCTCATGATCTTGCCCCTGACCATGTCAGCATCTTTACTGGTATACCCCTTGTTCAGGTCATGTTTACACAGCCTGCAGTGAGACTTCAGGAGTGCAGCTCCTGACATTTCTAGGGGACACATCTCCAGTAAACCCCACTTCTCTGGCTCTTACAGTCTTTCTTTTCCCCCCCTTCCACAGGGACCCCTGAGCCCAAGTTACAGGGACTGTGCTGTAGATGTACTGTTTGAGACTGGGCTCTTCCTCTCTGCAGTTTTCCCATTAAAATTTTATTTAGAAAATAAATTGCATATATTTTGATGGTATTATTTTAGAGATATGCATATTTAACGAAAATTAAAGACAGAGAGCAAGGATAGGGTGCTACATAGGAAGGTTGAGGGGGAGGAAAGGGAAGGGAGAATGATATAATTATGTTATAATATCAAAAAATAAAAAACAAATAATGAAATCAATAAGATTTCGTTCTACCACATTGGAACACTTATCGGCATCCTAAAAAGGGGCATCCTAAAAGCAAAGACCCAGAATAAACAAAAAGCCAGCTTTATCAATTCATCAAGACACCTGTTGTCTCCATAAAATTAAGGCTAAAATCACCCAAATCCTTTGTCAAGTATCATATGTATTTATCAAGTATTTAGGACTAGGATTAAAAACTTGTTTCCTTTAGTGCTTAGTTTTGCATGGTCTTATATAGCAAGGAACTAATCCTAATTATATTTGTCTCCCAATTCTTCTTCTTTGTAGTCACAATAAACAACATTTTGAAAGGTCTGATCTGTTTATTCTGGGTCTTTGCTTTTAGGATGCCCCTTTTTAGGATGCTGATAAGTGTTCCAATGTGGTGGCTCCATTGGCCTCATCATGTACCAAACACAGGAGGCCATTGTAGATAGAGAAATCGGGGACTTATTAAAACCTGGAGTTTGAAAACTGCATCTCATTCTCTCCTCCTAGTTAAGAAAATACCACATGGAGCTAGTTGAAAGGGTGCTCTTTCAGGAAGGAGGTCTCTTCCCTAATCATTTCCAGGACTTGGTTGGATGTGACTGCTGTTCTGGGATTCTGGTGAGTGAGTAAGTTCCCTGAGCCTGGGGGCCAAGTAGAGTCAGGCTCTAGAGGAGGAAAGCTATTCATTCAGACCTGTCAGCACATCTTTCTCTATGAATTGCTCTCCCTAACATCTCAGGCTTTTTTTCTTTTCCTTTGGTATAATAAAAGACTTTCTGTAAGAATGGGGTCCATTCAGAGCAGGTCACCACAAACATAGATCTCCTTGTTCATAACATTTCAGCCAAAATACACTTCTCAGAAAATAGGATTCGGAAGAAATGGAATGGCTGAATCACCCAGTGTTTTTTATGTGGGGTTTTGAATATGTTATTATGAACTCAGCCAAACAAAATCCCCTTTTCTATGCTGGCATTGAACACAGGTGGCATGATTGTCATAGTGACCAGAATATGAGCTTAGCATAGAATTAAAAGAGAATATATCTCAACTGAATGTAGAGGAAAAAGCACGGCTTCGTGTGAAACTTGTCCCTCCTGAATTGAAGGGATCTCCAGAGCCTAAGAAAGAGCAGGAATTATACACTAGGTGTCAAGATCCAACCAGCTTTGTCTCTTGACCTTGACTGCCATGATGAGTGTGGATCTTTGTAAAGAGTCCTACTGAATCCATCATTCATCTATGACTGGTACTGAAGTCAGTGCTCATACAATAGCAAACACCTAAGGGATTCAGAGTGCAGAGATTTTACCCCAAAAGACTTTATCCTGATCTGTTATTGTTTTTACTGGTTTCAAGTTATCTCACAAAACTTTACCTACTGGCTTTTCACAAATTAAGGATATATAGATATTTATTTTATGTAAAAATATATTTTAAAGAACTTAAAGATGATGCTGTTTGCAATTGAAATTTCATAGCGGTAAGTATCTATTCAATGTTTAAATAAACTATTTGGAAACAAAGTTATTATCCTTTATCAGCCTCTTATTAGGACCATCACAGAACAAAGAGCTATTCTAATGAGTTCATTCTTGAGGTAGGTTCACTTTTAATGTTTCCTTAGGAAATGTGTTATAGTTAGTTAAAAGTGGATTTGTATTGCCATTATAAGGAAAGGATTTATATGAAACGTTTTGTCAAGTACACACAGCTCTTCTTTTTCTTTTCTTCTCTCTTCTCTCATCCCTTCTCTTGACAAGAGAAGCTTTGCTTACCAGCCCTATGACTACATGAATGCTTTGTGAACTGATGTGTCTTACTAGATTCTGATGTTCATAAGAATGTCTCCACAGCACTGAGATACACACACATTTGAGTTTTCAGTGAAGTAAAGGTGCAAATAATATCTCACTTATTTAATCATCATTTGTTGATGCACTGTCCAAGAATGGAGTCATGTGAGGAGAATTCTGAGTGCTTGTGGAAAACTCCAAGAAAACAAGAGAGTCTTGTGATCTCAGTTTCTTCAAAACATGGAATTGTTTTTGAGATGTGTTTTTGTACTCCTCCCAGGTGTAGAAGATTGGAGTGAGTTTACTTCAGATTATTCATTATTGCTTGTTGTTATTATTCAATTATGCATCTATGGAAAAACATGTTTTTGCTCTGTATGGCTTATCCTTGTGACTGTACTTTCCTCACAGGATTCTTCTTAATTCTCAGAGAATACAAATTGCTTGATGCTCTGAATAAAGTGGCTACTGCATGAGACTTCAGTCCACCTCATGAATCTGCTCCGTTCTCCCAGGACCCACTTCCTCTAGAGCAGTAAACAATCATTCATTTCCTTTTCCCATGTATAGCCAAATGATGTTCTTTTTCTGATTTCTCCTAAGGTTTTACCAAATTGAGCATGAATGAATAATATCATTATGGGAAAAATCTTTTCATCTGTGACAATGATAATTGTCAAATCATTTATCATTTGTGAGCCACAAAGCACTAAGTCTATATCCTGTACTTTCAACTTACCTGGGAAGGCACAGGGTTAAAACATCTTGGGAACTGGAAGTAGATAAATTGCTTATCTCAAGGAAATGGGATCCCAGAATTGTAGTTCATGTGTTCCTCATAGTTGCTGTGCTGTTTTGAGTGAGATTTCCTAATTCCTGTGTGTGTCAAGTTTCTTTACCTGTGATTTAAGGACAGCACCTTTCCCAATTATTGCAAACGCTGCTGGAGCAAAGAGAATTTTGTTCACAGCTGGTGGAATATAAATTAGTTTAATATCTATGGAAATCAGTTTGGAGGTTCCTCAAGAAACCAAAAATCAATCTACCATATGACCCATATCTTGGTAAATACTGCTAGATATATATGGAAAGGACTCAAGTCAGTGGACCATGGAAGTATTTGAACACCTATGTTTATTTATTTATAAGAGATGACTTATAGAATTGGCTAATGTAACCAAGAATATGTGAATGGATAAAGAAAATTCCATCTGTGTACATAATGGGGTTTTATTCAGATTCAGAGAAGAACAAAATTTTATCATCTATATGAGAATGTATGCAACTGGAGATCAGGTTAAGTGAAATAACCTGGTGACCAGATTAAGAAAACTATATATATGTTTTCACTAATGTGCGTACCCTAGATTTTGTACAGATAATAAAATAAAATATAATATAATACACATAATGAAAATGGAAGGGAAATGAGGAATAAAGGGGACTAAAAGGAGGGAGAGATGGGAGGATTTGTGGGTGAGTGAACATGACCAGTGTTCATGAGATAACTGTATGAAGATATCTTTAAAAATCTATTATTATATATAAAGAATATGTGCCATCTCAAAGTAAAAATGTGATAAGGACTTAAATTAACACTTGTAAAAAACTATCTAGTCTGAACTATCTTTAATAAGTAATCAATAATCATTATTTTTATGCTCATGACACAAAACAAATTTAAATATTCAAGCATCTTTATAAATGTATTTGGCTGTGTTACAAATTGCAAAAATAAACCTTGGCACTGTGAAGATTCTACTTATGAGTTCTGAATTAATTGTGACCAAGTCAAAAGTTTGTTCTATTTGGGGATAAATCAACATTTCTGCTAGTATATTGTTGAGTAAACAACTTCTGATTGAAGCAAGAGAAGCCAACATATCGGAAAAGAGTCATTCAGAAACTGCTAACGTTCCTGCCTAATCAAACTCAAAAGTTGTCTCCTTTTGTTTTATTATCCTTGAACATTGTCAGTCAAGGTGACTCTATTCCTGCAAGATTGGAGTTTTTGCTGCTGCTTATTTGAAACAGGGTCTCATGTGGCTTAGGCTCAAACTCTCTATGTAGCTGAGGATGACCTTGAACTTCTGATTCTCCTGTCTCTACTTCCCAAATGCTGTGGCTTACAGACATGCCCAATGACACCCAGCTACAAGCCTGTTTTAAAGGAGTCTTTAAAATCAGCCTCTACTCTGGACTGTGTTACAGAGTCTTACATGTCATGTATCTGGCCATGTGTTTTCCTTTCTTCTTAGGTGGGTAGTAAGTGTCAAACACACTGTGGGGATCTACAACTTCGGTGTTCCTTTGCAGTCTTCTGCTCCTCATCTTTCCCTATTTTAATGAAGAGCATGTAGATTAATCATCTTAACCCACAGTCCTGAAAGCCATGCTGGACCTGTATATTGGGTCCCTCATCAGCTCTGTGACATGAGCTGTATGGCCTCTCACCATTCTGCCTAATGACTTTTCCTACCATCTTTGCCTCAGTTCACATGAGCCCCTCTCATCCAGAATCCAGCAAGCATCTCATACTGAGTTCTCCCAGTTCCACTCTTGGCTCTCACGTACTGTCAGCTCTTCACACAGCACCAGAGTGTTCTTTTACCCAAAGTCTGTTGGAACACCCCGAATTCCAAGTTTCTTATCATTTGACACCCAAATCAGAATACAGTCTCTAGTTCTTTTCTTGGCCTTGGGGTTTCTTGTGGGCTGGCTCTAGATTAGTAGATTCTAAACACTTGCATCTTTCCTCAGTTTTCCAATAAATTGGGGCCAAGTTCCTTCTTGACTTTTAACTTTTTCCACAGCTTTAATTCTGCACTTTATTATTTTAAAATGCATTTCATAACATTTCAGACAATTCAGTATATATATTCCTGTTGTTCTCCTTTCCAGACCTTTTTCAATCCTTTGTGTTTAAACAGCTTGAACTACAAGACTTGCCTGGTTTTCTAGGGAGTGTTGTATTATCATTAGATTTTAAGCTCTACAAAGCAAATGTTTTTCTGTTCAGAAATTCTAGTCAACATACTATAGGACTTGTGTATAAATGAAAATGAGTTTTAAAATAAGGAATTTGAAAGACATATCTCAGAAGAAAACGCACTGAAACACGCAAATAATTCTTAAAGCTCAACAAAAAAATATTTCTCACTGTGGCTGGAGAGATGGTTCATTGGTTAAGAGCACACTGGCTGCTCTTCCAGATGACCTGAGTTCAATTCCCAGCACCCACATGGCAGCTCACAACTGTCTGTAACTCCAGCTCTAGGGGACCCAACACCTCCTCACAGACATACATGTAGGTAAACACCAATGAACATTAAACAAAAACAAATAAAATATTTAAAAAAAAGCTATTTCTCCCTGACCCCACCCCATGGGCCCCTTTCTTGTTTCCTGGATTTATTTGTGCAGTGGAAGGTGTTTAATTAAAAAAACTCGTAACAGTCCAATGTGCAGAGAATAAGAATCCTGGGATGCTGAACCACAAATTAGACATCTATATACCATATTCCTTCCCAACAAGGCTAAGGGAGGGTCACCAAAGAGACGACAGAGAGAGCATAAGAGCCAGAGTTCAGAGAGGACCAGAGCGAAGCAACAGTATCTTCTCAATATGTCAGGACCCCTAGACTCACTAGTTCACAGCACCTGCTTTGTCTGATAAGACCTGCACAAGATCAATCCAGCCAGTTTCGGCTTGGAGATGAGAGAAGGACTCATGAGCCCCCAAAACCCAACTGAGGAGCTCTGGATAGTAGAAGACTTCCAAGGGAAAAAGTTAGTTTTCCTTAAGGGTGTTGCTCCTGTTGACCACATTCTGGTGGATGGCCCCAAACAAACGTGTGTGTGTGTGTGTGTGTGTGTGTGTGTGTGTGTGTGTGTACCACGGTTCACTGAGAAAAACCTTAAGTATATTTTATTAAGTGAAATAAGCTAATCCTGAAAGAATCCAATTACATGTCATTCTAGAAAAAAAAAAAAGCAAAATTATGGAGACTATAAAAACAATCAATGGGATAGTTTCCAGGGCTTTGGAGGGTAGAAGGTTTGAAGAGACACAGAACAGAGGGCTTTTAGGACAAGAAAATCTACCCTTTCTGTATGATACTACAATAGTGGATAAAGGCCATTTTTTAGTTTGCCAAACTATAGACTATGAATGATAATGTTGTGTCAGTACAGTTTTGATAATTGTTGTGTATAGTCCGTTCAGGTAGGGGTGTTACTAACAGGAGCAAGTGGAGTCTCTTTCTGTTTTTTCCTGTGTATCTTTCTGTGTAGAAATTATGTAGAAAATATGTATTGTCTGCTCAATTCTGTTGGGAACCTAAAACTACTTAAAAATAAAATAAAAAGCAAAGGCTGGAGTGCAGTTCAGCACTAAAACATGCACTCACTGTGCTGATCACCTTGGGTTAAGTAACAAGAACAAAAACATTAATCATTGATCATGGTCTTAAAAGAGTTGGATCAACAGACAGGAATTTTGTATTCTAAATTTTAGATATTCATTTATGATTATGACTTAGATGTAGCCAAGTTTTCTAGATTCCCCAGTTACTATTTTCCATAAAATTAAGAACAAGAATATATTATTTACATGGCAACTTCATGTATTTATGTTTATTGTCTTTTATGAAATGAGTTAAAAGCTGATGAATTTTCATTTTTTGGGGGGGGAAACTTACTACATTGTGTTGAGTTGGATTAAAAAGCAGCAAATTAAATCATCTATTGTTTTCATGAATACAAGCACAGATAATTGAATAAATGAGTCAATAGATTTTGTGATTATTATATCCATTCATCTTCCCTCCCTGCCTTTGAACAACAACAACAATGCTCCACACGTACTTCTCCCTTCTTAAATACAATCTTCAACATTAATGGTTTTCAGGTGCTGGACTATAGTTTTCATACAGATGTCTGGACTGAGCCCCTGGTGCGATTCTCTGTGCTGTCTTTGTCATACCTTTGAAGTGCTTTCCATAGACACATCTCTTCAGCCCCATATTCATTATTAACACTCAGAAGCTCTTCCAATTTCCATTATCTTTCTGGTTTTCCCTGAAGTCCCAACTCAATAGAAAGGAGCATTAGTTTGGGAATCTTCCATTCAGCTGTTTCAACTGAGATTATTTGATTGATTCTAATTAAGAACATACATTTTTGTTAGGCCCTTTGGCTAATTGCAAAAATCTATCAATCTGAGGATGCTGAAGCTATTCTCTAGGTAGTGCTTCGCACAGCTAAGTTTATGCCTCTCACCTGAGACATGGGGTGAAGTGAATGTGCCTTAGGCACAACAAAAATCAGACCAGCTTTGAAAGCAACAACCATCATTTGCTCAATTCCCAAGATCAGAATTTTTCCTTCTCTTCTGCAAAAAAGAGAAAAATCTTCACTGGTCCCTTGATATAGCTTACAATTCTGGAGTTGACCAGTACTATCTAAACTATTTCTTCCCATATTTTTGTAAATGAACAACAATTATTATGTATTTTATTGTGTACCATATCCTTTAAATTCATCTAAAAATGTCATCTAAGTAAGCCATGTCTATTTTAATTCCTTTTTTTTTTTTTTTTTTTAGAAATAATGGAAACACATTTTGTTTTGTTATTTGGTACTGTCAGAATTTTTAATAAGTTTGATATGTTTTAAATATTTCTAAAATGTAATTTTCTATTATAAAATGTGCATAATACATTTCATTTGTAAAATTAAATCTACAACATATGTTTAGTATGTATATTTAACCAACAAGAATTTTCTGTTGTAGGACTACACCAGACATGGGACTCTAAGATCTAGTGGTAATTTGGGATTTAGTCGGGAAATGAGAAATATAAAGAAGAGCTGATAGTGGTTTGGGTGATGGTTAGTAAGAAGATCAAGGTTTCCTTTCAGTGTATAGTACTGAGAGTACTAGTTTCTTTTAGAACATTTCTTGGTTCTCTTGCTAAGGTAGGATCTTACCACAAAACGCTGGCTGGCTTTGAACTAATGATCTTCTTGTCTCAGCACCTGAGTGCTGGAAATCTAAGCAAGTCTCATCAAGCCCAGAGTGTTAATTTTCAGTGAATAGTTAATCAGAAAGGAATGAAAAAGGTTATTGTAATGAAGGAAAGAATGTTGGAAGGGAGCAATAATTTGCTTAATGACAAGAGTTGATGTATTGGGTTCACTTCTAAACATTTTATGTGATGCAGTAACACATTCTATGTTTTTGAGAACTCCCGTAGTACAAAGACTTTTATTAATCAGAATTTCCAAAGAAGAAAAATAAGGAATAGAAGAACAAATCAGTTTCCCAGGGTCACATGATCTATGGAGTTGGGCTTTGGCCCCTGCAGTTTAAGCCAGGAGCATAACATAAACCTTGCTTCTGGGTTCCTCATAGGATAGGTTGGTCTATACATGTTCAGGATCTTCACAGTCCTTCCTTTCCCACCTCTTGTTCTATTACTCTTTCCTTTCCTTCTACTGAAGAACGAGGGACCCGGGAAAAATCAATGAAGACACAGCACATTGCATAGACCATGAAGAGGCAAAACAGTAACTCAGAATGTTTCTTAACTCTGAAGGAACAAGTAATGGGCACATGTGAACTTAGGCGAGAAGACAAAATCTCTATGGTAAGCTGAGGTTGAATTGTGATGTTAAATGCAATGACATCTATCTGTAGTGAAAGCAGAGTTAGTGATTCCCTCTCTAAATGAGATTACACAAAAGGAGGAACATAAAATACAAAATTAGACATTAAAGTAATGCCTTCTCTCAAGGTCGCACTTTTGGTAAATTTTTTTTCCATTTGTTCATTTGTTTAACGTAAGCATAAGTGAGTCATAAATATGATTCACGTTTGGTCTTAATAAATTTCAAAGTAATTAATGTGATCCAGGCATTGTTAAACAACGTTCTTCCTGCATTTACTCAGTCTTCATGACAACTAAGAAAACCACAGCCATCTGTTCTATAGATAAGGAAACTGAGTTGTGACTGACCTGACCACTGTCACACTCCTGAAAGAGCTCTGACTTGATGCCAGATCGTCTAGCTATAGATCACATGCTCTCCACCATTAAGGTGAGGACACCTGGATCTGTTCTGGCATATAGGAGGCCCTCAAGAAACATGAGTTTAATTAGTGAATTTCATGGATGTTTGGTGATCCTGCCTTCCATTACAAAGTCTGTTTTTAAAGTTAGCATAAATAAATAAACTCAAGCCAGATCTGAAAAGTGAAGCGGAAGAGTCACAGAAACTTTCATCATAATGTCAGTTCCTTCTTAGCCCATAAATCCTCTTAAGCCATTTTCCAAGTATGCCACTCCCATGCCCTTGTGAAAATTCCAGAAAACATGCACTTGGAATGTTGTGTTCTTTTCTTTTTGCTTAGTGCATCTCACTCACCAGTCTACAAGTGAGCTTGCTTATTAGCTTCTCACATGAAGTTTACATCCTTCACTCCATTCTCCAATGGCTGTTGTCCCTCCTCTGTCTTCAAATATGTAAGTACCTGTCGAATGAAACTTGTATTGGATAAGTTAGTCAACAAAGAGTTCATTTAAGATTATTGCAAAAAAAGTGAGAGAAATTGTATTCTACTAAACTAAAACCAAAAGATATTAGAGTGAACTACTCGATAAGTACTTGAAGATGCTAGGCAGGAGGTTACTCAGTGCAATCACGCCATCTGTGTTAGTTGGTTGTTGCTTATTGAAGTCAGCTTCCTATCCATCCACAGAAGCTGAAAGACTGGGGCACTGTCTTGATGCTTACATTTCAAAGGGTGACTTCCAAGTCTTTGAGAAAACCATTCTTAAATCATCAAAGTGGGAGACAGCTGTGAGAAGATTTATGTCTTAGGGGACAGAGAAAGACTTTATGATGAGACTTTCCCTCGAATGAATATATATATTAAAATATGGATTCTAAAGATAGGAAGACTTCTCTCTAATGTCAACCTTAAGAAAACTTCAAGGCTATCTTCATCATAGCAATCATATGTACTGATACTTTTCACTGTTTCATAATCATGTCTACTCCCTTATGAAACTGTCAAAAATATACAGCATTGCTCTGTATGCATCAAGTATATTGACAGGCCCAGAAACTATTTATTGGATCAATACATGAAGACTCCAGACACACACAATAAAAGTTCCTGGGTACTTTACTTTTTAGTACTGTTTCTGTCTTCAAATACCTTTTGCAATAGGCTTTCAGTTGATAAGAAACTAAAAGTTATTTGTTACTATTATGGTCTGTTTTTGAAATACTCCCCCAAACCATGCAGTAAGGAATTGCTAGCCAGCCTTTAGTGCTATTAGGAGGTAGCTCAAGTACTAGAAAGTGTGGGCTAATGGAAGAAAATGTGGCAATTGGAGATTTGTCAACTATACCCTCTCTGATTCTTTGCATTTCCAAGCCTCCACGAGATGAACATAGACATGATGCTCTTCCATGCTACTTGTCAAGAGGAAATAGAACTTGTCAAAGAACTGAAACCTCTGAAATTATGAGCCCATGAAATCTTTCCTCTTTTATCTTAGGTATTATGCTATAGAAATATAAACACGACTCCTGGAAAATCAATATTGAGGCGTGGGCTCATTGAGATGACTGTACTTCATGATGTGGTTCAAAATCCTATAGAATATGCTGTAAAAAGCCTACAACGATACAAGTGGAGCATGAGTGATGGTGGTAGAAACTCAGAATATCAGAATGTGGGTAGCAAAACAGATAGTAAAGACTGCACTGTGACCTTTGGGGTCAATGGGGATCCCACCGGGAACTGGTCAGTTGTGTTATATTCTGGAAAAGAGCTTGCCTGCATTTTGTCCCTCCTCTGAGACTTTTTTAAAACATGGATTTAAGGATGATGGGCTGGTCTATGGAGGGGAAGGATATTTCAAGTCAGCCCAATATCCAGACAGCCGTGTGGATATGCTGACTGCTATTAGTCAAATTTCCAGTGATGGTGGGAGCAAAAAGCAGAGCAGAAAGATTTATGAAATATCTTCTTTCCTTCTTCTTCCTCCTCCTCCTCCTCCTTCTTTTTCTTCATATCCCTCCTCCTCTTCCTCTACCTCTTCTTATTCCTCTTCCTTGTTTTTTTTTTTTTTTTTTTTTTCCTTACAGAAAATGAGTACATTAAAGCTTCAACCAAGGAAGGGACAGATGCTAAGGGAATTAGTGACAATGGAAAGAATTCAAGTTATTTGCATTCAGACAAAGAGAAAGATAGCTTGAGGGTAGTTTAGGAATTGACACAACCCTACTCATTGCAGATGTTAACTATAAACTGTTCTGGAAGGAGTTGGAAGGGAACACGATAAAAATATATTAATTACCCCCACAAACAAACAAACAAACAAACAAGCCAAAACCAAAAAAGTTTTCTTAGAAAAGAGTGTCCAAGTTAACTAGGGAATTATTTCTCTGGGATTCATGTTTTCCATGATTGGCTAAATATACACTAAAAGTCTGCTTCAACAGTGGTCCAAGGGCACCTAGATACTACTCAAGCTTTTGGAAGATCTTGGTACAGTTCTATCAGGGATTAGATTGTTAGAACTACAGTTTCATGGAGGCGTCCATCTAATTTTCAAAGGAAAGCCTGGAAGTCTAGGCAACCAATGTGTGGCAATATGTGAGTCCTAGCAGACAGCTCCTCTAAGATGGCAATGCGGTTTCGCAGGTAAACCTGTAAGGAGGAGGAATATATAATGCTGTAAGGAGGAATGTATAATGCTGATTAAAGGAAGTTGTAGTCCGTAGAAATTTTTTTTTTTTTAAGCATCCATGATCGTAACTCTGGGGCTTTTTTGACCACCTTTGAGAATATATTAGAAATATTAAAAAATACTTGTTACTAAATCCTTCAATTAACTAGAAAGAATTATGTAAACTTGCGGTGGGTGTCAGCATCTCTATTATGTTACTGATGCTGCCTGGTGTCTTAGGATGCTGTAGCTATACAATCACAGAGGAAAATGGGCACATACTATAAAGGTTCCTGACCTGCTTTCCCATGGTTCTTAGGACACAATGATAAGGTAGAAACTCTGGAATTAAGTGCTGCCTTAGTTGGTTTTCACATACCATGGAAGTGTCCAACAAATGTCAGAGGAGTCCTTATTTCAATATTGTATCAGCTTGAATTAGAAGAGATTTCCCCTTATGCCCAACACACCCATAAAATAAGAGCTGTTCTGGAAGCTTTAAAAGGGGCCTGAAAATTTCAATTCCTAGCATTTGTCTTTAGTGATGGAGAAGTTGTCCACATGACATCAATGCTAAAACATTTATCACTGAAAGTAGTTTGGGAAGGTTAAAGTCAAACTGAATCATCCTGCGACCATGCCCCTCTGCTGTCAGACAATTGTCTTGTAAGAACACATGTACTGCAATACAAGGAATAAGCTTTTACATCAATGAGAAAATACTTCATTTTGTAAAATCTATTTAAAATGTATATTGTCTCACTTGCTATAAAATGAACGAGGTCAAGTTTGATATGATTATTACACCTGTTCAATAAGCTTCACAGAGATTTCCCATGGGTTTCCACATTACTAGAAATGCCAAGGTTTCCATGGTGAAATGATCCTGATGACATTTCAAGTCACCAAAAGAAACATAGACTGAATTCTCACTCTCTGGCTCTCTGGTGAATGCCTCATATATCAGGATAACTCTCTAATCTCAGTCGGGTTAATCTTGTGTATAGAGTTTGGCAAGAAGCTATGAACTAAATGTAATGCGAATATGGTTATTCCTGCTTAGATCTCCCTGGGAGGGGACATAGAAGAGATTTCATGGGTGGATTGGGGGTGGGTGGGGATGAGAACGTGAGGTGGGGGAAAGATGGAGGGGAGGGTACTGAAAGAAAATGACTAGAAAGGGGTGTTCATTTCAGGGTAAGGTAGAAACTTAGTACAAGGGAACCTACTAGAAACCTACAAGGATGACACCAGCTGAAACTCCAAGCAACAGAGGATACTTAGCCCGAACTGGCCATCTTCTGTGACCAGGCAAGACTTCACATGGAGGGATTGGGACATCAACCCAGGCACATAACCTTCCACCTACCGTCTGTCCTGCCTATGGGATGTGCTGTGTTAAGGGTGGTGCAGAGATTGTGGGGGTGACCAACCAATGACTGTTCCAGCCTCAGATCTATGGCACAAGAGTGAGCCCACCTCTGACATTGCCAGAGGGCGATGGCTCTGAGACCTAGGATAGACCCAAACAGGGCTGGAGAAAAAGAAGTCAGTGTAATGATGCCTAACCATCTTCTGCTATACTCACAGATTAGTGCCTACTTTAATGGTCATTAGAGAGCTTTTATCCAGCAACTTACAGAAACAAATGCAGAGACCTACAGCCAAGCATTAGGCCAAGCTCCAGGAATCCTGCTGAGGAGAGGAAGGCAGGATTGTATAAGCCAGTTGGGTCAAGGACAGAACAAGAAAACCCACAGAGTCAACTAACCTGGGCTCTTCAGAACTCACAGAGCCTGGACCAACAACCAAGGAGCCTGCACTGTACTGACTTAGGCCCTCTGCAAATGTGTGACAGTTGTATAGCTTGGTCTTCTTGGGGGGCTCCTAACAGTGGGACCAGGGGCTGTCTTTGACTATTATGCTGGCTTTTGGGACCCCGTTCCTCATATTGGGTTGCCTTGCCCAACATTAATACAAAGCAAGGTCTTACTACAACTCGATATGCCATGTTTTGTTGATATCCATGGGAGGCCTGCTCCTTTCTGAATAGAAAAGGAAGAGAAGTGGATTGGGGCAGGGGCAGGGGGAGATGGGAACAGGGACTGGGAGGAGAAGAGGGGCAGAAAACTACAGTCAGGATGTAAAATAAATTTTAAAACATTAAAAAGATATGATCATTCCAACATTTCACAAAACTAATTGCTATTCTTGTTCTATTATTAAATGTCTTCCTGCATTCTCATTTTCATAATTATCTACAATTACAAGTCTCAAAACTTGTATAGCTTAGTTACAATTTGAAATAGTACATTGGTTATTATAAATATCAATTTCACCTTTTATTTCCAAGTGACTTCTTCAATTTCTTCAATGTTTTAAAATTTCTATTGCAGAAACTTTTTACTTCCTTAATTCAGTTTATTCCAACATATTTTATTTCTTTTGACACTGTTGTGAATGGGATTTTTTCCATAATTTCTTTCTTTTAAATTATTGACATAGAGGAAAGATACTACATTTTTCTATGTTAATTTTGTATCTGATTCCTTTGCTGAAAAATTATCAGCTCTAATGGTTTTCCAAAGGAGTCCTAGTCCCATTGCTAGGAGCTCCCAAACAGAGCTAGCTATATAATTGTCACCCACATTAAGAAGGCCTAGTTCAGTTCCATATATGTTCCCCAGCTGACAGGCCAGAGTCCATGAGCTCCTACCAGCTTGGGTCAGCTGTCTCTGTGGTTTCCCCATCATGATTTTTTACCTCAATTGCTCCTGTGATCCCTCCTCCCTCTTTTCAACTGAAGTCCAGGAGCTCAGCCCAGTGCTTGGTTGTGGATCACTGCATCTGCTTCCATCAGTTATTGGATGTAAGTTCTATGATGACAATTACAGTAGTCACTAACCAGATTATCAGGGAAGGTAAGTTCAGGCACTCCCTCCATTATTGCTAGGAGTTATAGCTTGTGTCATCCTTATAGATTCCTAGGGATTTCCCTAGGACCAGATTTCTCCCTAAGTCCCTAATGGTTCCTTCTACCAACACATCTCTTTCATTGCTCTCCTTCTCTGTCCCTCCCTCCACTCAGCCATCTCAGTCCTTCCTGTTCCCATCCCCCATCCTTTCCCTTCTACCCCTCCTCCTCCTCCCAGTTTACCGAGGAGATCTTAACTATTTTCCATTCCTGGGCCCTCCATGTGTGTCCCTTATAGGGTCCTCCTTTTTACCTAGTTTCTCTGGGGTTGTGAATTGTAGCCTGGTTATCCTTTGCTTTATGTCTAATGTCCATTTAAGAGTGAATACATACCATGTTTGTCTTTTTGAGTCTAGGTTACCTCATTCAGGATAATTCTTTCTAGTTTCATCCATTTGCATACACATTTCATGATGGCATTGCTTTTTTTTTTTTTTTTTTTTTTTTACTGTTGATTAATACTCCACTGATTCCCAATTTTCTGATAAACTGCCATACTGATTTCTAGAGTGGCTGTACCAGTTTGCACTCCCACCAGCAGTGGAGGAGTGTTCCTCTTACTCCACACCCTCTCCAACATAAGCTGTCTTCAGTGTTTTTGATCTTAGCCGTTGTGACAGGTGTAAGATGGTATTTCAGTGTCATTTTGATTTGCATTTCCCTGATGATTAAGGATGTTGGGCAATTTCTTAAATGTCTTTTGGCCATTTGAGATTCTACTGTTGAGAATTCTTTGTTCAGAATGGTAGCCCATTTTTAAATTTGATTATTTGGTATTTTGATGTCTAGTTTCTTGAGTTCTTTATATATTTTGAAGATCAGCTCTGGGTCCTGGTGGATAAAGACAATCTTTTGCATGGCAAGACAATATCAGGGTGTTTCCTATGATAGAGGCACCTTTTAGTTCTCCTCTCAAGATGCATTTAGGTTCTGTTTGCATAGGTTGAAAATAAAGCACATTGTTAGGCATAGGACAATCATGATGCTAATTTCAACAGAAAGAACACAAAGTTATATTAGATAGTCAAACCTTAGAAAGTTTGATTTTAACAGTCCTTTTTCAGTCACTTTCCACTTGGGCTCCTCTGTTGTGGGTTCCTCTGGTGTCTCCTTGAGGTGTGAGTGATGAAATCAGGCAGAAATATCAATGACTTTAGCAGCAGTAGGAGTCAAGAGAATCACAATGTAAGGTCTTTCTTTCCATCTAAGTTCAAGTTGATTGGTTTTGAAGAGGAAGACTAATATAGCATCTCTGAGCTGGGGCTGGAATGGGTGACCTGGTGGGTGGTACCCAACAGATTGAACAGCCTGTACCTGAGAGATAATCTTATCCAAACTTAATTGCAATCCTTTTAAGGATTCAGAGATTGGAGAGGAGCAATCTGATAACAGTCTGGCATGTACTCAGGGATCATAAGAGGTGATCATCCATAGACTATTTCATATGGGGTGAACTTTTCTTGGTAGTGGGTACATCTCAGTCTGAGAAGGGCATAAGGCAAGAGGTCAACCCATTTACCACCAGTTTCAAGATTGTGTTTAGTTAAAAAAATCTCTTTAAATTTCTATTCATTCTCTCTATTTTTCCTGAGCTCTGAGGATGATACATACAATGAAGTTTCCATTTTATGTTAAGAGCCTTAGAAAGCAATTGAGATAACTTGGCCATGAAGGCCAGGGCCATTGTCAGACCCAAGAGATATGGGGATGCCAAATCTGGGAATAACTTCCTTTATTAATTTCTTAGCTACCACTTGGTCTGTTTCTGTTCTGGATGGAAAGGCCTCTCCCCAGCTTGTGATGGTAATGACAAAGACTAGCAGATATTTGTAGCCATACAGCCCTGGAGTGACTTCAGTGAAGTCCATTTCCCACAATTCACTGGGTATTGTACCTTGACTCCATTGGCCTGGGGGAAGTATGTCCTTTGCATTTACCTGGGCACAGATCAGGCAGCAGTCTGAAATGCTCTGAAGTTTTCCCTCAGTGTCCAGGTAGCCAGAGATGAGGGGAGATGATTTCTGAGACCTTTTTAGGTGACAAGTGCAAGTTGTGATGGAAGGAAGTTTGCTAGTTTGGGCCCAGTACTTTTGGTATGCAGATTCTTCCATCAGGAATGATCCACCATCCATTGTGGCTTCCCTGAGCCCCTAAGTCAGAAAATGACATAATATCTTCTGGTTCTTACTCAAGAACATCTTCATTGAGGCAGAGCTGGGGCTCAGGCACAGTAGATAGTTCCAGAATAGTCTGGGATTTGGGTTCCACCAGAGCAGCCTCTTCGGCAACTTGATCTACATGGTTGTTACCTTGAGTTTGAGGGCTGTTGTCTTTTAGTGTCTTAGCCAGTGAATAATGACCAGTTCGATTGGTAGCCAAATGGCCTCTAGCAACTGGATAATTTCATATTTATTTTTTAATAATCTTTCCCTCTGAGGTGAGTAAGCTCCTCTGTCCATGAACATGAGCCTTGGAAAAAGCATATCAGCTGTCTGTGTTGATGTTCACCTTTTTTCCTTCAGTCCATCTTAAAGAGTCAGAGCAGTTATTTCTGCTTTCTGGGCAGATGTGCCCCTGGGAGAGGCTTGTGCCCAAATAGCTTCCTTCTGGCCTGTAATCACTGCCACCCCAAATACCTGGTACCTCCTTGAATAAAGCTTCTGCCATCCATATAGAGATCTGCATCTCTGGTAGTGAGAGGAATGCCTGTCAGGTCATGTTGCATACCTTGGATAATGCTCAGCATCTGCAGGTAGTCATGGAGGGACTCCTTAAGGTCATTGTCCAGCAGCAGGGTGGCAGGATTCATCAAGAGTCAGTCTCTCCATATCTAAAAGAAGAGCTTGGTAGTGGGTCAGATGGGTGTTAGACACCCACTGGTTGGTGGCACCTCTCAGCAGGGCCTCCACAGCATGTGGAGCTGTTACAGTCAGAATCTGTCCCAATGTGAGACTGTTAGCTTCTTTTGTCAGAATTGGAGTGTCTGTGATGGCTCTTAAACAGGGGGCCATCCAGAGGCTCCAGGCTCCAGTCTCTTTGAACTGTAAATTATCGGCCTTTTCAGAGACCCAGGGTCTGAGTCAGGACTCCCTTGGCAATGCCCTTTCATTTATGGGTGTAAAGATGAAAGGGCTTGGAGATATCGAGGAGAGTTAGTGTGGGGGCCTGTACCAGGGCCTTTTTTAAGTTCTTGTGTTCCTCAGTCCATTCCAAAGGGGTGTTGCCCCTGACTATAGCAGAATACATGGGTTTGGTAATTTCAGCAAACCCAGGTATCCAAAGGCAGCAATATCCAACAGCTCCCAGTAATCCCCAAACTTGTTTCTTGGTGTTTGGAGTTAAGATTTGTGGTATGGCTGCTATGCAGGTCTTGGACCATAGTCTTTTCTCTTCTTCAGCCCATATCCTAAGGAGGTAACCTGGGGTGAGCAAATTCGAGCGTTCATTTTAGAATCTCCATAGTCTAACTGGGCTAGAGTTTCCACAAGGCCTCTGGTGGTTCTCAGACAGTCCTCCCCTTTAGCAGCCAATAATAAACTGTCTACATATTGAAACAAGGTTACCTCAGGGTACTTACTATGGAAGAGACTTAAATCCTAGTTGAGTGCTTCCTGGTGGGAGTCTGGTCCAGATTAGTTGTCCTGATACCCCCAGTTCAGGGTCAGCCCTTCAAGTGTGAAAATGGGCAGACTTAATTTTGACAGAGGGATGGAGAAGAACGCATCTTTTAATTTCAATACAGTGTAAACTTTACACTCCAGTGGTAACAAACTGAGCAAAGTATAGGGATTTGAGACAGTTGGGTAAATGCGTTCTACACACTTGTTCCTTTCCCTCAAGTCTTGTACTGGTCTATAGCCTTGAGATCCAGGCTTTTGGGCAGACCCCAAGGGGGTATTTCTAGGCCTACTGGCAAGGAATAAGTATGCCTGCTTCAAGGAGGCACCTGATTTGAATCTTAATTCCTTCCCTGGCTTCTGAACTAATGGGGTACTGCTTGACTCAAATGGGCATTGCCCCAGATGTTAGTTTCACTGTGATGGATGGCACATGTTTTGCCAAGACAGGAGGATTGTCCTCTGTTCAAACCATATGAATTTTCTGGATCAGCAATTTGTGGAGGAGCAGATATTCCTCACTTGTTGGGAAGGTTATAGTTAAAGCCTTAGCAGGGCTTCCTGATTGCAGTCTAGGAGAGTCTCTTGAGAACAATATTGTTGCCTGGAGCTTGTTCAAATGGTCCCACCCCAGTAAAGGATAGGGACATTCAGGAATAGCTGTAAAAGAATGAGTCACAGTTCCTGTCCTAGGTTAACAGGCCAGTCAGTGGTCCATTTGTAGTCTTTGAAATCCCCTGTTGACCCCTGTACTTCCATTGTTTCCTTGGTAAGGGGTCCCAGGGTATCCTGTAATACTGAATGAGTAGTCCCTGTGTCCACCATAAATTTTAAAGGTTGACCCCCTATGGTTAAGGTCACTAAAGGTTCCTGGGGGCCTAGTTAGAAGGAGCATTGGTGTTGCTAATATTCCTTAGCTAGGTTTGGCTTGGGTTTAGGGGGACCTACCCGTTTCTGGCATGGACATTTGTTTTTCTCATGACCTATTTCTTTGCAGCAGGCACATTGGTCCTTTTGTAAAGGTCTCCTTCTTTTTAAATCATGATGCACAGGGGCAGAGTTGAGAATGACTGGGGCTTGTAGTGCAGAAACAGTGGCATGCCCCATCTTCTTTATCAAAAGATCTTTGTTGTCTCTGCCATCAAACACTTTTTGGGCTACCTCCAATAGTTCTGATCTGTTCTTTCCTACAAACCCATCCATCTTTTATATCTTTCTACATACCTCAGGGGGCGACTTAGCAAAAGCCAGGTTAATCACTTTGAGATTTGCCAGGTCCTCTGTGTCTATAGGAGTATATAACTAACAGATGTCTAGGAGGTGCAGCAGGAAAGCGGAAGGTGATTCATCTGGTCCCTGTTTCACATCTGTTACCTTAGATAGGGTAGTGGGCTTTCATGCTACCTGTTTCATCCCTTCTAAAAGAACCTGATGGTATTCACCAAGTGACCTCCTACCTCTGTGTGTGTGTGTTGTAGTCCCATTGGGGTCTCCTTCTTGGCAGAGCATGGTCAGTGGTCAATCACTTCTGCCTTCTGGTCATCAGCCACTGAAACTATTCCAGGGAGTGCTTTAGGTGCTTTCATGAGAATCCGTTCCCTTTCTTCCGTAGTGAACATCTACTGACAGTCATCCCATGTGGGGAAATGACTGAAAAAAGATAGAATCAATTACATAAACAAAGGAATCAGGCCTAGTGCTGAAAAGAGGGTTCTGGTTCTTCTAGTTGTAGAGATCTGTGGTGGAGAAAGGGACATACAGATAGTGATTGTCAGGAAACAGCCATAAGGGAGTGAGAAGAGAAGGCGATGCCACCCTAGAACCAGAATCAGAGTAGTCCAGAGGGCCATATGGGACTCCCTGTCAGGAGCAGGAGGGAAAAAGATAGGGTAAAGTAGGGAAGAACCAGAGGGGAAAGATAGGTGGAGATAGGGAAGAACTAGATGGTGGGGTAGGGGTAGGTACAGACAAGGGGCAGAGTGAGGCCTTGGTGGTGGGGACTGGGGTGGTAAAGGTGTAAGTTGAGGTGAGGAGAGGAGAAGATGATAAAGATGGTTATATAGAGGGAGAAGGGATTCTTCTTCCTGTGAGTCCAGCAGAACTGTCTTCAGAGGGCTCATTTGTCTCTGCTACAGGCCCTCAAAAGGTCTGTCCCCCGTCCGCCAACAACCAGGGCATGGCTACCTTGCCCACTGGGGACCATTCAGACCTTTATTGGAGGAGGGGTTTGCAAGTTGCTCCAGCTCAAATCGAGATGTATCCAATTATGTAGGTGGCAGGGCTTACCGAGGGTAATATTCACCACTGCCCAGGCTATCTGAGAATCAAAAGTACCCTGGGAGGGCCACTTAATCCCAAATGTGGGCCATTCAGTTTCACAGAATGTTAGGAGGAGACTGTTGGTGGTAGGATAATCATAACCCTCCTTAACTATAGGGGGTAAAGTTTATCAACATTCTTCAGAACATAGGTTAGAGGTCTGTTAAGATTGCTCGTCTTATTACCCATACTGTCCATCATTTCAGATGCCCCAAGTCCAAAGTGATTAACACAGGAAGTACAAAAGGCAGAAAATGAAGCCTCAGACAAGACAAGACTACAAAGACAAGACAAACACGATATAAAACCAAACCAAGAACCTCAAGTGGGTGGTGTGATGTCTCGCTTTTTGCCCTGGACAGGAGAATATTGGGGTCCCATTGAACCCCTCCACATCCCAGACAGGGATCCCATAAAACAGAATCTGACTGTGACTCACCAGAAGGCCTCGATAGATGCTGCTGCTTTTCTCAGCAAGAAAGTTCACCCTGATAGTCCATGGAGCTCTGGAGTCTTGGAATGTCTCACGGCACATGCCTCCTGAGGCAGCCTCCCAGCCCCTCAGAGCTTCATTCCAGAGCGAAGCTCCAGGTTTAGAATTTGAGTGGGTGGTCTGAATCTTGGTGGGACCTCTAGAAAATGTTAATCCCAATGATGAGAATGAGACCACAACCACAATTTGAAGCAAGCTTGATTTTTTTTGTTGGGGTATACCCAAGAGCTGGCCAATGATTGCCTCCTTAATTGGGTTAAAGAGAGCTGCCCCAAATCCATCTCTTGGGCCACTTTTAAGGAGTAAAATCATGAGTAGTTTTACATAAGGTGGACAATGGGGCAATAAAGAAATACAAAAAACTTAAAAAAAAAACCAACATGTGGTCATCATGTGAATATGGAGGGGCCAGAGAGGGTCAGGGAGAGTAAAAGTATTCTTAAAAATTAATCGAGGTCATGGGTTGGGGAAGGTCAGGTTCCAGGAAACAGAGAGCAACTCAACTCTGACAGTAAATAGAAACTTATTTAAAAAAATACAGCACAGGGCTGGAGAGATGGCTCAGAGGTTTAAGAGCACTGGCTGCTCTTCCAGAGGTCCTGAGTTCAATTCCCAGCAACCACATGGTGGCTCATAACCATCTATAATGAGATCTGGTGCCCTCTTCTGGCGTTCAGGCATACATGCAGGCAGAACATTGTATACATAATAAATAAATTATATATATAATATACATATATATATATATATATATATATATATATATATATATATATATATATACACACAGCACAATGGCTCTGGCCTTCAAAATGGAGTCAGGCAGGCTCTTCACTATCCCACTATCTTTTTATGGATTTCAAAGTCCTAGACTCTGATTTGCCCATGTCTGTACCTATATTTCCTGGTGCAGTTGGGTATTCTTGCCTTAGCAAGCTGTAGATTGCCTTTCACCCAGCATTCACAGTTTTAGCTTGAATATGCATTCTCTGACTGAGTTTCAACTCACATCAGGTTCTCTGGGTTTACGTGGTTCTGAGGTTGACTGGGTCCTATAGTTGATGGAAGGAGGTCTCTGGAGTTCAGCTGTGGAGCTCCAGTGGCAAAATGGGTTAGCACACTGTACAGATAAGATGGTCAGTTGTAAGATTTCTCCCATCCAGTTTGGCATGTCTATGGGTGTCATCCTTGTTCAGCTCACATTTGAGTAGTCAAGTTGGTGAGAATTTGGGTATAGTTTCTGATATTACTAGGAGACACAGGACTTCAATCCTACCCACAGAAGTGTAGGCAACTGGGAGCTGAAGAGATAATTTTCCTCAGGGAAGAACACACTAATTGGTTGTTCAGTTCCAAATGGTCAGCTCTTAAAATATGCAAAAAGTAACATTATATCGACTGAATGTGTTATATTTAGGCACACACACACACACACACACACACACACACACACATCACACCACACCACACCACACATGCATGTAGTAGCAATTAGTGAGGAAAGAGGTCATGAATTGGAAGGAGAATGAGTAGGGCTATAAAGGAGGGCTTGGAGGGAGGAAGGCAAAGGGAGACGTATTGTGATTAGATAATAATCTCAAAGAATTAACAAACAAATAGTTTAGTTGCAGTTTTCTACTCTGTCTGTTAAAGCAGCTTGATTGTAGTTTCTCCCAGGTTCTGTTCCTTCCTTGACCTGGTGTCATGGTTATGTAAAGCAGTGTAACAGTTGTTTCATGGTTTCAGCAAAATGCCAGTTTAAAGCAATTTAAGGAAGAACGTTGTATTTCGGCTTGCCCTTTAAGGGTGTACACTCCATTGTGACAGAGAAGGCATAATGGCAGGGACAAGATACAGTGGGTCATAGAACAGGAGGTGCTGAACGCTGGTGCACAGCTAACTTCTACTTTTTGTGCAGTCGAGAACTAGGGAATTGTGGTACCTGCATTTAGGATGGGTTTTCCAATATCAATAAACCTAATATATAATATATATATATATAAATTATATATATAAGTCCCTCACAGATGTGTTCAGTAATTTGTCTCCAAGGTGATTCCACATCCTGTTAAGTTAACAATCATTATAAACCATCACAAGTTCACTTTCAGCCATAACCTTTCACCCTGTGTCCCAAAGATTGATGACCAGCTCATAGTGCAAATGCATTCAGTAAAATTTCAATAGCCCCCAATAATCTTAAACAATCCAATACTATTTTAAAGTCTAAAGTTTAATTCTCACCTGAAACTCAAGGCAATCTCTTAATTATGAGTTTATATATATATATACACAATATACAATGACATGGAATACACATTCTCATTCCAAAAGGTAAGAATGGACACATACCAAGGAATAATTAGACCAAATTAAGTGGGGTAAATACTAAATTTTCAGCTCTACTTTTGGCACCTAGGGCTCATTATGAAATCATCTGGGATCCACAGGGCTTGAGTACCCTGGCCCTGCATCATTGTTGCCTGAGAGAAACACAGCTTTTCCCTAGAGTTGGTTCAACTGTGTGCATGCATCTTTTCTTGTTGGGCATCCTGTGGGTCTAGAGTTTCCAACAACCCTGGGTCTCTATTTTAACTTCATCTTTAGGATTCACAGAGTGGCCATTCAAGGGCTTCTTGCAAGAACTCTGAACCTTCCACATACTGCTTGGCCTCAGTGACTTCCTGGGACCGTGGTGTATGACTCCATGTTCCCTCATTATTGTCTCTTTCTGGCTGTCAGTTCCCGCTGCCAGACTGACATGAATCTGGTCCAATCAGACCACAGTTTCAGCAGCATCTGAGTGCTGACCCTGCCAACACTCTTCTCGAGGCAGTTGCTTTCAAGGAGCTCAGAACATTTCCTTTTAGTAGAATTCTTAGTTTAAGATTACATCTTCCAGACTAATTTGAAGTTTTGTAAGTGTAAGACTTTGGTGGGTAGGGTCGTCTTCCCAGGACTTATTTACTATTGCCCTAGCGTAGAGCAGAAAGTATAATTTTAGCAGTGGTACCTTTTTGACAGAAGTCTTGGCTACAACTTTAAGCTTGTTTGAATCCTTTCCTTGAAAAAAAAACTATACAAAAAAAGAAAAAACTATACAATATAATACAATATATTATATATTAATTTCTGCCTTATAATGACTTTTTAAAAAGGTAGCTATAAATAAGAGTGGTGAGCAATAACCACACCATAGCTTAAAGACTATCTAGCCTTGATATTTCCTCTGTCATCCTGAGTAATGATGTGTGTCAGTGACACTGGGTAATTTTGTAACTTATAACTAACTATATTATCCCCCCAATTTTTTTCTCTCTGTTTCTGGAGGTTTTTCTTTTCTCTGTTGATTATGGACCCAAAGAGGGAGACCTTCTTTTTCATCATATTTTTATTCAATGTTCATGTTAGATTCTTGTCATAAGTCAAATTTTCTGTATTTTATTTGGTCTCTTATAGTCCATTGTTGATAGCAATCCTTTCTTGCATTTCTACATTCTTCATCTCCTTTGAAGTCATATCTCAATGATTTACTTCAGATCCATGGAGATAGAAAGGAATGCTATTTGTCTGTAGTCTGTCAAAATGTTCTCTCCTCTTACCTTTCTTTTTTCATTTTGTAATAGAATTGAATTTTCATGCAAAACGTTTTCTTTGAAAAGAAAAATAATCTTGCATTTGGATACCAAAATCTACATAGTTATGCATGTGTCTAAAAATTGTTGTAACTATTCAGTTGACAAAGTCATTAAACATAATCATTTTGATGTGCTGGAAACTGTAGCTCATGACTAAAAACACTACCTGCATGGCTAAATTTTTGGTAATTACAATGAATAAGTCATTTAGTTATAAATGATATTACTACTCATTGTTCCCCTGGAGCATACACTAAACATCTGTTAATGACACATGTAACTTTCATGAATTCTTATTTATTCTGAATATAAGTACAGGATATGGCAGCAGTGTACTCCACTTTAGTTCTCATGGAGAAGCTAGATATGGAAAGGAAATAGACTAGAAGGAGTTTTAGTTCATTTATTCATGTAGCAGTTTTGAATGTTCATACTGCAATGGGCATGGGCTATCCATGACTTTCTGTTTCTTTCAATTCTTTATTCATTTGTAAGTGAGGCTTGACTTAAGAGCATGCTTGTAAGTGGTGATGGCACAGGCCAAGCCCACAGTTTATGCTTTCACTCAAATTTACTCTCTGGTAAGAGAATTATTTTCTTATCACAACAACCTACTCTCCAAGGACAACCACACCAATCTTACCAAATTTTAATCTAAAATGCTCCTGGTTAAAGTCCCCAAATATTTCCAGTTGTAATCAGATTGACAACAACAATAAATTGTTTGTCTTGCTCTTCAAAATTCCATGTCATCTCTCTACCAACATCTCATTTCAATCCCCCATTGGACTCAGTTGTAGCCAGTTCTTCAAACACAAATGGTATTTTCTAGAAGCAGAGGCTTGGCCTTTTTTCTGCTTTACTGTGCCATGCAACAATCTCAGCATAGATCTTGGCATGAAAATTGTTTTTGTCCTTTACGATCTTGGCTTCCATGTCTTTCTGTTTGCCCCATCTAAGGGACCTATCTTCTCTCATACCATGTTTTGTATTCTTTAAGTTATTCATTGTGATTATACATTATGCATATGTCAGCTTATATTTTTTGGTCAGGGCACAAGAATAGATTTAAAAATACTATCTTCTCCAATGTATTCACAAGTAAATATCATAAACCACTTTTTTAGTTGCTTATTCTTTGTTATTTTTATAGAAACAAATCTCAAGAGGAAGGATTTAATAGGTCATGGTTTCTCAGGGTTTCAAGACCACCATGAGAGAACAGGCATGGCAAAGCACGCCAGTTTATAGTGTACTAACTAGCTAATTGAGTGGTCATAACTTATGCTTGTGAGTGGAGTCACAGTTTTGTACAGAGGGAACAAAAATTTAAAGATTATTCTCATGACCTTTTTCAATACAAACATTAGAAACTGAGTGAATGTAGTATTAAAGCATGATACATCCACTCTGAGAAGTATGCTACATCTGTGTGGATAAGACCTTAAAGATACCTTTGAAGGTTACCAAGTAAATAAGAATTTATTCCTCCTCCAATCTGAAGAGAAGCAATATTGAAACCTGGGCTTCATGTATGCATAGAATGACCGTATTAAACTGAGATCTAAAAGTAGAATCTGAGAACCTATTGAGAAAGACTGAAACCGGCCCACTCCAGGAAGAGAGGTGGGGAGATATATGTCTTTGTATGTTTGTTTAATTGCAAATGCTTTGGATAAGTTTGCCTTAATTTCTACTCAGTTTTAGGTATACTTCTAATATAGGAGAAAAAAGATGATAAGCTCTCTCATTTTTGACCTCCATCAATTCAGAATTGATGTTAATAGAAACCTACTATGAAGAGGAAATGGCTTATAAATGTCACCATCTACTTAGAATACATCCATAATTAATTAATCCAAAGTGGATTTAGTGGGACCTGCCATATGACAGTGACAGGGTCGGTGCTAAGGTGTGGAGCTGTAGCAGTGGATAGGAAAGTAGTGGTCCCTTCTTTTATAGAGCCAAGGGCTTAGTTAAGCCATAAAATATGTCAAGAGCATGTCAAAGTAGAGTGAATTGATGGATGTCAACTGTTAGAATCTTCTAATATTCATTATCTACATGAGTATACTCATAATTAAGTAGGAGAGATAAAGGCACTCTTATCCAAAGGGTAGGACTGATTCCTGATGAGAGTAAGGCAAGCTAAATGTTGAACATAAAGAAAGGAAAATTTATAATTTATTTATATAGGATATTAATTATAGAAACATATCAATTTATTTGACTTTCCATAAAAATGACAAAATTGGGTAGATTAAACAATGGACATTTATTTTTCAAAGTTTTAGAGGTTTGGAAGCTCAAGACTTAGGTGTTGGATGATTTAGTTTCTGCTGAGAGGTTTCCGCATTGCAGAAGCCTTTTTTTTTTTTTTTTTTTTTTTTTTTTTGCTATGTACTCATATGTGATGGAGGAAGATCATTCTTTTGCCCTAGTTTTATAAGGTGACATTCCTACTGGGGCAGGGCTTAATGACTTTGTTTAACCTTAGCCATCTCCTAGTGAACTGATCTTTGGATCAGTCACATTGAGAGTTAGGGCTTCAATATATGAATTTGGAGGGACACAGTTTATCCACATTAGCTGAAGAATGGCCATTATAGAAATGTTCTACATAAAGTTGGGACAGGATACAGATATTTTATTTTGATGTGTGCACCACATACTGTCACAGAACACTTTAAATACATTTCATTTAGTTCTCAGAACAGCTATTACAGATTCCCCATAACAGTGGAAAACTGATCCTCCATATTGTATTTTAATACTTCTTTACTAGAATCAATTTTACTTGTAAAATAATTGATTTATACAAAGGATGCTTTAAAAAATACTTTTTGTAATTTTTAAACATGGCTGCATACACATTGAGTGGAGCTCAAAGTTAATGGCTTATCTGTGGTACTTAAGATGCCAGCTCAATGTATTCTGACAGTACTTAAACCCCAAATGAACAAACATGACTTTCTATAATAAGTATTTTTATAAGTGTGATTCTGTTTCCTGGTATATGATAAGACTTTATAGCATGTGATCATAATGGTTCAGAATCTGGGTAGAATTCTTAAATGTAGTTGTATCTAAGTGGATGGTCATTTTAATGATATTTTCATAAGCATGAAGTTCCTTAATGTAATTCAGAGTTCTATTTCTAAGCACTGCATAGTTTATGTGCTTATCTTTAGAACTAAAGATGGTTGTGTCTTCCAGATAGTTATTTTTAAAAATTTAATTTAATTTCTGTATTGAAAATAGATTCTTCTCTCATACAATACATACTAACCACAATTTCCCCTCCCCTTATTTCTCCTAGCTCCCAGCAACCTCCCCCCCACCCTGTACCTCTTTCCTTTTCAAAAAGAGCAGGCACCCAAAAGACTACAGGCAAGCAGGGCAAAACAAGATACAATCAGATAAGGCAAAGTCCCTCAAATTGATAGTTCTTAAGGACAAAGTTATTTATGTATACTTCTAATTTTATAATTTGAATAGCTAGCTTTAGCTCCACACTTTTAGGGAAACACTCTGCACTTACATGTATTCCCAGCAATTGTATTTCCCTTCTAAAGAGCTTCATTTGTGGTAAATGATGTTTGTGAGCTCTAGAAAAAGTTTTTATTTCTCTACCTTAGATTTTCACAAATAATCTTTAATCCCATATTCCTGGCATGATTTAAAGAGTTCAAATGTGTTTTCAGTATAGGTAAATATGCTTCTGTAGTAACTTTCCTGGGTTGTTCCGTGTTCTCAGGGAAGATATTTTGTTGAATTTTGTCATAGTACATCAAACTAGAGCACAGGATGTTCTGAAGAAAATCTGAGCCTTAGTGTAAATTAGAGGACTTCAAAACAGACCTTTCAGCCCTGTCTCAAAGGACCAGACTTCATATGCAGTGGGATGGCTATATTTTCAAATCTGGGCAATGCATTGCACATTTCATTCTGGCTGTCTTGCTGTACTACTTTCTTTGACTTTTGCTCACTTGTAGAAAGGAACACAAATGATTCTAAGACTAATTATGTAACGAGTTCAGTGAGTCAATGAATACTTTTAGAGCTATTTCAATTCTTGCTAATGTTTATGGAAGCCCATGAAAGAAGGTTAAGAGATGGGCATTTCATTCTGAGGTGTAACCTTTGGTTGACCAGAGACTGCTGTCCCTAACAATCTTCAATTTCTTTCAGCATCCTGGGATGCTGGGCTTGATTTGTTGGAATGGGCTAAAAACCTTCCCCGAGGCAGAAAGAATATGCTTTTCTGATCTTTCTCCGCCTAGAAACCAGTGTGGTCACTAGGTCAGAGTGCATTCCGGGTAAATGTTTATGAAGTAGTGACAGAAGGGCTTCAATATTCTTAGTGCAACTCAGGCAAAACAACTCTTCCACAGTGCATGCTTCAAATGGGATGTGCTGCCACATTAATTAGTTAGGAGGCTGTGCATGTAGGGACTCTGATTTCCCTTCATAAAATTTCCCTTTGATTACTGCAGCCATCTCTATTCCTTTCCTCAGCTTTTGTCCTGATCTTTCTTGCAGTTTCTCCTAAGAATTCTGATGTCATTACAGCTTGGAAATGAATTTGGACAGAGATGCCAGAAACAGACTTTAGAGAAAAGTAGACATTTGAAAAAGTAGTCTATGGAAAATTTGGTGTTCACATGAAGAAAGATGCAGATTTGTTCTGTCTGTGTATATATTTCGTGTGTGTTGCATGTGTATCTGTTAGTGTGAATTTATGTGTGTTTGTATGTATACATGTGTGCCTATTGTGTGAAGTGCATATGTTTACACATATCTCTACATGGAAATGTATATATCTGTGAGTGTGCATGTGCATATACATGTGTGTAAGTGCATATGTGCTTGTGTACATGTGAAAGTGTGTTTGCATATGTGTGCGCATGCATGCATCTATGTGAATGGGTGCATGTGTGTATAGGTTCACATGTGTATGAGAGTACTGAGAGGTGACAACAGCTTTTGCTTTTCTTCTGTCTTCCATTTCTTACACTAGAGACTCTCTGTCATTGAATGAATTAGAATATTGCTGATAGGGAAGCTTGGGTGATTGCTTCCTTGGTCTGGCCTCAGATTCTATGGTACAGAGGGCAGAAATGGCACTGCTCACTAGCACTCAACATCTGTTGTGGAATAGAATATTTGTTTACCTCTGTAAAGATGTTATGCATTTGTTGGTGTTGCAGAATAATTGTTAAACTGTGTAAAGTTATGCTACTTTTGTTTATGCTGCATTTGTTTAACTATGTTAAGATGTGTTGCTGTTTCATCTTGCCTGCTGAAGGCACCTGATTTGTCTAATAAGAAGCTAAATGGCCAATAGCTAGTCAGAAGAATGGAAAGGAGAGGCTGGCTGGCAGAAAGAAAAGGGAAGTCAGCCAGTAAGCCACCCAGGGGACAACCAGCCAGACACAAAGGAAGCAGGAAAGCAGGATAGACAGTAAGTAGATGAGATAAATGAGCCTCAGGGCAGCACATAGATGAATAGAAATGGGTTAATTTAAGTTTAAAAGCCATATAGAAACAAACCTAAGATAAGGCTAAGCATTCATAAGTAATGATAAGTTTCTGTGTTTTGATTTGGGGACTGTAGTCCACGAAAGCCTTCTACAAACATCTATCAAGACAGACAACACTCTCACTAAGTAACCATGGAAGACAAGTCCTCCATATAAAATGACCAAGGGAAAGACTTTCTGAGGAATTTGACTTTAATGTTTATAATTTGAGAACACATAATAGCACACTCTTTGGCCCCCAATATGCTCAGGAATCAGATTAAAGGAGGGTCACCACCCAGCTCCCTGTGGTACGTGTCATTACTATTGGGCAGAACAGTATGACAAGCAATTAGGTCTTGGCAGGTGCTGAGACAATGAAGCAAGTTGCTCCGGAAACTTGGGCATTGGCCACAGAAATCACTGCCGTTACAATGTGCAAAAGACAGAGTTCATAGGGCCAAGGGACTGAACAAAGCACATGTTCAGCTTGTCCCTTTTCACACCACCCTGCACCTCATTGCCTCATTGCCCAGCAGGGCCAGCAATATGTTCAATATCTGTGCTTAACCTCTCTCAATCCATTCAACAGATGTTTTCTGAGTCCTTGTATGAAATGTACTTCACTGTGAAACAGAGAAATAGAAATATAAAAGATGATTACTAGATGTGAGATTTGTAATGGAATGCTGGTTGTGGGTAGGACTAAGACAGAAAGCTGTGGAAGGCTTTGTATATTAAACAGTTCATAAACTAAAGTAGTATTCTAGATGAATTGACTGTTCAAGATTTTAGAGATGAATAAAATGCAAGAGCAAATTCTTAACAACAAAAACAACAACAACAGGACATATATCACTGACATGGGTGCCAACTCATATAGACATTTATTGAGTAAATCTGGGAATACTGAATACAAAATAATAGACTGTAGATGTAAGATTCCCTCTGTCCTGTCTGGCCCATAGCATCTTATAAAGTAATTACTCAGAGGCTTAATTATAGCATGGAGTGTTAGAATGTTTATTAATAAAAACAAACCTGAAGCCAGGTATTGGGGTGAACACTGGAAGATCAGAGAGACATAACAGGGCACAGCTAACCTTACCTCACCAACTCTCAGCCATTCCTATTTCCTCAAACTGGAAGCTGCTGTGTCCTCATCTGAATGGATCTCAACTGAATTGCTGCTAAAAGCCTCAAAGCTTAACCTGCTCCTAGCTCCTGGTCCTCATGCCTTATATACCTTTTTGCTCCCTGTCATCACTTCCTGGGATTAAAGACATCATGTGTCACCATGCCTGGCTGTTTCCAGTGTGGCTTTGAACTCACAGATGTCTAGACGGATCTCTGCCTCTGATGTGCTAGGATTAAAGGCATGTGCTACCACTGCCTAACCTCTATGTTTAATATTGCGACTGTTTTGTTCTTTGATACCCAGATAAGTTTATTGGGGTGCACAATATATCTCCTACACTTAACATTAATTACAAACTGGTCTATGGCTCAGGCTTTTTGCTAGCTATCTCTTTTATCTTAAATTAACCCATTTCTATTAACCTACTTTTGCCATGCGGCTTCATGGTATTACCTGTGTTCCATTACATCTTGCTCCCCCAGCGGCACTCAATGTCTCCTCTGACTCTGCTCTCCTCTCCTTGTCTCTCTGCTTGGATTCCCCACCTGGCTCCATCCTGCCTTGCCATAGGCCATAGCAGCTTCTTTATTAACCAATGGTAGCAACACATATTCATAGCATACAGAAATATCATCCCACAGCACTTTTCCTTTTCTGTCTAATCAAAAAGGAAGATTTTAATTTTAACACAGTAAAATTACTTATAACAAGGCAGTTATCAAGTGAGAATTAGAGTTATAATGTCTATTTGTATTTGGCAAAATTAAAGAAAATATTCTATCATTTATCCTATTTTTGTGAGTCTAAAGTTTCACATCTAATTTATTTTTTATCATGACTAAGGAAAATTATAATTTAGTTATAATCTAGTCTTCAACTCCATCCAAAACCCCAGAAGGATATAGTATTATCTGAGTAAACAGGAAGTGCATTGTAAGCAACTTCCAACATTCTAGAAATGACAGAGACATCTGGCTGCCTGGATAGTAACCCAAAATTCCTCTGCAACATTGGGACATCTATCTTCAGCCTATAGGTCTAGAGTCTCTGGCAGACTTTTTAGCGAAGCAGGAAATTTGAAACATTGCCTTGCATATTGGAAAAGTTCATTAGTTGCTTTCCTCTGTGTTCTGTAGAATGTCTGACAGTATCTTCTGTGAAGCTGGAACCTGAAGGACCATCTTGCCTTGATTTGGCAAAGTTCATTGGTCACTTTCATATGGGTCCTGCATTTCTGGTTTATACAACATACTGTAAAGCAGTCCACGTAAGAGCAATTTCTTGCCCAAATGGCTAACTTTTGTCACAAAGAAACTAACTCCACATGGAGTTTCTTTGATGCCCATCATCTTCTCTGAAGTAGATTGGTGCTAGCAGGAGCAGACATGACTCAATGTCCAGAAAAGTCTAGGTTCTTAGAACATTTTAAATTCCATATTCTGTAGGTCTTTGAAGTGTTTGAAGATTACCTATCCACCTGAAATATATATCTCTGCATATCTATAAAATCTAACATGACTATAAGTTTGACTATTAAGATGACTATTAAGTTGTATTTATTAATTATAAATTATATTTTAAAATGAGCTGCATAAACATAATACCCTAAACAAGCGTGGAAATATACATACAGTATAATAAAATTAACTTTAAATTTGTATCAATAAACCAAAATCCATAGTAATGTAAAATATCTAAGATTAATAGTTGTATTTTGGATTAAAGTAATTCAATAATCAACCTTTTTCTCCTGCCATTTCTATCTCAGATACCCTTTTCTTCTTTTAGAAAGAGATTGATTATGACCTATAACAATTTGTAACCAAACACGCCAAACAAAGACAAACATGCATTATCCATTATACTGGATACTTCCGGCTGATTTGGGGTACTGTTAATCTTATGGGGACCCTGAGAAAAATTTAGTACTACTGTAGTAGTCCATGAGGCTAGATCATCTCAGCCAGCACCCTTGAAGCCTTTCTGGATGCAGAACTCAGAAGAAACAGATTTTTCCAGGGCATCTTCCTCAATCAAATCTGATTTTTTTTTTTAATACAGAATGAATCCACCACCTTTCAATTCCTGGGGAAATAAAATAATCTCTTCTCTAAAGTAACATATCTTTTGACTTAAATTTTGAAGTCAAGGCATTTTCAAAATATATAGGTTGGATTAACCCAACAACATTTATAATTAAATGTCTCTTAGCAGCTGTTGCTCCTTCCTCAGCTGTCAAACAGTTCAAAGACAACACAATAACATACAGTATACAGACTCTCTGTGTATTTTCTATCTTTTTGTGGCTTTTTTATATTACATTTTTGCTTTTTGATTTTTTTGTTTGTTTTTTTATTTGGTTTTTTCAAGACAGGGTTTCTCTGTGTAGCTTTGCACTTTTCCTGGAACTCACTCTGTAGTCCAGGCTGGCCTTGAACTCACAGAGCCTGCCTCTGCCTCTCAAGAGCTGGGATTAAAGATGTGTACCACCACCGCCTGGCCATTTTTGCTTTTTAAAGGACTTTATTTCAAAACTATGTATTTTTTTTATGACTGTCTATACCTTCTCTTTGCTCTCCCAAGCCTAAGTATATTTTTAAACACATTGACCACATGAGCATTTAAGCTGCTAAATAGGCATGGCTAGGACTAAAGCTGCAGCTTTGGTGGCTAGCTCTGCCCCATTTACTTGGCTTTCTGAGAGTCTAGCTTCATGCCAGAGATACTGGGAGGAGCCACAACTCTGGGGAGTTTCTAGGTCCATGCCACCACCAGGAAGCATGCCATCAGCTGCTCATAAACACCATATAAATGCTTGGTAGTAGGGCTTCTCAAAAGAGCCATGCAGTTTTGCTGCTAATGCTGAGTCAGGAAGCAATCTCTTAAAGGGGTTGTGCCTCTTCTTGGTGCTAGCAAACAGAGCCTATTAGAGAAAAGATAGTTACCAAGAGACTGCGTTTAATTCCATTTTTTTGTGTGTGTGTTTAGAATTCCCCATTGTTTTAAGCTTCCTCAGGTTTTATGTGGATAGTCTTGCCAAACATTTGAGTGCCACATGTAGATGGAAGTTTCTTTCCTGCTACCCAGCAGCCACTTCCTAAATTAGATTTGGAGTCCCAATATTACTTATAAATGCTCAGCCAGTAGCTCAGGCTCATTACTAGCTCTTACACTTAAATTAACCCATAATTTTTATCTGTGTTTAGCCACATCACTTGATATTTTTTCTCAGTGTGGCATCTTGCTTCTTCTGTGTCTGGCTGGTGACTGCTGACTCCATCCTTTCTCTTCCCCAAATTCTCCTAGTCTGATTTCACTACCTATACTTCCTGCCTGGCTACTAGCCAATCAATAGTAAAAATACTAATCTTTTGATTCATCCTGATAATAAATAGCTTCAGCAATTTATAGATACAATGGAGTCTCCCTTATAAAGAAAGTTTTGTTGTATTTTTAACTGTGTGTATATATGTGTGTTTGGTATGGGTATATGCCTATGTGTATATAGGTGCCAGAAAAGGCATTATTATCTAATAATGTACAAGATTGTACTAATAATGAACATTACCTAGTAAATGTGCAATCAATGAGGGATTGGAAGATCACCATTTTGTAATCATAATGAAATCTTTTAGGCAAAGTTCATTAATTCAATGCTTAATCTAGTCAGAAATTATTAAAAACAATAATGTAGTGTGTGTGTGTGTGTGTGTGTGTGTGTGTGTGTGTGTGTGTGTGTATAGATCAGATGACAACATCCAATGTCTCCCCTGTATTGCTCTCTACATTATTATTGAGGCATGGTTTCTCGGTGAACACCATTGCTTCAGCTAGCTTGACTGGTCAAGGCACTCAGGGATCCACCTGTCTCTGCCTTGAGTTACAACACTGAGCTCAGAATTTAGGTGAGTGCTCGGTGTGTGAACTGAGGTTCTCATGCTTGCATGGTAATCACTTGGCTGACTAGGCCATCTCCTTAGCAAGTTCTTAAAGCATTTATTTTGCTTATAAGTAGCAATTCATGTCTATTTAGATTTTGGCTCTTCTATACAGGAAGAGGCATCTGATTGAAGGGTTAAATTATGCTTCTCTGATAACTAGCAAATGAGTACTTTTTCAGTCACTTCAGCATTCCCAGAAGCAGTCTTTGATACCTTTGAGTCTATTGACTCAAATACTGAAATACTCCCCTCTCCAGATCCCACTACTTTTTCAATTGTGTGTGCAAGTGTTGGAAGAAAAAATTGTAGGTCAGTGACAACAAACTTCAGAATCACAATCTGATTTTTTTTTCTGCATACCCCTTGTCTGTTTTTTTTTTTTAAATGAATTCCAGGATCCCTTGAATGTAATTCAGCTGGTTGAGTGCTTGCCTAGCATACTGAAGCCTTGGGTTTGATCTCATAGAAGTTAGCATGAGATATTTTAGGCTAAGTTCAAAGTTCACCTTTTATTACATAGTTTGAGGAAAACATGGGATACAGGAGAGCCTGCTTGAAAACCAAATGAAGAAACAATAAACAAAACCCTGGAGGAGTAAATAACAACAGCAATTACAACTTAATTTGATTAAAGAATTTTCAAATACAGACTTTGCAAAACATTGCACTCACCATTTGATGTGATATTTCACTAATATTTGGAAGTATCTCAGCTACTCCAGTGTGATGGATATTATCACCAATGTAGAAATGATAAAGTTCAGTTTAGTTACTTCTGAGTCACATTGCTATTTTTTATTAAATAAAAGAATAAAGGCTGTCTGCCCATTATGTCCAATCATATCACAGTATACTGCTTTACATTCAAAACAGGTTTTAAAAGTGTTTGCTATCATTTTAATAGTGGGAAAGGTATGTATGTGTGTGCTTGTGTGCATATGTGCATGTGTGTCTGTGTTATTTAAGACTTTCCTATTCCATTTAATCCCATCACCATATATTACTAATAAGTGCAACCTACTTCAGAGACAAGACAAAGGAAAGGGAGGCAAATACACATCAATTTAAGTTACCTGATACAGTGAAATTGATGTTAGAGTGGATTTGATTTGTCCAATCCTGTTTTTCCCTGTCTCCTCCCATCCCTTATCCTTTCCTTCCTTCATCCTTCCCTATTGGTTTTTTCCTCCCTATCCCTCCTCCTCCTCTTCAATTCTTATGGAATACAACATTGTATCTATAATACTCAGGGACAGCTACTCTCATTTTATGTATAAATGGTTTTGTGAGCTCCTGCCCTACAGAGTTGTTAAGAAACAAATAAGATTCCCTAGCACCATGACTTCACCACTGTTGTCAGCGCCATCTGATAACTTGGGAAATAACTGATATGTTTCCTCTCTTTTTAACTTTCTCTTGAAGTGCAGAAATTCACAATCATCCTTATTTATAGAGTTTATCATTTTCTTAAATACTTAAAGCTTAACGAAGGCTTGATACCTGCTTGGCTTGACATTTGGGTTAGTAACTTCAATAAGAAAATGCCTCTATCTGGGATATAGTGGAAAAAAATCATTCCTCCTTTCCCACATTTGGGTCCCCATCTTCTTTGAAAATAGAGAAAAAGTACTCAATAACACGGTAACAACAAAACAACTGATAGGAAACAATATGTGAGAGTCAGCAAAGAACTGAATTGAACAGGGGTGCAAAGTTTTTTTCTGTTTTTATTTTTTTTATTTTCTTTCTTTCTTCTTTTTTTAAAATTCATTTATTATATTTGTGTTTTAACTCTACACATCAGCCTGTCCTCCCCTCTCCTGCCCCCAACCCCACCTTCCCCCCAGCTCCTTCCCTCCATTCCCATCTCCTCCAGGGCCAAGACTCTCCTGGGAAGTGGATGCAGAGATCCTCAGCCAGGCCCCAGGTGGAGCTCCAGGAGTCCAATTGTGGAGAAAGAGGAGGGAGTGTAAGAGTGTGAATTGTTGAGACCAAGATTGGAAAAAGCACAGGGACAAATAGCCAAATGAATGGAAGCACATGAATTATGAACCAAAGGCTGTGGAGCCCCCAGCTGGATCAGGCCCTCTGGATAAGTGAGACAATTAGCTTGAACTGTTTGGGAGGCCCCCAGGCAGTGGGACCCAGACCTGTCCTTAGTGCATGAGCTGGCTGTTTGGAACCTTGGGCTTACACAGGGACACATGCTCAGCCTGGAAGGAGGGGACAGGACCTGCCTGTACTGAATCCACCAGGTTTTTTTTTTTTTATTTTTTATCAGCACCTACTGGTGCATATAAGGGCAATCTATTTCTCAAGTTTAAAGAACATTGATATTTTTCATTTAATTTTTTGAGAATTTTATACACTATTAACTGTACTTACAACATTTCTTCTTCTTATTCTCCCTCCTCCAATCTGTCTAGTGTCCTCTCTCCAATCCTCTTTCAAATTTATGACATCTTCTTATAAAAATATTATTGTTACACTATATATATCATATATATGTTACACTATTTGTAACATAATTAATTGTAAAATATCAATTGTAAAATTAATTTTAAAATAATAACAAATTTTTGTAACATAAAAATTTATATATGTAACTATATTAATATTACATTGTAACAATAGTATTTGAAAATTACATATATATGTTTATATAATTTAGTGAGGCCATTGAGTGTTATTTGTTTGTGTAAGGCTGAATACTTCAGATTGGATAACCAATCAGAGGGCAGAGACTGATTCTCCCTCTTCAGCTGTCATCATTTGTTTGTGGCCCTTTCTCTAGTGTGGGGGCCTTGTGAGATTTTCTCCATTCCCATTGGCATGTCAGCTGGTGTCGACATCATGCCAGTCTTGTTTATGGAGTTATCTTGTTGGAATTTGGGGGATCAGCTTTCTTATCACACACAGAAGACACTATACTTCAGTAGATGTCTTGAACCCCCGGCTCTGATCAGTGTCTGGCTCCCTTCAGTCAGGTTCTCCGAGATACAGCTTCAGCGCTTGTACTGTAGATGGAACCATTGGAATTGGGCACACCATGGCCAGTTGTTCTGGGTTACTGCCATGGTTTCCATTGGCTACCAAAAGAAGGGTTTTCTTTTCTTCCTTTTTTGATGAGAATTGAGAACTCCACTTACCTGTGGGCAGAATGCTAAGTGTTAAAAGGCAGTTAACAATTATAGTGGTTTTTGGACAGTGGCATCTAGTTTTTAACCTCCCTAAAAGAGGAAAACAGTCCTTTAAATAGATGTTGAAAGAATAAGAATAGCAAGGCAATAGTACCCAAGTGATTTTCCTGTGTCTGTTTCTTAAAATTGCATCTTCAGACAGGGGATAACCTGCCAATGTGTCCAATCTCCACCTAGGTATATGATTGTGCCTATGGGAACAGCCTCTTCACAGGAACCAAGAGATTCAGCAACACATGTGCTAACCTGATAACTCCTCAGGCAAAGTTTGCTGCCAGAGGAGAAAGCCAAGGTACTGTATGTCATCAAGAGTTTCTGACTCATAAAACGTCATCTCCTGATAGTCCAGACTGGAAGGATTTAATGGAGCTCTGATGAGAAACGTCTGTGACCAGAATACCTGCTCACATGTGAGAAGCCATCTTTAAATAAGGGTCCAAGGATCCTTTGAAAAAGAACCTGAGATATTTATCCTTAAATCTCAAAACAGGGACTGATAGATACACATCTAGGGATCATGATGTCACTTTGATAACCAGTGTAATTCTTGACTTCTATTTTAATACTTACCCTTATGCACACAGATAAGTGGAGCTCTCACTTTTTATCAAAGAAATTTCCTTTGGCTGTACCAGTTCAGTGAAAAGAGAAGAGAGTAATCAAAGTTGTTGCTTCCTTTTTTTCCCCTTTAAATTAGGCAGTGGTATCTATAGATCATCAGTGAACATAATAAAAGTAAACAAAAACAACCAAGGTTTGGTATGGTAGACGAGGTGGCCTCTATGTTCCTTGCCAAAGATGTAAAAATAATTTATGCCTGATAATCTTGAGTACATTCTAATGTATTTATCTACTGCTAATATGTTTTGTTACAAGAAGAACATGTAGAGTAGGCATTCAGTGAGATATCTTTCCTAACAGATTCGAGGTAACAAATACTGCCCATGTTAGCTTTCTTTGTTAACTTGATTGGACTGAGGGCAGCTGAAGAGATTCAGAGAACACACATCTAGGTATGTTCATTGTCTATTTAGTGTTTCTGTTGCTGTGAAGAGACACCATGATCACAGCAACTCTAATAAGGAAAACATTTAATTGGGGCTGACTTACAGTTCAGAGGTTCAGTCCATTGTCATCATAGTGGGGAGCAGGAAAGCAGGCAGACATGGTGCTGGAGAGGTAGCTGAGAATTCTGTATCTGGATCCACAGGCAGCAGGAGTCTGTGTGCTGGATTTGGTTTGAGCATGTGAGACCTCAAAGCCCACCCCCACAGTGACACACTTCCTCCAAAAGGCCACACCTCTGGGCAGAGCATTCAAATACATGAGTCTATGGAGACCATATCTATTCATGTATATGTGTTGTATTGTGTGGTGTGTGTGTCTGCATATGTTTGTATGCATGTATGTGTGTTTGTGTGTGTGTGGTATATATGTATGTGGTATGTGTATGTGTGAGTATGGTGTGTATGTGGTATGTGGGTGTGTGTGGAGTGTTTAGGGGGTGTATGGTGTATATTTGTGGTATTTCTGTGTGGTGTGTGTGGGTGTATATGTGTATTGATTGTGTTTGTGGTTTGTGTGTATATGTGTGTTGTATTGTGTATTTTTTGTGTGTGTTGTGTGTATGATGTGTGCTTGTGGTGGGTGACTGGTGTGTGTGAGTATGTGTGATTTGTGTGTGTATATGTATTTGATGTGTATGATGTGTATGTTTGTGGTGTGTATAGTGTGTTGTGTGTGCATATGTATTGAGAGTGTGTATTTGTGTTGTGTGTGTAGTATGTATGTGTGTGTAGTAAGTTGTGTGTGAGTATAGTGTGTGTGGGGTGGGTGTGGTGTGTATGGTGTGCATGGTGTGTATTTGTGGTGTTTGTGTATATGTGGTATGTACCATTTATATGTGTATGTATTTGGTGTTTGTGGTGTGTATGTGTGTTGTGTGTGTTTATGTGTGGTTAGTATGTTTGTTGTGCATCTGTGTATCTGTATGTGTGTGGCGAATATGGTGGGTGACTAGTATTGTTTATTTGTGTTTGGTGTATATGGTGTGTATATATGCAGTGTGTATTGTATGTATATGTGTGTTGTATATTTGTGTCTGTGTGGCATGTGGTATGTGTGTGTTGTGTATGTATATGTTGTATGTGTATCTGTGTTGTGTGTGTATGTGTGTGTTTTGTGTGTGTGTATGTGGTACGTATAGTATGTTGTGTGAGCATATATATTGAGTATATATATCTGTGTTCTGTGTGTAGCATGTATGGTGCATGTGTGATATGTTGTGTGTGTGAGTATAGTGTGTGCAGTTTATGGTGTATATGGTATGTATTTGTGGTGTTTGTGTGTGTGTGGTATGCATATGTTTGGTGTTTGTGGTATGTGTATGTGTGTTATGTTTTGTGTGTCTGAGTGTTGTGTGTATTTGTGTGTGGTTAGTATGTTTGTTGTGTGTAGATGAATTTCTAAATGGTCTTATTAAATAAAAAAACACGGAGCCAGAAATTTGGGTTAAAACCGTAGAGAGATCAGGGAAATAGGGAAAGCCACCAGCTAACCTTGCCTCATCAACTTGGGAGCTTCCAAATATGAGTTACTTTCTGTCTCCTCAAGTCCATATGCCTTGCTGTTCTGCCTTCTCATTGGCTCTTAGCCCAGCTATCTCACTTCCTCATCACTGCCTATCTGTACAGACCTCCAGGTCTCTATGGTAGATACTGGGATTAAAGGCCTGTGTCACCACGCTTGGCTATGTTTCTTAGCATGTCCTTGAACACACATGTCCTTGATGTGTATATTTTTCGTGTGTATATGTGTGTTTTGTGTGTATGTGTGTTGTGTGTGCATTGTGTGTATGTGTGTTATATGTGCATTGTGTGTGTGTGTGCGCGCGCGCGTGCGTTAATGGGCAGAAGCATGCATGTGAAGATGTGAAGGTCATAGAACAATTTTCATGCCCTACCAAATGCCTAAAAGCCAGGAGACCCTTTCACCATTTCCTGAAAACTCTGAAATCCATCAACCAGAACTAAAGCTTTTGTTCTTTAAGATAATCTCCTCAGAAACTTGGTTATAGTAGTGGTGAGCTGGCATGCACATACAGGGCACAAGCCTCATCAAGGGAGGTCTGCTGGAGAATGTACACTCTTGCTTGGATTAATCACGTATCAGGGCTGGTTTGTATCCTTTATCTAGATAAGCACTGGCCCATGGGAAGAGGAGCATATTCTTTCAAGTCCTTTTTGTGGCCTGCACTAGTTAATATTTATCCTACAACTCACAGTATATTCATCAATTCATCATCCAATTTGCCTGATGTGATGAAGCTTGACTTACATGTTCCCACGCAGTGTAAAAATGTATTAGAGCTTGGGAATGTGTTTTCTTGGATGCTACTATGAGATGTCACAGAGGGTTGTGACACGTCTGACAATGGGCAAGGCCTGAAACTCTTTCCTTCAGATGGAGGAGTGGAATTCACATCTGGTTTCACTCACAGGCAGTGCCAATTTGGATAATTTTACTTTATTTTGAATAATTATTTACTCATATTTAAAAAAAAATCTCAGGAGTGTGTTTGTGTGTGTGTGTGTGTGTGTGTGTGTGTGTGTGTGTGTGTGTGTGTGTGTAGGAGAAGTCAGTAGAGAAAATGCATCTTTCTAGACTCCACAGAGGGAGACACTGGCACTGTTAATGAGATTTGTTCACTTGTTAACATGTAAAACTCATCTCAGTGGATAGAAATCTCCTTCCCTTTGAGGACTGCTCTGGAGATGGCTTCTGAGGTCCATCTGTTAAAGTCTAGAATGCTGTGTACTTGACATTATGTCAGAACTGATTATACATTGCAGCACGAAACATCAGGCCATTCTGAAGGCTGTGAAGAAGGACTGTGTAAGTGCATAGGTTCCTGTCTTTTCAATGATTTTTGTATTTGATGTTGGAAACAAGAGAAATTCCTTTTCTAGCAGGTGGTTGTTTGATTTTCATTTCATAGCAGTTAGGTTTTGGTAATAAATAAGTTATATATTTCGTAGTCTGAAGTTTACAGCTAAAAACATAAAGGCTGTGATGGTATTTTTTTTTTTTTTTTGGAGCTAATCATTGAACCCGGGGCCTTGCACTTGCTAGGAGAACACTCTATCACTGTGCTAAATCCCTGACCCCTTTAATGGTGTTTTTACACTCATCTTTGACTCTGATATTCACACCATGGCTGTCTCTGCATTGTCTGGACAAATTAATTTCTAGTATATTCTTTATCATATAGGGACTTTAAAAAATTTAGAAATGATTATGAAGCAAACATGTACTATAACCTGCAAATGTGGTCCTCACTACTACCCACCTGATGCTAAAATGAACATGAACACTATTGTATACCACACTTATAGCTTCAGTGGGTCTTCAGGTAAGAACAGATGAAATTATGGTGGGTCAGAGTCCTGAGTTGCTTGCTGATACTTCTACTGAAGGAACAGGCCTGCTTAGGGCCAACATAATCTGAAAGTATGCCCTAAGACCCAGGGCAAGTCCCATGCCCTTCCCTTCCCATCTTAGCCCCAGCAAGGCAGCTGGGCCCTGCCCCCAACTCCACTGGAACTCCACTGCTCTGGTACAGACCCCAGCATCAGGCCAGCAGGCGAGAGATCTTTTGGCAGACTGCACCACAATGGCTGCCACCCACTGGACTCTGTTCCCACACGACCCACTCTGTTGCCAAACCACATCTACCCCAGCATCCTCCCTGCAGACAACCCTTCTGGAAACATCAGCAGTCCCTATAGGCATAAGCACCACCCATACTAATTGCAAGTACATCCGCCCCTATAGGCACAAGCACCACCTATACCTGTTAGAAGAAGAGATGGGTAAATGACAGTGTATATTCAACAACAAAAAGGGCAATATGGCACCACCAGAACCCAATGCTCCTATAACAGCAAGACCTGAACATCTCAAGGCAGATGAAGCAGAAGAAAATGACCTTAAAAAACTTTATGAAGATAATAGAGGCCCTTAAAGATGAAATGAAAATTTCTCTTAAAGAAATAGAGGAAAAGACAAAAAATTGGAAGAGATCAATAAACACTCTAAAGAAAGACAAGAAAGTCAAGCAAAATAATCGAACAGGTAAAGGAAACAAACAATTCAAGACTTGTAAACTGAAATAGAGACAATATAGAAAACCCAAACCAAGAGAATTCTGGAAATGGCATATCTGGATAAGTGAACAGGGACTATAGATGCAAGAATCTCCAACAGAATACAAGAAATGGAAGAGAGAATCTCAGGCATTGAAAATATGATAGAGGAAATAGATTCATTGGTCAAAGAAAATATTAAATCCAGCAAATTCTTAACACAAAGCCCTAGGAAATCTGAGACATCATGTGAAGACCAAACCTAAGAATAATAGGGATAGAAGAAGGAGAAGAATTCCAGCTCAAAGACACAGACAATATATTAAAAAAAAAATAGGAGAAGAAAATGTTCTTAACCTAAAGACAGACATGCTTATGAAGGTACAAGAAGCTTGCAGAACACCAAATAGACTGAACCAAAAAAAAAAAAAGTACCCTCGACACATAATAATCAAAACATTAAACATATAGATAATGAAAGAATATTAAGAGCTGCAAAGGGAAAAGGCCAAGTAACAAACAAGACCTATCAGAATAACACTTGACTTTTCAATGGAGGCTCTGAAAGCTAGAAGGTCCTGGACAGATGTTATACAGACACTGAGATACTATGGATAGCCAGCAAAACACTCAATTACCATTGACAGAGAAAACAAGATATTTCATGACAAAACTAGATTCAAACAATACCTATCTGCAAATACAACCCTATAAAAATACTAGAAAATTCCAACCCAAGGAAGTTAGCTGCACCCATGAAAATACAAGCAATAGATAATCTCACATCAGCAAAATCCAAAGAGGGAAACCCACACACACTACCACCACCACCACCAAGACCAAAAAATAACAGGAATTAATAGTAACTTGTCATTAATATTTCTTAATATTAATGAACTCAATCCATCTATGAAAAGACACAGGCTGACAGAATGGATAAGAAAACAGGATTCAGGCTGGAGAGATGGCTCAGAGGTTAAGAGCACTGACTGTTCTTCCAGAGGTCCTGAGTTCAATTCCCAGCAACCACATGGTGGCTCACAATCATTTATAATGAGATCTGGTGCCCTCTTCTGTATACTAAATAAATAAACCTTAAAAAAAAGAAAACAGGATTCATCTTTCTGCTGTACACAAAAAACACACCTCAACTTCAAAGACAGGTGTTACCACAGAGTAAAGTGTTGGAAAAGATTTTCCAATCAAATGGACCTAAGAAGCAAGCTGGTGTAGCTATCCTAAATGGGAGAAATCCATGGAGTCTGCTTTAAGGGCAAAGGAATTTATTTGGAAAATAAAACTCACAAGACAGAAAAGAGGAATTTGTTGCAGGATCCTGGAAAGGTGAGGTGGTCCCACACTGTTCTACTTGAGATCTACCTGGTCTGTCTCAGCATCCAAAACCCAGAGGGGGACAAAAGATAGACTGTACATGCATTCCAGGTCTTAAGGGTCCCAAGTGGCCATGCTCCAGGGACATGTACTTCAAGGTCATAGGCAGATCTAACAGTTATCTGTTACCTCACTAGGGGCAGTGCTTCAAGGTCATAGCTAAAACTGCTACCCACTACATCTTCCCATTTTGTCTCAATAAGAAAGCTCTAACTAACTAACTAACTAACTAACTAACTAACTAACTAACTAACTATATATGGAATGATACCACACACACACACACACACACACACACACACACACACACACACACACATATATATATATATATATATATATATATATATATATATATATATGGAATGATTATTAAGTACTGTCCAGGAGAAATAAAGGGTAATTATCCAAACAAAATAAAATAAAATTACAACCAGCAAGAACAACATCAAACAAGAGACACAAACTAAAATCTACAGATGTCCAGAATATAGGCATATTACAGAGATTATTCCAAAAGCTGTGCTATCCTGAAGAATCTAAATCTAGTATTTAATATGTTCTAGCTAAGATATAAGAAGATTGTAACTGTAACTATTAGTCTTCAACCCTGTCAAATACCTGAGAAGGAATATAATAATGCCCGAGAAAATTGGAAATGCACACAAGCAATATTTGAAAATCTTTTGAGAATAGACAAAGACAGCTGGCAGCCTAGACAGTCACCTAGTTTTTCAGCACCATTGGGGCATCCAATTTGGTTACAGGCCTAGAATATCTGGCAGACCATTATCAGAAGCAGGAATTTTGAAAGACCATCTTACCCTGTCTTGACAGTTCAGTAGTCACTTTTCCTTGTGTCTTGCTCATCCAGAAAGGACAGCATTCACACTGTTAGCATTGAGGTAAGGACAGGTCTTTGTCCAGCAGGCCATTAAGTGCAAAGAAGACAAGCTTCCAAATGGAGTGTCTAGAAGCTGAACATTATCTCGGTATCAGATCGGTGCTACCAGGAGCAATCGAGTCTCACATCAATAGAATTCTAAGTTATTTAAATGCCATATTCTCTAGGTCTATGAATTATTTGAAGATTACTCATTTATGTATCTGTAAATCTGGACAACCTAACTAACATAATTATAGAAATGACAAGCATGGGTGAATATAAATCTGTAAATCTTTTCTACCTAAATAACCTAAGGACTAAGGCTTCAAAAAAACAAATTAAATAGTCTGTAAACAAATTTACAGTAAAAGCAGAATGACCTCAAACTTGTGACAGTATACAAAATGTCTTAAACAGAGGTAGAAATGTATAATGCAATATGACAACAATCCTAAATATGTATAAATATACAAAATATCTTAAACAGAGTTAGAACATATATACAGTATGACAAAAATAATTTTACATTTGTATCAATATGCAAGGTATTCAAATAGAAGTAGACATATATGCATACTACAACAAGCATAGTTTTGTATTTGCATCAAAATACAAATTATCTTAATAGGAACATAATAGTTTATATTTGTTTCAATATACAGGAATCTATAACCGTGCAAATTATCTAAGGTTGATATTTTACTAAATTAGTTTGCTAATATATACAACAATCTACCTTAATATCCTATACCTGTCCATTCCCTTTTTTCTTTTCTTAAGGAGAATACTGCATCTGCTTCTTATTGTTCCACCCCAACCCTATAACCATTACCCATAACACAGAGTAAATGGAAACCTTTTGAAGAGGTACATCATTTTCTTAGAATTGCTTCCTGATATTTATGGGATGATGGTATCTCTGTGGGGTCCTGTATGAAAGCTCAGACAGTTAGGTCTCAATAAAGCTAGCTATAAATTCTGTAGCCAATCTCAGGGTAATGGATAAGGTTGTTTGAGAGTCCAACTAGAAGTGTAGTAATAGACCATCTCATCTTGGAACTGTCCTGGAGACTTTTCAGTCCACAGTTGATCATTGACTAATATTTATGGGTGTCATGGCATCATTCTGGACTGAGTAGAGTCATTTTTGTGTAACCCCATCTTTCTTCTGGAGACTTCAGAGACTGCTATTGGAAAGGCTCATTTTTTTATTGTGGAAAACTTGAACATTATTAATATCAAAATGGAAAGTTTGGATTTATTCTAGATAGAGAAAGGATTTGCTGAAAGCAAGGACAAGCATGGAAAGAAATAAAATCTGGAAGACAATGGTCCCTAGATTATTGGGTTTTTTTGTTTGTTTGTTTTTTTTGTCCCACACCAGGCAGCTCTTCTGATATGAGACAGAATCTCCTAATGTTTTCTTTTAGCAACACACTTGGGTTTAGAGAAAGAGAGAGCTACATTCCAACTTCAAAGCCATCTTGATATATAATTTAATTGGGAACACAACTTTTCTAGAGTTATAGAGATATAGATGTTGGATAGTGAGGTATTACCCTGTGTATATTGGTACCAATAGGTTCTTCCCCTCTACTATAGACAACTGGGTATCCAAGGCCTTATGATTTCTGGAAGATGGGTATTTCTATGATCTTATAAAGACAAAGAACAGAACCCTGTCCTGACCCTTGTTTGCTGAGTTTTTCTTACAACATGTACAGTTGTCACATCAGTGGATGAGCTAGTACTTCTCCTCATCCAGGGATTTCTCCTGTTTGAACATAATTTTTTTTTTTTATTAATTTTGTCAGTATCCATAGCTTTTCTTCTCCTACAGAACAAAAGCAAAACCCCTTCCCCAACATAGCACATATCCTGGTTTCCATTTCAAGGTCAACACATCTTTGAAGTAAACCGGTCGGTTTACCTCAGGAGTTTTTTTCTGATGTCCAATGTCTCTCTGCAGCTGTTGTCCCTTTCTCATCAGCATTGAGAAAATTTAAGGTTAATAAAGCATTATGTAATCTATTTCTAGGGGTTATTGTTACCTCTTTCTGTTTATTTAGCATATCCTTTAGAGTTTGATTAGATCTCTTTTTATGACTGCTTGGCCTGTAGGATTGTATGGTATACCTGTAATATACTTTATATTGTAATATGCAAAAAAGTCTCATTTTATTTGAGACATATGCTGGGGCACTGTCAGTCTTAATTTGTACAGGTATTTCCATAATGACCATAATTTCTAATAGGTGTGTAACCACACAGTCAGCATTTTTAGTACTCATAGGAGTTGCCCACTGAAATTCTGAATAGATGCCAATGGTATGATATACATATTTTATTTAATCTTCCAAATTCTGTAAAATGAAATGCATCCATTTATCACATTTCATTTCTCTGTATACCTTTTGGATTGCTTCCTGAAGGTAAAAGAGTTTGGTTATAAAAGGAACAAATAGAACTTATTTTTTTTTTTTTTTAAAAAAACACAATTTCCTTGGCTTGTTGCCAAGTGATAGAAAAGTCTTTTTCCAAACCTTTGCTATTCACATGGTGTTTCTTATGAAATTCTGAGGCTTCTAGCACATTACCTATTAGTAACTCATCATTACTTTGTGCTAGAGAACCTGGCAGACCTGAATGGGAATCTGATATATATATATATATAATGTTTCCTATTTTTGATGATTTTCTGTAATTGTATAAATAGTGAAGTTAATTCTGCATTATCAGAGTAAATTCAGCAGTTTCAATATGTAAAACAACTATCTCTCATATTGAGAGTCAATGACTATATTGATGGGTTCTGTGAAGTCCATTAGTACTATAAGATTGGCATACAGTTCTGCCTTTGTACAGAATTGTATGGGCTTTTAACCACTTTACTTAAGTCTCCTGATTTATATCCTGCCTTTCATGATTTATTTACATTGGTATAGAATGTGGGGACTCCAGAGATTGGTTTTTTGCCATACAATGTAAGGAAGGACACATTCACTTCATTTTATAAATTATTTTCTCTTCCTTTTGGGATAACAATTGTTAATCTCTCACAAAAAATTACTGCATGCTCCTTGCCAGTATTTATTAACTTCCCATAAAGAGAATACCTCCTCATTAGTTAAGTGTACTATGATTTCTGTTGGGTCCATTCCTGTCAATTGACAAAGTCTTAATTTTCCTTTTAGAATCAAATCAGAAATCTTTGCCACATAAGTTTTAATTTCTTCCTTGGTTTATGTGGTAGAAATATCCATTTCAATATAATATTTTCCTTCTGCATCAAAATCCCTGTGGGGGATAGTCTAGAAGGATGACTAGAATGCAGTTAAATTCGGAATTTACACAGTCCACATGTGCCTCTCGTATTTTCTTTTCTGCTCAAGCCAATTCCTTCTAAGTTTCAGTGGTAATTCTTTTGGGATATTTAAGTCCTTGTCCCTTTTTAAGGTATTAGCCAAATTTACTAGTCTATTTTTAGGCATTCCAGTGATATCCTGTAAGTTGGAAATGCTTCCTACCAATTTTTGAAAACAATTAAGTGTTCACAATTGATCTCTCCTGAGTTGTCTAATTTTTTAGAGTTCTATCTTATATCCTAAGCAATTAATAGCATTTTCTCTTTGTAATCTTTCAGAAGCAATTTGCAGTCTCTAGTGAGGCAAAACTTTCTTTACTTTTTTGAACCTGTTTTTAAGGTACCTAACTTTGGATATCATCCATATAATGATAAATTATAGGTTGTGGAAATTTCACATAAATTATTTCCAATGGTTTTTACACAAAATATTGGCACATGGCAGGGCTATTTAACATTTCCTGTGAGGGTCTTTCAATGATATTTCTTGATTTATTATTATATAGAGAGAATTGTTATAATTAGGTACTATGAAGGCAAATTTTCCTCTGTCTTTTTCTTGTAAAAGTATGGTAAAGAAAGAGTCTTTTAAGTCATATATAGGCCATTCTTTGAGTAACAGAGAGGGCAAGGGCATCTCATTCTGTAGGGAGCCCATAGGCTGAGTTATTTTATTAATTGCCCTCAGATCTGTCAGCAATCTTCAATTATCAGAATTCTTTTAATAACAAATACAGGAGAATTCCAAGGGCTGGTAGATTCTTCAGTGTGTTGAGCATTTAACTACTCTTGAACCAGCTGTTCTAAAGCTGTAATTTCTCTTTTGTCAGAGGTCACTGTTCAACTTAGACAGGTTTATCAGTTAGCCATTTTAAAATAGGGCTGTTGGTACTTTTGAGAGTTCAATGGCAGTTGTGCTCTGTTCACATACAGCTTGAATTGTTGGTGGCTGTGTTTCTTTTTTATAGTATCTTATTCTATTATTCCAAGAAATATGAATTAGTCTGTATTCCACTTCTGAGATTGGAGAAATTTTAATCTGAGTATTCCACTGCTGTAACAGATTTCAGCCCCAAAGATTAACCACTGCATTTGCCACATATGGCTTCGGCCTGCCTCTCCGTCCTTCTGGCCCTATGCACTCAACCCATCTCGAACTTTGTTTTACCTTAGATAGGGTTCTAATTCTAGAAATTGGTCATCTACCTCTTGAAGAGGCCAATTCAGATGCCATGATTTTGGTGTAATTATAATCACATCTGCACCTGTGTCTACCAGGCCCTCCAGGACAATGCCATTAGTTAATTCATACTCTATCTAAGCTTTGGTCTTTGTTAATTTATGGAAATCTGCCAGAATATTCATTTTATGTCATTTTTTGGAATTTTTGATCCATCTATCAGAGCTGTTCTTTCATCCAGGGCAGTATTGTTCTTTACATTAGACACCAGGTTATTTAATTGTACTGGAGAGGAATTTCTTCCACAGTGGCTGGAAATGTTTGGGCATGTTTGTTTTGGGGGCCTGCAAAAGGACCTCTGAGGTGTTTTCCACCAGTAAATGGATGATATATATATATATATATATATATATATATATATATATATATATATATATATATATATATATATGTATGTATGTATATATATGTATATATATGTATATGTATATGTATATGTATATGTATATGTATATGTATATGTATGTATGTATATATGTATGTATATAGTTGATCTGCATTCATTGGTCCAATGTTGGCCTTTGCCACATCTTCTGCATAATCCAGAAGGTTGGGGGTCTTCCATTATGGTTATTCTTTAAGAAGTATTGCTTCTTGGAGCACCCTGTGTACAAACAATTTCATTTCATATGACCTTGTGTACCACAGTTAAAACACTTGGTACCTTGAGGCCTCCTTCTACCTCCTAGCCACGCCTCATTACCACAGTTAAGAGACTCAACATTATTTATATATTGAACCCATTCCTTCAAAGGTGATGATCTGATATTTAAAGGTGTAAGTATTCTTTTGCATTTTGTGTTAGCATTGTTAAAAGCTGAGGATTGAGTTAATACTTGTCTTAGTCCTTCATCTGATACTGCCTTGTTCATAGCCATGGTCAGCCTTTGTAAAAGATCAGTAAATGGTTCTTGCAGCCCCTGGAAAATCTTCATATATAGCTCAGTTGGATTTCCTGCTTCTGGATTTTTTTCCCAAGTGTTTAAAGCTGCTGTATGGCATAGGGATATGGTATGCTCATCAAAAGCAGCTTTTACTTTTCTATCATTGAAACAGCCCTCACCAAGAATTTGATCTTGGGAGATCTCAAAACTTGTGACTTACCCTGTTGTTCAAGAATTCTAGCTTCTTCTCTCAACCAAGATTTCCCTTGTAACTGCTGGCTATATTCTAAAACAGCTGAGATTAATTGATTCTAGTCATTTGGTATGATTCTATTTGTAGAAGAGCATGTATTTAACATCTGTTTTACATGTGTTGAGTTATACCATAGGTGATTACTGCTTTCTTAACGTTATAAAAAATCTCTAATATGAACAGGTTGCAGGATATATTCTACATATGGCTCAGGATGTTTATCATCTGCTGGCTTCTCATGGATGGTGACAGGATAAGTCATTGTATAAGAGCCACCTGGCAATGTTATGACTTCTATGGCCTTACCCTTCTACTTATTAGTTTCTTTGTTATCTTTACTGAGAGATTCCTCCAGAGCTTGAAATTGAGTAACTACTGCCTTTTCTAGCATTTGAACCTCCTCTTTTGTAAAGGATTTTAGAGATTTCATGGGATCATACAAATTTTTTTAATGTTCTTCTGAAACATATGATTCCATAGACTTTATTCTGTCATCTAGTAGTGATCTTTCTTATTTATAAAGTATCTTAATAGCATTAAAGTTTCTCTGAAGAGTTATTGATTTATCCATTATGGTTTCAAATCCATTATCAACAGAATAAAATATGGTTGTCCAGTTATTATTAGTGGACTGAAGTTCTTGTTGTAAGTTAATAGATTCCAAAGAAAGAATCCTTCTATTTAAGTCTTCATTATTACCTTGTAAAGCCCACAGCAGTCCTATTAATGTCTCATTTTTGCTGTTATTGTTAAGCTAATTTTTCAATAATATGATGTGAATTATTATGCTAATTGCCATAATAGTGAACATTATATACATCCTAGGGAGGTCTTATATATTCTGTAAAAGTTCATTCATAATACAAACAAAAAAATTACTAAATTCATGAGATGTAATATTTTCTGCCATTTTTTGGAGAAATATTCAAAATTTGTAAAGAAAAAATTTATTCATTTGAATATTTATTAATTTTACCACAGTTTAAATCCTTCAGAGCTGGTGTCTTAGTTTTTGTGGTTGTTTTTTGGGTGTAGTAATGTTGCTCAGCCAGCAGGTGTCGCAGGTATAGTATTAAAGCATGTCCTGAAGTATGTTCTGAAGACCTTGAAAATCTGTCAATGAATCTGCCATATAAAGAAACTGAGAGAAAAAAAACAACACATGATCATCTCATTGAATGCTGAAAAGGCCTTTGGCAAAATCCAACACCCTTTCATGATAAATGTCTTAGAGAGATGAGGGATACAGGGAACATACCTAAAAATTATAAAAGCAGTATATGGCAAACTAACAGCCAACATCAAATTAAACTGAAAATGATTTCACTAAAATCAGGAACAAGGCAAGGCTGTCCACTCTCTCCATATCTATTCAATATAGTACTTGAAATTCTAGTTAGAGTAATAAGACAACTAAAGGTGATCAAGGGGAAACAAATTAGAAAGGAAGAAGTCAAACTTTTGCTATTTGTAGATGATATGACATAAGTGACCCCAAAAATTCTACCAGGGAACTCCTAAAACTGATAAGTACCTTCAGTAATATAGCAGGATACAAGATTAACTAAAAAAAAAAAAATCAGCAACCATCCCATATACAAATGATAAACAGGATGAGAAAAATCAGAGAAACAATGTCCTTTACAATAGCCACAAATAATATAAAATATGTTGGGTAACTGTAACAAAACACATGAAAAATCAACATGATAAGAACTTCATGTCTTTGAAGAAAGATAATGAAGAAAATATCAGAAAATAGAAAGATCTCCCATGCTCATGGATAGGTAGGATGAACATAGTAAAAATGGCAATCTTACCAAAAGCAATCTACAGATTCAATGCAATCCCCATCAAAATCCCAACACAATTCTTCACAAATCTCAAAAGAACAATACTCATCTTCATATGGAAAAACAAACAAACAAACAGGATAGCTAAAACAATCCTGATGGGAGCTATAAGCCTAAGTGACCTTTGACACACATGCCACCATATTTGGGCTTCTCTCCTCTTTTCCTAGATCTAGGCCTTGCTTAAGTCTCTGTAGCACTAGAACCTCTTCTCATAAATACCAGATTCTCTTCTCAGAAATCATGTGACAGCGCTGCAGTTAGGCAGTTAGGCAAGACTAAATAATCCTCATAGCAACATTCCCTGCTGGCTGAACAACCCATGGTTAAAGTTCCCTCCCTGCTTGCACCCCCTTCCCCTCCCCCCAATGCCTATATATGCCTTAAGAGGAAAATAAAATTTTGGAGCTTGATCAGACATCCTATCTTGCTCTATTCTTTGTGCCTCTTGTCCCTCTCATTCACTGGCCCTCCCTTTAGGTCCTTGTTGAAGACCCTGATGGCCAGGGCAAATCCTGTATGATAAAGGACTTTCTGGAGGTATCACCATTCCTGACTTCAAGTTCTACTATAGAGCTATAGTAATAAAAACAGCTTGGTATTGCCATAAAAACCAATATGTAAACCAATGGAATTGAATTGAAGACCCTGATGTAAAGACACATACCTATTAATACCTGATTTTTGACAAAGAAGCCAAAATTACACAATGGAAAAAAGAAAGCATCTTCAACAAATGATGTTACTCTAACTGAATTTTAGCATGTAGAGGAATGTGAATAGATCCATATCTACCACCCTGCATAAAATTCAAGTCCAAGTAGATCAAAGACCTCAACATAAATCCAGTTATACTAAATCTGATACAAGAGAAAATGGGAACTAGCAATGAATGCATTGATACAGGAGAACTACTTCCTGAATATATCACCAGTAGCACAGACACTGAGAGCACCAATTAATAAATGTGACCCCCTGTAACTGAGATGCTTCTGAAAGGCTGAGGACACTGTCAATAGGACAAAAAGGCAGCCTACAGAATGGGAAAAGATCTTCACCAACCCCACATCTGATAGATGGCTGATCTCCAAAATATATAAAGAACTCAAGAAACTAGATGTCAAGAAAACCCAAATAATCCAATTAAAAACTGGGGTACAGACCTAAGCAGACAATTCTCAACAGAAGAATCCCAAATGGCTGAAATATGCTTAAAGAATTGTTCAACATTCTTAGTCATCAGGGAAATGCAAATCAAAATGATTCCGAGATACCATCTTACACCTGTCAGAATAGCTAAGATCAAAAACACTGATAACAACCTGTGTTGGAGAGGATGTAGAGTAAAGGGAATACTCCTCCACTGCCAATGGAAGTGCAAACTTGTACAATCACTTTGGAAATCAGTATGGTAGTTTCTCAGAAAACTGGGAATCAATCTAACTCAAAATCCACCTATACCAATCTTGGGCATATATCCAAAAGATACTCAATCATTCCGCAAGGACACTTGCTCAACTATGTTCATAATAGCATTATTAATAATAGCCAGAACCTGGAAACAACCTATAAGCCCCTCAATGGAAGAATGGATAAAGAAAATGTGGTACTTTTTCACACTGGAGTATTACTCAGCTGTTAAAACAAGGACACCAGAAAATTTGCAGGCAAATGGATGGAACTAGAAATAATAATCCTAAGTGAGGTAACCAAGACCCACAAAGACAACCATTGTAGGAAGATAAGGCCTACAAGCCTGAGAGATGAGCCAACCTGGAGTCTCTCTGAGGGCCTAGCAACAGACACTTCAGAAATCTTGATCGTGCCTATCCAATGAGGGGTGACCACACAATGTTACTGGATTGGACACAGCCTGGGTATAGGAAGGAGGGTATATAAGTCTCTCCCCATTGCTGCATAAACAAGTCTGATGTTTGCCTTTTACCTGACTCCTGGTGTCTGTGTCATTTGATGCTGTGCCTTCTCATCCTCTCCCCCAAGGGAGCCTTTAGGACCCAGCAACATAACATGGTATATACTCAGTCATAAGTGGATATTGGGAGGAAGTACAGGTAACCAACCTATAATCCACAGTTCCAGAGAGGCTAGATAACAAAGAGGGCCCAAAGAGGGATGTATGGTAATGAGAGAAACACAGCGAGTCTGCTTAAAGGGTAAAAGAATTTATAGAGAGGAAGACTCACTACAGCATGGGAGATTTATCTTAGGGTACTGGAAGGTTGAGGTATAGTCCCATGCTGTTCTTTCACCTGAGTCTGTCCCAACATCCAAGCCCAAGAGGGAGAGAAAAGAGCTATGCATGTGTATCTCAGGTTTTAAGAGTACCCCTGGGGTCATGCCCAAGGGGCAGGTACTTCAAGGTCATAGGTAGATAGGACAGTTACCTGTTACATCTCTAGGGGTGGTGCTTCAAGGTCATAGATAGAACAGATATCCACTACAGCATGGATTTTCCTAGGAAAGGGGAAATAGAAGAAATCTCCTAAGTAAATTGGGAGTGGGGAGGTGGTGGTGGTGGTGGGAATAAGGTATGGGAACATGAGGGAATGGGTTGGGCAGGCTGGGCACAAGAGGTGGTTTAGGGGTGGAAGGGAGGGCTAGGGAGAAACTTGGTGCCAGGGAACCTCCCAGGAATCTACAAGGATGACCCCAGATAAGACCCTTTAACATTAGTGTAGATGGTGCCTAAACTGACCATCTACTGTAATCAGATTGGTGACAACCCTAATTGTCATCACAGAGCCCTCATCAAGTAACTAATGGAAACAGATGCAGAGATCCACAGCCAAGCACTGGGTCAAGATATGGGAGTCCTTCTAAAGAAAAGGGAGGAGGGATTATACAAGCCAGTGGTGGGGAGGTCAAGATCATGATGGAGGAACACAGAGAGACAGCTGACCTGAGCTCATGGGAGCCTATGGACTCTGGACCAACAGTTAGGGAAACTGAATCGGACAACTTAGGCCCTCTGCATGTGGATGATAGTTGTGTGGCTTTGTCTGTTTGTAAGGCTCCTAGCAGTGGAATAATGACCTGTCCTTGGCACTTAGTTGGCTTTTGGGAACCTGTTCCCCATACTGGATTGCCTTGCTCAGCCTTTATACATGGGGAGGCACTCAGTCCTGTCTCAACTTGCTGTGCCATGCTATGCTCAAGCCCATGGGAGGCCTGCTCCTTTCTGAATGGAGACCGAGGAGGAGTGAGTAGGAGTGGAAGGTAGAAGGGAGGGGGATAGAAAATGGGAGGAGAGGAGGGAGCAGAAACTGTGGTGGGTATGTAAAATAAAGGAAAAAAACATTAAAAATAATGAAAAAACACACATCTGTTTAAAAATGGAAGTTAGTGTTCTGTTAAGGTTTAATGTAAAACCTCCTTGGGTCAGCAGGCAGAGCGTCACAACCTGCTGACCACCATTTGCTACTTATTAATCTGTTAATTTTTATTTCCTTAGTAAGAATTCTCTCTAACTATTACACTTTCTGATTTTGTTTTTTCAAGACAGGGTTTCTCTGTAGTTTTGGTGCCTGTCCTGGATCTCATTCTGTAGACCAGGCTGGCCTTGAACTCAAAGAGATCTGCGTGGCTCTGCCTCTTGAATGATGGGATTAAAGGTGTGCACCTTTTTTTTTTTTTTTTACTGTCTCTTCCTCCAACTCTTTTAAGATCTCTTCTCCCTTCTTAATGTCTCCTTTGTAGTTTCATAGTATATACACACACACACACACACACACACACACACACACACACACACACACACACAAACACACACACACGGTAGATTTTGGTCACTTTGACCCCAATACCCTTTCCCCTTCCCTTCTTTCTCCCAATGAAACCAAACCCAAACTCCTCTCCTTCTCAAGTCCCCTCTTCCTACTTGTGTCTCCTTCTTTGTGACTCATTGAGTTTTATTACGGCTCCTGCTGTGAGCATGATTGGAGGATTATTGACTTGGGCACAGACAATGATCAATGCCTACATCACTGAGGAAAATGGTTCTAACCTCCCTTAGCAGCCAGTAAACCTTCAGGGTGAGGTGGAGCCTTGTGAACACTTCTCAATGGAGGATGGAATGTAAGACAGCCCTGTTATGCTGAGCAATAATGTTTTGCTATAGATATCTGCTACTTCTGGCTCTTACAATCTTTCCACTTCACTTTTATGATTATTCAAGAGCCTCAGGGAAAGAAGGCATGATATAGATGTCTCACTTAGAGTTGAGATTCCACAGTCTCTTATTCTCTGTGTGCTGTAGGCATCTGTATTAAACACCATCTACTGCATAAAGAAGCTTCTCTGATTGGAGATGACAGGTGTACCAATCTATGAGTATGAATATAAGAACTTAGTGGAAAGTTTATTTACTATGCATATTTACTATACTATGTTCTCTACTCAAGTCTATGACCTAGCAAGCCACAGGTTTTGGCTTAGTTAATGCTAATAGGCATAGATTTAATTTGGTGGAGTGGTATTTAAGTCCAGAGAGTTGAATTACTCTTGTAACATTCATGCCACTATTGTACCAGTGGGCATATTTTGCCAGGAAAGGCATTTGTGTTGTTTACAGGGTTCACAGTTGGGTAAAGACTGTTGATTGCTTTTTTCTCCTGGTAGTGTGCATAACATCTTCCAGCACTGTAAAAGCTGGCCACTAGTGATGAAGCTTTCAGGTGAGTACCAAGTTAATTTCTCCATGTTCTATGATGTAAGTATATGGTGCTTTCAGCAATAGGTCTCATCATAAAATTCTGGAATGTAACCAACTGCAATGGCAAGAGCTTGCAAATTTTTAGAGAGCTCATGGAACCCCAATCTTCAATAAGTTGAAAAGAGGTAGCATATCTGACACTGAGCTTTTTATTTGTTAGCACACGGTGTCTGGGAGAGGCATTATCTCACTACAGGGTAACTTCATTTATACTGCTTTGATATGTGTACAAGTATATATTTTATGAAGCTTCTATAATAGTAGGTTTCTATATAGTTTTTCCAAAGACTTCAGTGTTAGCTGGCTCACAACTCCTTTCTTTATCCCACCCTTCCATTCCACACCCCATTTAACCATTTTTGTTCCATTAGTTCCTTTCCCTACTTCACAGCACTTTTCTTCTATTCTTTTTCCTTTGAATTCCTTTTACCAATATCCTATTACTAGTTTTTGACATATATATGTACTCAGATTTAAATAGACATATGTAAAGATTCAAAGGTAGCATATATATATAGAGAGAGGCACACTAGTCTAGGTTACCCCATTCATAATGATTATTTCCAGTTTCTCCTGTTACCAGCAAATTCCATCATTTCAGTTGTCTTTGTAGTTGACTAATATTTCATTGTGTATATGCACCACATTCCATTAGTTGATAGACATCTATTTCCATTTCTGGGTCATTGTAAGCAGAGGCTGGATGAGCATGTCCCTGTGTAGGAGGGGTGCTATGCTCCCTCCAGATAAACTCTGAACCCTCACTCTGGTTCTAGAAGCCTTAGTCATGTGTGCTTTACTGCTGAGATGGAACCTTCAATTTTCTAAAAACTTTCTTCTGAGCAACTAAGCAGTGCCTCACCAGTCCTACCTGGAAAGACCAGTAAGAGACCTGTAGCTGAGCAGCTCAAGAGAAATTGTTACAAACTATCCTCAAATTTGATCTTTTCTTGACTATCTACTTGGTTCCTCCTGATTTTCTTGCTTTTCTTCTAGTGCTTACAATTCCTCTGGGAGTACTTCCTTAATAAGAACTTGGCACATACCCCTTTTCCTTAGGCTCTGCTTCCAAAAACTAGATATACAAAAGCCAGGAGAACTGGCTTAAAGCAGCCAAGAAAGATCTGCACTCAGGTTTGGAACCATGTCTCCATATAATGATTTATTAAAACTGCCAATATGTGTCCCATGTAGCTTCCTGGACAACTCCAGTGCTTCAGTTAGAAGAAGAGAGACTGATTTTCTCTGGCCATACATACTTTGTGAGTTAGTGTTTGCCAGTTACAAGTATATTATTCTCTGGATGCTTAAAGAAAAAAAATCACATTATTTAATTGCTTCAGAATCTTCTTTCTTGAAGAGAAACACATTCATTCTTTGTTTGCATATCTGCTGCTTGCTTTTTATAACCATTAAATTGTCTTGAAAAACAATCCCAGTGCCATTAATATCACCCACATCATTATGTATAGAATATGTACAGATCCATCTATTTAATTGTAGTTCTTGCACAGTAGTTATAAGATGCTCTGAAATATTTTTAATTTGCTGACAAAATTGGATTTTTAAACTTGTTTGGTTTTTCACATAATTGTTCCATCCTGTAGTTCAATTCACAGAGCTAGATAAAAGAATTATTTAAAAGATTTAGAAACTTTATCTCTTTCCACAAGGGACGTGTAGACTATTTGCACTCATGAATACCAGGTCAGTCCAAAGGCTGTTTTGATAATTCAGCTCTCAACCCAATTACATTATGTGTAAGGAATTAGATTAATATACTACTATGGGTCAATTTCCATTCACTTTTCTAATCAAACTTTTTTTTTTTAAACTCAGTCTTCTTTCCATTTACATAATTACTTCCTGATATTTCTCTGACACTTATATTGCATTTTGATTCTGCCTTGCTAACTGTACTGGAGATGCTCTGGAATAGCTCTCCAAGTATGTTACATGTTTTCCCATCTTCATTCCTCTTGTTGTGCATGTAGAGGCTCGTAAAAGTCTCCTCACCTACTTTCTATGCGATTACTAAGTTCCTATATTTGAAGTATTCTTCACAACACCCTGCCTACTCCTCAAGTAATCAACCATCATAGTCTTTTTTCTCATTTCTCACTCTCCACACTTCTTTTAGACTGTCTCCATTTCTGTGTTGGAAAATACTGCAGGGTTCCAATAAAACATTTCACAATCTAGAAACACAATTTTCCTTTCAATGTATCAAAAATGATTTGAAAAATTCCAGTGTTCTAGCACCCATGGTTTTCTTGCTAGCTGCAAACATTGGTAATATTTTTCCAGGCAAGCAGAACTTCAGCTGTTTGGAAGTAGCTGAAGGAACTGTTCCTTGTGTTGATTGAAAAGATCAACTATGATGAGGTTTTGATCCACTTGGACTTAAGTTTTGTGCATGGTGACAGACATAGATCTATTTGCAGCCTTCTACATATTGACATCCAGTTATGCCAGCACCATTTGTTGAAGATGCTTTCTCTTTTCCATTGTACATTTTTGGCTTCTTTGTCAAAAATTATATGTTCATAGGTGTGCAGGTTAATGTCAGGGTCTTCAATTCAATTCCATTGGTTCACATGTTGGTTTTTATGCCAGTACCAAGCTATTTTTATTACAGTAGCTCTATAGTAGATCTTGAGGTCGGGGATTGTGATGCCTCCATAGGTTGTTTTATTGTACAGGATTCTTTTGGCTATCCTGGGTTTTTTGTTTTTCCATATGAAGTTGAGTATTATTCTTTCCAGATCTGTGAAGAATTGTGTTGGTAATTTGATGGGGATTGCATTGAATCTGTAGATTGCTTTTGGTAAGATCGCCATTTTTACTATGTTAATCCTGCCTATCCATGAGCATGGGAGATCTTTCCATTTTCTGACATCTTCTTCAATTTCTTTTTTCAGGGACTTAAAGTTCTAGACATATAGGTCCTTCACATGCTTAGTTAGAGTAACCCCAAGGTATTTTATATCATTTGTGGCTATTGTAAAGGGTGATGTATCTCTGATTTCCTTCTCAGCCTGTTTGTCTGTTTTATACAGGAGGACTACTGATTTTTTTGAGTTGATCTTGTATCCTGCTATGCTGCTGAAGGTTTTTATTAGCTGTATCAGTTCCTTGGTTGAATTTTTGGGGTCACTCATGTATACTAACATGTCATCTGCAAATAGGGAGAGCTTGACTTCTTCCTTTCCAATTTGTATCCCCTTAATCTCTTTGTGTTGTCTTATAGCTCTGGCTAGAACTTCAAGCACTATATTGAATAAGTATGGGGAGAGGTGACAGCCTTGCCTTGTTCCTGATTTTAGTGGTATTGCTTTGAGTTTCTCTCCATTTAATTTGATGTTGGCTGTTGGCTTGCTGTAGATTGCCTTTATTATGTTTAGGTATGTTCCCTGTATTCCTGATCGCTCCAAGACCTTTATCATGAAGGGGTGTTGGATTTTGTCAAATGCCTTTTCTGTGTCTAGTGAGATGATAATGTGGTTTTTTTTTCTTTGAGTTTGTTTATATGGTGTATTGCATTGACCCACTTTCATATGTTGAACCACTCTTGAATCCCTGGGATGAAGCCTACTTAATCATGGTGGGTAATTGTTTTGATGTGTTCTTGGAGTCTGTTCGCCAGAATTCTATTGAGTATTTTTGCATCAATGTTCATGAGGGAGATTGGTCTGTAGTTCTCTTTCTTTGTTGCATTTTTGTTTGGTTTAGGAATCAGGGTAATTGTAGCCTCATAGAAGGAGTTTGGTAGTATACTTTCTGCTTCTATTGTGTGGAACAATTTAAAGAATATTGGTATTAAGTCTTCTTTGAAGATCTGGTAGAATTCTGCAGTGAAACCATCTGGTCCAGGGCTTTTTTTGGTTGGGAGACTTGTAATGACTGATTCTATTTCCTTAGGGGTTATTGAACTGTTTCAATGGTTTATCTGGTCTTGATTTAACTTAGGTATGTGGTACCTATCCAGAAAATTATCCATTTCTTTTAGATTTTCCAGTTTTGTGGAGTAGAGGTTTTTGAAGTATGACCTGATGATTCTCTGGATTTCCTCATTGTCTGTTGTTATGTCCCCCTTTTCATTTCTGATTTTGTTAATTTGGATGCTCTCTCTCTGTCTTTTGGTTAGTTTGGATAAGGGCTTGTCTATCTTGTTGACCTTCTCAAAGAACCAACTCTTAGTTTCATTAATCCTTTGTATTGTTCTCTTTATTTCTATTCTATTAATTTCAGCTCTCAATTTGATAATTTCCTGGCGTCTGTTTCTTCTGGGAGACTTTGCTTCTTCTTGTTCAAGGGCTTTCAGGTGTGCTGTCAAGTCACTAGCATGAGATTTATCCAGCTTCTTTATGTGGGCATTCAGTGCTATGAATATCCCTCTTAGCACTGCTTTCATAGTATCTCATAAGTTTGGGTATGTGGTGTATTCATTTTCATTGATCTCTAGGAAGTCTTTAATTTCTTTCTTCATTTCTTCCTTAACCCATTGGTGATTCAGTTGAGCATTATTCAGTTTCCATGAGATTGTAGGATTGCTGTAGTTTTTTCTGTTGTTGAAATCTAACTTTATACCATGGTGGTCTGATAGAACACAGGAGGTTATTCCAATTGTTTTGTATCTGTTGAGATTAGCTTTGTGGCCAAGTATGTGGTCTATTTTAGAGAAGGTTCCATGGGGTGCTGAGAAGAAGGTATATTCTTTTTTGTTTGGGTGGAATGTTCTGTAGATATCGATTAAGTCCATTTGAGCCATAACATCTGTTAAGTCCATTATGTCTCTGTTAAGTTTCAATTTGGCCAATCTGTCCAGAAGTGAAAGTGAGGTGTTGAAGTCTCCCACTATTAATGTGTGGGGTTTTATATGTGATTTGAGCTTTAGTAATGTTTCTTTTACATATGTGGGTGCCCTTGTGTTTGGGGCATAAATGTTCAGAATTGAGACTTCATCTTGGTGGATCTTTCCTTTGATGAATATGTAATGTCCTTCATCATCTCTTTTGATTGATTTTAGTTTTTGAAGTCTATTTTGCTGGATATTAGGATGGCTACACCAGCTTGTTCTAAAGACCATTTGATTGGAAAATCTTTTCCCAGCCTTTTCTTCCTAGGAGGTGTCTGTCTTTGAGTTTGAGGTGTGTTTCTTGTATGCAGCAGAAAGATGGGTCCTGTTTTCATATCCATTCTGTTAGTCTGTGTCTTTTTATAGGTGAACTAAGGCCATTGGTATTAAGGGATATTAATGACCAGTGATTGTTCATTCCTGTTGTTATCTTAATTTTTTTGGTGGTAGTGTGGGGTTCACTGCTGTGGTGTTATCTATTGCCTGTGTTTTCCTGGGTGTATCTACCTTCCTTAGGTTGGAATTTTCCTTCTAGTGCTTTCTGTAGGGCTGGGTTTGTGGATAAGTATTGTTTAAATCTGGTTTTGTCTTGGAAGGTCTTGTTCACTCCATCTATGATGATTGAAAGTTTTGCTGGGTATATTAGTATAGGCTGGCATCCATGGTCTCTTAGTGTCTGCACTATATCTGTCCAGGTCCTTCTGGCTTTCAAAGTCTCCATTGAGAAATCGGGTGTTATTGTGATGGGTTTGCCTTTATAAGTCACTTGGCCTTTTTCCTTTGCTGCCCTTAATATTCTTTATTTATTCTGTATGTTTAGTTGTTTAATTATTATGTGGCGAGGGGACTTTTTTTGGGGTCTAGTCTGTTTGGTGTTCTATAGGCTTCTTGTATCTTCATAGGCATTTCTTTCTTTAAGTTGGGAAAGTTTTCTTCTATGATCTTGTTAAATATATTTTCTGTGCCTTTTAGTTGTTATTCTTCATAAATCCAGTTACTCTGAACCTGATAGAAGAGAAAGTAGGAAGTACTCTTGAATGCATTGGGACTGGAGATCACTTTCTAAATATAACACCAGTAGCACAGACACTGAGAGAAACAATCAATCAATGGGACCTGTTGAAACTGAGACACTTTTGTAGAGCAAAGGACACGGTCAATAAGACAAAGCAACAGCCTATGGAATAGGAAAAGGTCTTCACCAACCCCACATCTGACAGAGGGCTTATATCCAGAATATATAAAGAACTCAAGAAATTAGACATCAAAATGCCCAACAGTCCAATTAAGAAATGGGCTATAGAACTAAACAGAGAATTCTCCACAGAGGAAGTTCAAATGGCTGAAAGACATTTAAAGAAATTCACAACATCCCTAATTATCCGGGAAATGCAAATCAAAATGACTCTGAGATACCACCTTACACCTTTCAGAATGGCTAAGATCAAAAACACAGAAGACAGCTTATGCTGGAGAGGATTTGGAGCAAGGGGAACTCTCCTCCACTGCTGGTGGGAATGCAAGCTTGTACAGCCACTTTGGAAATCAATATGGTGCTTCCTCAGAAAATTGGGAATCCATCTCCCCCAAGACCCAGCTATAGCACTCTTGGGCATATCCCCAAGGAATGCTCAATCACACCACAAGGGCATTTGCTCAGCTATGTTCGTATGAGCATTGTTTATAATAGCCACAACCTGGAAACAACCTAGATGCCCTTCAACTGAAGAATGGATAAAGAAAATATGGTACATATACACAGTGGAGTACTACTCAGCAGAGAAAAACAATGACATCATGAGGTTTGCAGGCAAATGGATGGATCTAGAAAAAATCATCATGAATGAGGTAACCCAGACTCAGAAGGACAAACACAGTATGTACTCACTCATAGGAGGATACTAGATGTAAAACAAAGATGACTAGACTGCTACACAACTCCAGGGAGGCTACCTAGAAAACAGGACCCTAGGAAAGACACAGGGATCACCCAATGACAGAGAAATCGATGAGATCTACATGAACAACCTGGACGACAGTGGGAGTAATGAAGGGCAAGAATTGAGGGAAAGAAAGCTTATGGGATCAGGAGATCCCAGCTGGATCAAGAACAGAAAGGGAGAATGAGAAATAACAGACCATGATAAATGAAGACCACATGAGAACAGGAATAGGCAGAGTGCTCGAGAGGTCCCCAGAAATCCACAATGATATATCCTCTCTAGACTGCTGGCAATGGTCGAGAGAAAGCCTGATCTGACCTAGTCTGGTGATCAGATGACTAAACACCCTAACAGTCGTCTTGGAACTCTCATCCAATAACTGGTAGAAGTGGATGCAGAGATCCTCGGTCAGGCCTCAGGTGGAGCTCCAGGAGTCCAACTGTCGAGAAAGAGGAGGGTCTGCAAGAGCATGAATTGTTGAATCCAAGATTGCAAAAAGCACAGGGACAAATTGCCAAACGAATGGAAACACATGAATTATGAACCAAAGGCTGTGGAGCCCCCAGCTGGATCAGGCCCTCTGAATAAGTGAGACAATTGAATATCTTGATCTGTTTGGGAGGCACCCCGGCTGTGGGACCAGGACCTGTCCTTAGTGCATGAGCTGGCTGTTTGGAACCTTGGGCCTCCACAGGAACACTTTGCTCAGCCTGGAAGGAGGGGACTGGACCTGCCTGTACTGAATCCACCATGTTTAAATGAATCCCCAGGGGTGTCTTGGTCCTGGATGACATGGGAATGGAGGGGAGGGGCTGGGGGGAAGGTGGAGGTGTGATCGGGAGGGGGGAAGACAGGGGAACCCATGGCTGATGTATAAAATTAAAACACATAATAAAAAAAATGCTAAAAAAATCAACTACATAAAAGTTTACACTGTTTTGCTCATCTTCAACCAGAAATAGTAGCATTTTCTTTTCTTTCTTTCTTTCTTTCTTTCTTTCTTTCTTTCTTTCTTTCTTTCTTTTTTTTCTGAGACGGGGTTTCTCTGTGCAGCTTCGCGCCTTTCCTGGATCTCGCTCTGTAGCCCAGGTTGGCCTTGAACTCACAGAGATCCCCCTGGCTCTGCCTCCCGAGTGCTGGGATTAAAGGCATGCACCACCACGGCCTGGTGAAGTAGTAGCATTTATGAAATTTCATGGCCAAGCTATACGTTCTCTTGCAATGAGAATTGTGAATCATATAATATTGATTTGAGTAAATATAAATTAGCAATTCAATCACACATTGCTTTCATTTGCTAAGTTCATTAAGTTTTTAAGAGCCATCTCATAATTAAGATCATCTTATCACTCTTTGTTTACAAAGGGCAGAAAAAATTTTAATTTTTAAAATTAACTATACTACAATAAAAGTGCAAAAGGATTCCAGGTCAAATTGCCAAACTATGAAAGTGTTAAAGAAAACACAGGCAAAATCTATGTAACTTTGGATTTGTGATCTGCTAAAATAGCACAAAAATGCAACCTGTGAAAGGAAAACATGGAAAGTCGATCTTTTTTTATTTTATTTTATTCATTTTTTATTATTTAAAACAATATTTAAATTTAAATATATTTTGATCATATTCTTCGTCTCCCCAAATCATTCTACATACTCTCCCTTTTCCTACTCACCCAGTTTTAAGTTCTTTCTTAGAAAATATCCAATACAACAACAAAGCCCCCTAAAAATAAGAAAACTAAATAAAACCACAACCAAGATGAAAAACACAAAACAAAACAGCAAACTATAATCAAATAAAAGCACACACACACACACACACACACACACACACACACACACACACACACACCTATGGAGTTCATTATACTTTGATGAATTACTTCTGAACATGAAGCCTGCCCTGAGATGGTTGATACACAGCATCACTCTTGGAGAAAAATGATATTCTCTCTCCCAGCAGGTGTAAGTGACAATTTAGTTGTTAAATTTTACCCTAGTAGCTAGTGTTCATTCATTCATTAAAAAATATAACAATATAAAATATAAGATAAAACAAAAACTACCCATTGAATTTGGATAAGACAAACCAACAGAAGGAAAAGAGCCCAGAGAAGACCTAAGAATCAGAGATCTACTCCTTTGCACACTCAGGAATCCCACAGAGACACTAAACTGGAAGCTGTAACATATATGCAGAGGACCTGGTGCAGACTGGTGCAGGCCCTGTGCATTCTCCTTCAGTCTCTGTGAGTTTATATGAACTTTGCTCATGTTGGGTTATAGGGCCTTGCATTTTTGGTGTCATCAATCCCCTCTGGGTTTTACACTCTTTCTGCCTCCTCTTTGGTGGGATTTCCTGAGCTCTGAGGGAAGGGATTTGGTGGAGAAATACCATTTAGGGCTGACTGTTATAGAGTCTTTCACTCTCTGTGTAATGCTGGCTGTGGGTCTCTGTATTTGTTCCCGGTATCTGCCGGAGTTACCTTCTCCGATAACTGAAGAAGTCACAGGTCTATGAGTATAGCTGAATATCATTAGGAGACATTTTATTACTGTAGTTTTTTCAGATATATATTATTTTCCCCCATACCCCCAGATCCATGGTTATCTAATCTCAGGTTCTTGGTCACCCAAGAATTGTTGGGTATGGTTTCCATTTTGTGGAATGCGCTTTAGGTCAAATCACATATTAGTTAGTTGCTCCCACAGTCTTTATAAAATCATTGCCCTAGTATATCTTACAGACAGTACACCATTGAAGATAACAGGATGGTGGCTGGATTACTGTTTACCTTTCTCTTTTGAGAACATGTCATGCAGAGTATGTTCCTGTACCAAAGATGCTGGGATGAAAGGGTGAAGGCTCAATGAAGTCACCAATGGCCTGGTGTGTACATTTCTCATTGGAGAGCATGCAGAGTATGTTCTTGTACCAAAGAGGCTAGAACACAGGGATGCAGGCTGTAAGTGGGGACTGACTCATCATCTCTGTCTTCAATGAGTTGTATAGTTGTTGTCTTCATCAATGGGGCCTTGCTATCAGTTTGTGGAGCAGAAAAATAATCAATGTGAACTAGCTTTTAAAATTAAGAAAACACATTTGTAACTTAATAAAGTTTGAGAGTGATGTTGGGTGTGGGTGGACCCAGATGGTTTCTGATAGGATCGGGGAGGTATGCCTCTTCTTTCCACAGCCTTCATCCCCCTCTCTTGAAGAATCATTTTCAGATAAGTTCTTAAAACACAATGCAGAGCATGGACAACAAGTGATACAGCTGCATCTCCGGGACTTGACAATTAACCTCATTTTTTTCAGACTCCCCTAAAGATAACATTGTCCCCAGAAAGCAGGAAGTAATTTTAAGAACACAACACTCACATTCTTAAGGAATGGAACCCAGTGCCTTGTGCATGCACTGAAGTGCTTTACTGCCAAGCCTCAAGTCCCGCCCTGTCACCTTGGTTTTGGCTTTCTGCTCTGCTTTCTGTGTCTTAGGATTCTGTAGCCTGTAAATGTTAGTCTCTTTCATGTTTTGAAGTAGGTGGAATCATGGAGAACAGCTGGCATAAGAACTAAAAAAAAAAACAACACAATGGCAAAGATGGCTGTAAATAAACAAGTGCATGTGTATCCTATATGTTCCTGATTCAGTGATCTAAGAAAAAGTAGCAGTACATTGATACTTCCTGTGTGGTGTTTTTTCTTGTTTCAGCCCATATGTTGTATCACCTTTGGAACCAGATGTTGGAATAAATCTTGCTTGAAATTATAGGACTGCTGATGAATCAGTAATGGACACAGAACACATGCATATACACGAAGGGCACACAGTTGAAGTTCATTATCCTGAACATTAGAAATAATGCCTCAGAATAATTATCTGGTGTCCAAAGTTATAAGGTTAATGAAAAGACTTTACAAGAAACTGAGGTTACTTATGTCTGAAGGGATTATACGTATTTAGAGCTGAATGTGCCATATAATTATAATACATGATGTTTTCCCATGGGTTTCAAAATATTATTTGTTATATTCTACCCTAGGAGCTGTGCCATCTTTTCTTAAAAAAGTATAAAATAATATCTCACATTCAAGTAAATTAAAGTTTTCAGTTTTACATGTTAAGAGTTTGTGAGACTTTATGGGGTTAAATCGTTTCCTATGTAAGAATATTTTCTGGTAATCACTCTAACTGACCCTCTAATCTTACAGGACTTATTTTCAAGTGTTATAGTTAAATCTGTTACACAAAGAGTTTCATTGATCTATCACAGTATAATCAAATATTATAAATTAAACTCATCAATTATCCTTGACTTGAGTATCAACATATTGCACAGATACTCAAGCTTTTCTGTTCCTCAGTTGCATGAAATATCTAAAGTTATCCTTAGCCTATTTCTATAAGGCTCAGACTTATGATCTCTTGCATTAAAAGTAGTGATTCTTTACTGAAGCTTGTTTGTGTGTGTGTGTGTGTGTGTGTGTGTGTGTGTGTGTGTGTGTGTGTGTGTGTAGGCAGGGCAGGGCTTCTCTATGTAGCCCTAGTTGTCCTGGACCTTGCTATATAGACCAAGCTGGCTCAAAAATCACAGAGATCCTTCTGCCTCTGTCTCTGAAGTGTTGGTATTAAAGGTGTGTTCCGTCACACCCAGTCTTATGGAAGCATTTTTACCATCAGATAGAGTTAATAAATCAAGGGCAAATGGAAAATCTTTTATGCCATAAAATCTCAAATTCATATAAAATACATAAGACTTTTTCTTTTTGATGTCTGTTATTATTTAGGAAAATGAACTTGTGCTTAATTTTGATTGTCAACTTGATTTCATTTAGAACTACCATGGAAACAAATCTCTGGGCATATCTGTGGGGAAATATCTAAATTAGCTTAACTGAGGTTGGAAGATTCATCCTACATGTCAGGAGTGCTATTCCATGTGCTGGCATCTCAGGCTGCACAGGAAGGAGAAAGTGAGCTGAGCATAAACATCCATTGGTCTCTGCTTCTTAAGTGTCTATTTAGTGCATTCAGCTAGCTACTCACTCTGGCTACTATCCCTTTCTCACCATGATGGAATGTAGGAACTGGTTTCCCAAACAGGCCCCTCCTCCTTGAAGATGCTTGTTGTTAGACATTTTTTTTTCATATAAGATAAAGCCAACTAATACAGTATTAGCACTTTTGTACCTGCTGCTCTGAACTCGAGTTCTTCAGAAGTTCAGCAGTTGAAGAGAATGTATGAGCAGCCTGTTTAGAAGACTGAACTGGGACCATCTCCATGAAACTTTGGTTGATTGTTACTACATAGAAATCATTACTGTAAAGATTTGTCTTCAAAGGTGTGAAACTTTAACTTAATTTTTAAATATTAGGAATTCAGAATTAGAAAAAGATAATAATGTATTCACTGATCCATGAGCTTAGTTTATCTAATTGTGAGCTGTTCATTAGTGCTCTCTAACTTACTTAACTAATGTATGGTGATTGTTTATACTATCATTGATTTTGTTGGTTGAAGACTTTTTCCACTTTGTTTAAATGTTGAATCTAGAAAATATACAAACACAATCACATAAACTTTATGTAGCAAGGATTTCAGAGGTCATGATAAATTGAGATAGGGAACCACAGCATTAATGTTTTTAATAAGGGTTCATTTTGTTTTACTTTTGTTTGTGTGAGTGTGTCTGTGTGTATATATATATTCATATGGTGTCCAAGTACCTATGACAACCAGAGAGGACATTAGATCTCTTGGAACTGGAGCTCTGGCATTTGTAATCTGATCAAAGTAGGTGCTAGGATCTGAACTCTGGTCCTCATGATTGAGCAAGTACTCTTAACCACTGAGCAACCTCTCCACACCCTAAAAGTTACTTTTAAATTAAAGCTTTACTGAACATTTGTTTGGCTTTGTTCTATGGTGACTAACTGAATTGTATTTAGCTATGCTAGATTCTTGTAGAAGAATGAGGTTATTGAAGGAAACAGACATCTACTACCTTTTCCCACATGCTCCATCCCTGAAATGTGAAGTAGTTCTTGTTTCCACTGAATCTTGAATGCTTGGCTCATCTGCATTTAGCGATTGTGTTTCTTCTTAGTTCTAAAAACTCTTGTATAAGTACAAGATGAGTCACTGTTTTTCTTATTTTCTCCCACTCACAGTCTGCCACCCCAAAAGTAAAGACTCCAATAGCAGTGCAAGCATGTCAGTATAAGATTGAAACTGATGATTGAAACTCATGGGTTGGATAAACCAGTTAAGTAAAAACCAAAGGATGTCTTCTAGGGAAATATGTTCCTAAAGGCCAATCCAATGGCTTTTTACTTTCTGGATCTGAGACTTGTGTATACTTCTGAGAATCATCCATTTTCCCCAGAAGATACCTGAAGTAGCAGGAGAGTCAAAGGGCATTGAATAGAAGGCATTTCTGTTTACAGACAATCATCTTCTTTTTTAGTGCTCCTTGAGGAACACGTTAACAGGCTGTGTATTAATAGAATCCATCAAATGGTTACATGCCTAGAGTTTTGAGTCAAACAGAAGGGGACTTGGACCTAGTTTAGTCCCTTCTCCATAATCTTGACTGATTTACATTTGTTATTATTGACTGGTTTACTTTTCTTGTTAGTGACTGGTTTACTCTTCTTATTAGTCTTGGTTGCCTTTCCATAAAATAGAAATCATATTAGCACTCTCCTACAAGGAAATGAATTTTTGTGACAAGGGAATTGTTCAGTAGTTGCTAGCATTTTTATAAGCACAATAATTCTTCAGAAACAGGAGCCACACCAATCCTGGCACAAACCTTTGTTAAATAATGAAACCTCTAGTAAACAAAACACCTTTTGTTGAGAAATAACACTTTTTCACTAAATAAAATTACTTATTTAAACAATTACTAAATATCTATTGCAGGTGAGAAAATGAACATGTGTGTATAAGTCATAAAAATGCAATATTTGTCATTATCTATATTAGCACAAATGATGTCTAGGAAGTATATGTTGGGTTAATAGCAAAGGAATCGTTTCATTTCTCTTTCTGGAGGAAAAAAGTGGTAGGTAGCCCTCATTGCCATTAACTGCTCTTGAACAGAAACTTAATTTTGAGTTTAACTCTTTAAGTTTAAAGGAAGCACTAAGTCTAGGCTCTACTTGATGCACAGTTAAGATTTCTGGACCTCCCTGTACTGAATCCACCAGGTTTAAATGAATCCCCAGGGGAGTCTTGGGGGAACCCAGGGCTGATGTGTAAAATTAAAACACAAATATAATAAATAACAAAAAAAGATTTAAATAAAAGTTAGACACAATCTCACAGCAAATTTCCTGATCATCTGCCTATTGCAATATTTTCACACTCAAAATGTTCCATGAGCTTTAAGTGCAGGAATATTTTGTAGATGGGATTCACAACTCTCTGCATTTTGATTGGCTATGGTTTCCTATAATGATCACCCTCTGTTTCAAAGGGAAGTTTCGTTGATGAAGGGTAAAGACTCCAGTTATCTTTGGGTATATGGACAAACATTTAAATTGTTGTTGGGGATTATGCATGGTTTAGTAAATCAGTGGTTGTAGATTCTCCTCTAATAAGCATGACTTCACTAGAGTTGAGTAGTTAGCTAGGCTTCCAGTACCAGACATGGTCACGTTCTTGTTGAGAAAGCTTTTAGTCCAATTAGAAAGCTGTTGGATACCATCAACATATGTGTGCCACTACTACTACACCTGTAAGGTTATTGTGCCATGATGGTCATTGATGTGGTTCATAGGTGTCATAGCTAGGTAGAACTTTTGGTTGCCTCTCTCTTTTGGAAGTTTACATTGTGCCTTGTGGTACCATGAATCCTAGTCCTCAGATAGGGAATATCCTGTTCAGTTATAGCCCAGGGGTCTCTACGGCCTATTTATGAAGTACATGGTGTCTTCATCAATAGGAGCTTATCTTCCATCTCCAGGGTATAACTAAGGGCAACTTCAATAAGCTGTATGTCTCTTGGACAGTTTTGGCCAACAGCTCAAAAGAGGGCTTTTCACATCTGGTATTAGGATTTTTGTTAGTTGGCCTATCAGAAGCTGTACCTGTACAGTCTCACAAACATGATTGCCCAAACATGAGTTGAATGTGGATGAAGCCACTGGACACACCAGAGTGGATGGGAAAAAGCACACAACTCTACATGAAGAACTTCAGGCAACTTAGAAATCTGAGAGTAGGGGAGGTGGTATTCTCCAGGGAAGAGGACACCAATTGGTTATCCAGTGCCAAATGATCAGCCCTGTGAACATTATATGAACTGAGTGGGTTGTATTTAGGAATATGTATGTATATAAATGTACATACATGCATGCAATAACCATTAGTGAAAAAGAGGCCAGGAATTTGAGGGAGAGCAAGGAGGGGGTATATGGAAGGGATAGGAGGGAGGGAAGGAAAGGAAGAAATGATATAATTATAATCTCAAAGGTAATATTAAAAAATGAACTGAGAAAAATAAAATAAAAGTTAAAGAGTTTGCAATAATTCCCTGTTAAAAACTTTGTGATATGAGCACGCTTCTAAACCTAAAATTATCATGACTTCTTCCTGCTTTTATCTACTCAGAGTCATTGCAATTGAGTTTGTTGGAATCATAACAAAAGGACTGACAATCACCCAGGTGCGTGGTTCTTCTTTGGTATACATGTCCCTGATCCTCAGACCTTTAAGAAACCAATTTATCTTCTTTCAGTCTCTGAAATTCAATATATGCACAAACTTGCCAAGCTTTTAGCATCATGAATGTCATATTGTCTCCAAATATATTTATTTTTAAAAAGTGATTTGTCGGTTGTATATACATAGACATTTGTGTTTCAGAAGCATTTAGGATTAGTGACTGAATTCCCAGCCTTTCTTGCCAATGGCCATTTTCAAACCGCTAAGTCCTCGAAGCCAAAGTTTCTGAGCATGCAGCTAATGGACCGATGCTCAGAGTAGTTACTTGCCAACTGGTAAATTTAGACCAAAGAACGTGCCTGAGCGCAAATAGCCTTGCCAGCCAAAGACAAAGGGATTCTATTCATGAAAACGGCTTCTTTTGCAGCAGGCTCCAGTCCAGACTTCACTCAGGGGTCCTGCTAAGATGGCTGCTTTGGTTCTCCTTCAAGCAGGCAATAAAGCCACAGTGGCTAAAGGCCTCCCGTGGGTCACTGCTGGAGCACATATTGACACACTGTGGTCCATGAGCCGCCACCCTTCTGTACGGCCCATAAAAGGAGGGCATTTCACACTATTTTAGATGGTTTAAGTTCAAAAGTTAATTTATTCTTTGTGATAGCCCGTGGATGACATGAAATTAGAATTGCATTGTGCACAGATAGAGTCTTACTGAAACACAGCCACAGTCAAATCTTTTGACCTCAAAGATGATTTTTTTTCACGAAACAATTGCACCAGAGCTGTGAAAGAGACCCCATGACCTGCAAAGCGTGACGTTCACTGTGTTAATCTTTACAGCCAGTGTTTGCCACTTCCTGTACCAGATGATGCTTGGGATGACCACTATTCTACCACTGCTGGCAATGGGACTTCACCCCAGCTTACCTTCAGTGTGGGAAAGAGTAAAGGGCAGAAAAAAATCACTTAAAGAGAGTCAGGGGTTCTACATTGTTATGTAGTATAATCTCAACAGACTGCTAAATGTCTGGGATTCTCTTATAAAATGAAAAGGATAGTTAATAGTCCCCTCCTTCCTTCTTTATTTCAGCTCTCTCTGTCTCTATTTTTTTCTATCAAAATTTGACACACAGCATATAGATACTAAGGGAAAACTATATTTTTTTCATTTCCTTTTCCCCCCTGAAAGCCTCCAGAGAAGGAAAGTTTACAATATTTGTGGAAAGTGTTACTTTTGCCCACTTTCTGATACTTAAAATAAGAGTAATAAAGATTAATTTTATTTTTTTCATTTCTCTGCATATTCATAATGAATATAAAGAATGTTTAGCCACAAAGTTAAAAGTCATATAACAGAATTTTTCTCAACAGTTATTAAGATTGTTTTAGATGTGTATTTGATGTATGTGTGTGTGTGTGTGTGTGTGTGTGTGTGTGTGTGTGTGTGATGTCTGGGTGCACAGGTGGCTGTGCACCATTACTTGTCATGGAACTTGCTGGATAATAATCCTCAGGGATCCTCTAGAGCACTGGATTACAGAGGAGTGCAATAATATCTGGCTTTTTTTCTATGTGATCTCTGAGGTTTGGAACCCAGCACTCCACCAGTTGAACTTTCACCTCAGCCCAATTATTCAGGTTATGTTTCAACATAGTAGATTACATGATCATTTTTATGTCGTGTCTCTTCACTGTTTTATAAGGATGGGATCTGTTACCATGATTATTAATTTTTAATGACAATATGAAAGTCAAATGCTTAAGAATAACTATTGTAGATATTATTTAAATTAAATATTAATTTATTAATTAAATAAAACATTAAATTAATATAAAATATTAAAAGAAATATTGTAAATATCATGCACAACCTTCCTATGTGCTAACCTTCAAAAAGTATATTTTTTAAAAATTTAAATATTTTACAACATTTCTCTCTTCTGTCAAACAAATCATAATTTAAAAGATAAAAAAATAAGATTTTTAAACAAAGATTTATTATTTGTGTAAGTGTGTGTGTGTGTGTGTGTATGGGTTTGTGTACAAGAGTAAAATGTCTACAGAGGAAAGAGAGCATCAGATCCTCCGGAACTGGAGTTAAAAAGCTACCAGGTGTGGGTTAGGAGAACTGAACTTGGGTCCTGTGCAAGAGCAGTACCTGCTCTTAACTGCTGAGTCTCTCTAGTCCCTATAACCAGCCTTATTTTGACTTTGTTCTTTTTTATTAACTTTATTTTTTATGTAGTCGATGTGTCTTTTACATCATGTATCTTGATCCCATTCATTTCACCGTCCCTTTGCATCCATCCTTTGCCCCTGTATCCCCCACCCCCCAAAATACAAATTTTAAGAGAAAAAAAGTGAAAAAAATAAAAGAAGGAAGAAAAGTTAAAAATCTCATCATGGAAGCTGCAGTGTGACACAGTGAGTCACACTGTAAACCCCTTTGTTCACATATCTTTACTTGCAAGTGTTCATTGCAAAGAGTCATTGGTCTGGTTAAAGGCTTCTGGCTTCTATCACACTCTTGATGTTGGGCCCTCACAAGAACACTTCCTGAATATTCTGTTGTTGTCCTGTGTTGTGGAAATCCTGCAGCTTTGGGTCTGGGGGTCAGATTCTTTCACATGCTCCAACAGATCATAGATGGGGTGGATGTTGGAGCAGGACAATTCATAACCCTGGGTCTGGGTAGGGTTCGTTTGCCAGATGAGAAGTGGGAATAGCTCCCTCATGATTACAACTTTGGGGCTGGCTCACTCACACCTGATCTTTCAAATCCAGTCTTAATAAAACCTATACTTTAGAGTGTAGATTTGGTTAATGTTCAATTAATTAAAAATAGCATTTCAAGGATGAGTAAATGGCTCAGTAATAAAAGCACTTGTACAAGCATGAAGATCTAAGTTCAGATCCCCAGCATCAATGCAAACATCCATCATAGTAGCATGTGCCTATAATCCCATTGTTGGGGAGGCAGGGATTGGAGGATCTGTGGGGTGAATTAGCCAGCCACTCTAGCTAAATTAGTGAGTATCAAGTTTAATGAGAGAACTTAGTTTCAATAAATTGTGATTAAGGAAGACACCTAAAATGTTGACCTGTGGTATCCACATGCATGCACATGCAGGTGAACACACACACACACACACACACACACACACACACACACACACTCTTCATTATAGGTTCTGTTACTACTCAAAGGAAGGCAGCTGTCATCTTTAATTCGCTTAATTTGAGATCTTTCTTCAGTGTTCTACATATTTACTACTATGTATATAAGGGCATATTTATAGTTGTGTTTTGTTTAATAATTGGTGGTGATTTAATCTTATATGCTAGTATATGGACAAAATTAATTAAGATGTGTACCTGTTTGTAGATTTAGATATTTCCTTTATCGTGTAAATTACTTTAATTGTATAGCATAGCCATATTGTATAAACTACAAGTTAATCCTCAAAAATCTCAATTATAAGTATTTTATATGAAAATGTAGTTATAATATGACTTTAGACATTACATGTACCCCTCTTCAACACCACTTGCTTTTTTAAGTTGCAATGATAAGTAAAACTTTACTTCCATTCATGACCCTCTCAATTATCATATGCATCAGAAATTTCTTTTAGTCATATGACCACAGAAATACTCTGGCAATGGTGCAACTTGTGCTATTGGAGCATGCTAAATAAAAACATTATGCATGGAAACAAGAAAAAAAATTAGTATATAAATCCTTTGGAGTTAAAGGATTTGGCTTCATGATTTTTATGGTTCTTCACCAAAAACATTGTAATATAGCTGAAATCCTGCGAATTTTGGTAATAACTGGTTGAGGGTGAGTACTAGGAGAAATTGTCAGACCATTTTTCTGTAACGCAAAACAGCTTCAACAGACACAATCATCCATTATATATTAATGAAGCAGACCTACTTTTCTGAGAAGTGATTTAGGTTTTTAAAGAAGAAACTAACCATTACATAGAGGGAGCTGGAATTGCATAAACCTCATCTAAGAGTAATATTCTTAACTTGCAGTTCAAACATAGACCCTGCCAAGATGATATGCTGCATGAAAGCCCAACTGTAAAGATTTCAAGGAAAGACAATGTTGAAGAATAAAATGAGCATAGATTACAAAGTCAAATCAACCTTAGTTTGAGTATCGTTGGATTTCTGCTTGCTAGATTACCGACATTAAATAGATTAACTTCACACACACTATCCTAAGTCTTTGGAATGCGTTTTCTCGATTAGTTATATGAAACTTGTCAGACCTACCTCATCAATTTATGAAATAAAAAGTCATAAAGTATATATGGAAATAACTTGAGAGTAGTACCCATAAAATAAATGGTGGCTATTTGAAGTGACAGATGAGGTACCTTCTCCCCCTTGTCTCATGTTTTCAGAAGCAGAACAGTGGAAAAGGAAATCTGCTTTTCTCATGTGCTTTTTTATGTTAAAAACCTTGGCTGCATTTACTTGTTGCATAATATTTTCTTTATAAAATCAAATTTATCATTTTCTAATGCCAAATTTAGATTTTATGCTTCCTAGATAATCTTTGAGGTCTCTTCCAAGCCTCATTTCGTGAATCTATAAATTGAATATGCCATTTTAGTTTTAACTATTTTCTCAGGTGTCATTTAAGCCAATCAGGCCATTGAATTGTATCATATTGGAGCTTCAAGGCTCCCTGATGGCTTCCTCTGAGACCTACTAAGGTAAACTGATTTTTGTATGTCATGTATTGACCAGTGGAAAATCCCAGATTGAAATGTACGTTTTTTCTTCCTAGGGTCTAAATTCAAATGTTCTTTTGAAAAAGTAGTAGAGTTATCTTATGAAAATGTTCTTAGACTCCAGTAGTTGTTATGAGAATGTATTTGAAAGTGTGAACATTCCTAGACATGACATGAAGCTGTATTTGGTTTCTGGTGTTTCGAGTTCTAGTCTCAGTAGTTGCATCTCTCATATGTTCTCCATCTAAATGTCCTATGATTTATCATCTTAGTACATATCATCATCATGGAATGTGCCTCATTCAACTGGAGAAGTAACCTAAGATACTAATTGCTACAAAGGCAATTTAATTATGTAACATTTTCCTAGAGACCCTTGATTAGGACAACACTCAGTTCCATTGCTTTTCTGAAAAGTATTCGAAGAAAGGTGATGGATTGCTTACAACCTCTTGTATATAGTTGTAGATAGTGTAGACCATGGCCTAACTCCTGTGTCAGGTGATGGAGAAATATTCATTGGAGTTTTGTCAACTGAAGAAACCACAAATGCTCTTCAAGCCTCCAGGAGCACCCAGCGTATACATGGTACACAGACATATGTGCAAATACTCACACATTGACGTAAAATAAAAAAAAATTAATGTTTTTAAAAGTTGTTTAAATATATAAACCAGCATCTTTGTAGTGATAAAACATTTAATCAGAGAAAAGCCCTCAAGCCTATGTAGAAAATTGCACACTAACTTGACTTTTGGTCTAATAGTAACTTCCTCTTTCATGAATCAAACAATTTAAAGGATCCTTTTCCTATTTGGTCATACAGCCAAAAATCTCCTGCTATAAGACTTTTTATTTTCTATTGGGGAAGGTAAGGGACCTGAGGCAGGTGGTGGCACAGAACAGTAAGAGGACCCATGTCTTTTTAAGATCTTCTGTCTGTGGGTCTGGTTCCTATGCCATGACCTTGCTAGCCAAAGGTATTTTTTTTTACATGTGTAAAATATGTACTTTGTCTAATATGCACTTTAATTTTCCTGGGAAATATGTAAAGTATTCTTATCTTTATCATTCAGCTGATGATATTACATACCAGCCTTGGAATGAGCTGGATCTTAGATATCTTCTCTTCCAATCTGTCTGGGATCTTTTCTACCATACTGCTATCCAACAACTCCTTAGCCTCTGTACTCTAGATACCAGGCCAGTGGCTTTAAGTTTTCACACTATTTGTATCAATTCATGAGATAATATTCCATGGGCTTTAGGAGTGGAAGACTTGAAATTCTGTCTCCCTAAAGCAAAGAGCACTAGGTTGGTGTCTTAGTTAGGATTTCTATTGATGTGAAGAGACACCATAAACACAGCAACTCTTTTTTTTTTCAATTTAAATCAGTTTTACTTTAAAAAATTCATGTGCAGTACATTTAAGAAATGGGAAGAATAAAAAAAAAAAAGAGCCATCTGTAGCCTCCCAGAGAGGCTATGAATCTTGGTTGTTCCATATGCAGCAGCTTAGGGCTTAGTGGAATTGCAGACCTGCAGGTAAGAGATGGCTTTTAAAAGTCTGTAAGGGGTGTAGGACACTTTTCTCTTCCTTCCAGCATTCTATATGGTTTCTGCCCTGGAATGGTGAAAGAACAGAACTGAAGAGGCTATTAGGGCATCCATTCTATCTCTTGCTTCTAGCTCCTTTGTTTTTGATGGTGCCTTATAGCAGCCTGGCAGCATCAAAGGCACCACACCTCTCTGGGACTTGGTTTATTCATATGTAAAAAGATCCTAATTCCCAGGATGAGAGCACAAGATAGAGACTGAGTGAAAATGATGCTTGCTGAGTACCAAGCCCTGAACACTATGTTAGGTACATTGTGTCCCTCAACCCCTTCGACTTTTGAAGTAGTGCTATGAAGTAGCCTACTTAAACGACCACTACAGCCTGGAGTAATCAGACTGCTCACCATGGGCAAACCTTGACATTCTCTACTTCTCCATGATGTCAAGTAAGAAAGTACATGCAAGTAAGCATTGAACACCTTTTACAAAATAAGGCACCCCCAAAAACAAAGGAGCTGGAAGCACAGCAACTCTTATAAGGAAAACATTTAATTGAGGTAATGGCTTATAATTTCAGAGGTTCAGAGCATTATCCTCATGGTGGGACATGGTGATGTGCAGGCAGACATGGTGCTGGAGAAGTAGGTAAGAATTCTACATCTTGCAGGTAAACAGGAAATGGTCTTAGCGTCACACTGAGGGAAGTTGTCGCAAAAGAGACCTCAAAGCCCACCCCATACAGTAACAAACTTCCTTCAACAGGAGCACATCCACTTCAACAAGGCCACACGTCCTAATAGTAACACTCCATTTGGGGGCTGTTTTCCTTCAAACCACCACAGTTGGCAAGTGAAAATCCATACTCCAGTCCCAGTACTACCACTATTTTAGTGCAAGGGGCTTCATTTTCCCCAAAACATCAGTGCATTTTCTTGCAGAAGGGAGTGAAATTACCCACCACTAACTTCATAGATTTGTATGATTAAATAGGAAAATGAAGATAAAATTCCCTGCAAACTGAAATCATAAGTAATAGCATTATTGAGAAAAGATTTGTGGCAAGCCCATTCAAGAAACAAACACAGTAGAATGGCGGGAATTCTTGATGATGGTACAATTTTACAGCCTAAAATCCTTAGAAATTCAGATAAATAACTGATTTAAATGGCACCAAGCCCTTTGATTACTGAAAATACACGTGTTATTTCATCCAAAGACATTGCATTTAAATTGGTAAAAAAAAAAAAATCAGTAAAGTATCATTTGGTAAGGGAGTAAAACATGTTCTCTCTTTTTCTTCTGTTTGTTTTCCTGTATACTTAAAGGGCATTATTGGATATGAGAAAAGGTAACAAGGCATAATTTAACACATGAAGTTGGTACATGTCTGAAAAATTATTAAATAATGCTGGAATGATATTTAGAAGTTAATTATTAAATATTTTGTTCCCTTATTATTACTGAAAAGTAAGTAAGACTCTCAATGATATAGTGTTCAGTGAAGGTCTAGAACTTAGAGCCATTCATGGTCAGATTCTGTTTCTCTTCACAGTTCCAAATGTGTGTCTAGCCTGATACACCATTTTTCACCCTATCACTTTAGGACATGGAAATCACTATGAATTTATCTTCAGAAGGAGTTTGTTTAAATCTGGTCATAACCTTGTAAGTATAACAGAAATGTAACACATGCAGTTATTTTCAAGTGATTAGAGCTGTTCGACATTGCCAATCCTACACTACAGACATTCCATAGAAATTTCTACTGATAATTAACCAGTAAGCAAGTTAAGCTACTTTCATTTAACCTAGTTTAGTTTAGATGTACCCAGTTCATGGATGACAGGAGAATACTCTTTAATGGGAAATTGCACAGTTACTTGGCTTAGCAGCTGCAGAGGAATGTATTTCTGGCCACCCACAGTATGCAGGAGCTCTAAAATTGATGCTGGCTTTTAGATGAAGATTTGCAGCCCTCAGCACAGTTAACACAGGCTCCCTTCCATCCTGTGTTCCATCAGAGCCATGGGAATCTGGTTCACTAGGCAATAAATCATCATTACAGAGTTGGCACAGTTATTGTGAAGAGTCGCACTATGGACAGAAGGCATTATGCATCATCCCATGGGACAGATTGCAAAACAGAAGCCCTTTAGAGGAGAAACTCGGCTGATGAGACAGTGGGCATCTTGTGTATAGATTCTGAAGCCCTTATATTTTCTCTTTAAAATGTTCGGTGTTTCTCTCATTTGTGTGTCAGACTGGCAGATTCTCGTTTCTTCAGGGGCGACACAGATGGAGATTCCAAAGCTAGTGCTTCCTTTCCCTGCCCTTGTTCCTCACCCATCTGAGAACTGCAGAATGACTTCTTCAAGGGTGAGTCCACCTGTTCAGTCTAACGTTGCTTTTGGTAATAGGCTAATTTCTTCTGTTCAATAATGACTTAAGAATTAATTGTTAAAGTAATGATCTTCAGAAATTATCAAAACATTCCATTTCTGAATTTATTGAATCTGCTGAATTTATTTTGCTATCCTGCGTCCCATATTATTACTATCATAGTTAGTTTATAAGGTATAATTTGTATATTGTACAGTGTACAGATAAAGACCACTTTCCAATCAGTGCTGAAAAGTACATACATGCCTCTAACACATCTACCAAAATACCAAAGATTTCTATTGGTCTAGACAGTTTCTTAGGCTGAATTAAATGAGTGTGGATGTTAACATAAATGATTATTAATATATGAAAATACTAACACAGACCTTGAGTTGTCTTTTGGAACTATAGGCTTTCTCTTGACTTGGGTCTCTAAGAGGCAATTTTTTTTGAAAATACTCATATCAGTGCAGGGAGACTATGAAATCCTCAGAAATAGGGACTGTTCCATCTAGACATGAAAGGCTTTAACCAAATTAAGCTTCCATATGTGACAACACTTGCTGTCTCTAATAACTTCATTTTGTCCATGCATGTAAGTGTCCAAATCTATACTTGTATATGTGTATACAGGTGTGCACACATGTTTGTGCATGCACATGTAGGCCAGAATATAACTGGTGGTGTTAATCCTCAGATACTGTTTATCTCATTTTTTTATATTGGGGTCTTTAATTGGCTTGAAGCTTGTCATGTAGGCTAGACTCCAAGGATCTGGCTGTCTCCCCCTCCACTCTGAGGTTACAAGTATGAGCCACCATGACCAGATGTTTTTTTGTATGAGTGTTGTGGATGACCCTCATCTCCTCATGTATGCAGGGAAAGTGATTTATACCCCAAGCCATCTCTCCATCACTAATAATGTCATGATGACTGGATTATTTTGTTGCCACTAAAGAATGAACTTAAACATATGACAACAATCTTGTAAAGGTATATCAAAAACCATTTGTTGGTTGGTCAATAATGAGTTCCTCAAAATTTCCTTCCTATGCAGTTTTTCTTTTGCTATACTTCAGAGATTACATATATTTCTTTCTAATAAGCTCTGATGAAAAAATCAGACAGGTCATGAGGATTTCACATAATGTGTTACATGAATCAAGCCTCAGGTTTGGCTCATGTGCTACTAAATTACTGGGATTTTTTTGTGCATTTTAATAAAGTGTCTTATATCCTTCAATTATTAATGTTAAAACTAATGTGTAACAGGTGCTGATCAACTCATAGTTCATATGTATTTGCTCTCTATATACTGTATACAAGATAAGCATATTTGATGCGGGAGATCATAGACATATCTCAGATTCAATTCTGGAATGTTAACCTTTCCATGTAGCTTTAGGTGTATTTGAACTTTCTGTGCCTTAGTTTTCTCATATATTCAATGAGAGCAATTTAGTGTTATTTACCTCATCCAATTAAGCAAGATTGAGTGCATCGTGCACTTAGACCATATATAAGTGGCAGAATAGGAATCAAACCTCAGTTTTTTCATCCCAAGTGAAATAGTATTTATACTAAAGTTTCTACTTTATCTAAAATAATATGGAAAAAAGCTACTTGAGAGTCTCTAGTGTTACCTGTGATGACTGACGAAGGCCACTGCCAAACTCAGATTCTCTCCTGTCGCCTATATTGAGTGAGGGCTTTCTGGCTATGAACTTGAGTAGACAGACCTGTCTTATAGACAACAGGACTTGCTAGCACTTTCTTATTTCCTAAGGAATGGAACATCATATACATTTACTTCTGTGGTGTCCTAGAGTCCTATATTACCTTTAAACAGAGAAAATAAAGAAAGGAAACATAAGCTAAGAGACATGAACCTAAGACCATAATTTGCAATGGCCCTTTTGTTTACTTTCTTGCTCTTTTAGAATACTGAGGCTCCTTCTTCCAGAGGTTCCTTGAGGTTCTGTCTCCATGTTCACTACTGGTAACTATTACAGATTCTGGTCTTTCATCTTTTGAGCCATGCCTTGTATTGGATGAAACTGTGTGTAGTGCCATCATCTGAGTTCAGTTTTGAGGAAAGTGGGATAGTGGCCTTTTTAAAATCATCATATTGCATTCTGGGCACTAACAGAGTCAGATTCAGCTGGAATCCTATATATCTGTTCCTTCAAGTTTGCCAAACATTTTTGGATCTGATTTCAAAGGGTAAACTGATGTTTTCAGGCTTGTTGCATGTATTTCTTGGCTCTACTCTTCATCTTGTTGCAGTACTTTTAAGACTCAAAAGCCTCTCATTTTTTCTTATTGCTCCCTCTGTTGGAGTCTCTCTGTCCTCTCGGTCCCTACTGTTAGGCTCTGGTAAACACCTGGAGCAGTCACAATGTTCTTGTGGGCACCACAAGGAAGATGGAGGTACTGAAGATTCCTTTCTTCCCTGATAGACCCCTTCCCTTGCATAAACTCCTCTATTTTCCAGATTAATTGATAACCTTCTGAAGAAAACTCAGAACCTGTGATGATCACTATTCCCAAACCTTTTTTTGAAATAATCAGGTAGCCTATTGAGTTTAATTGGGTCAACATGTAATGGGCAGTCTGTTTGCTTGTTTTTAAAACTGTGTCTTTAGGGATCTGTAAGAGCTGAATGGATAGAAGGTAGTTGGTACTTGGCCAACATAAACTCTGGGTGATATTAACCTTAGGTTAGATTTTCATTCTGTAATTATAAACTGCCAACTTTCATCCATCTGATTTCATGTATTGCATAGTAAGACTGTAGAAGATGGTTCTTTTATGTAATTTTACCCCCACCTCAGCAAAATAAAATTTCTCTCTTTGATTTCAGTATCTGTGTTCGTTATTGATTCATCTGGACCATGAAAGAATTTAACATCTCTGGTAACTTCTGAGAACAGCTTCACAAGTTGTTATATACTGATGGCACATTAATAGATATCAAATGGATTCTCTGGAAAGAATAGATTCCCAGTACTATTATAAAAGTTATAGGCACTTAGTACAGAAGAAATTGCAAAGCACGAGTTAATAATGAAGTAATATCAATGGCATGCCATGAATCCTAACCCACGGCACAGCATGTATCTCTGGAAATCTTCAATCTTTAAAAAAAATCATTGAGTTCATTCTACATTGTCTTGATGATGTTCAGAGGCAGAAAGGCAATGTTCTTTACATACCTACCATGATTTGACTGCCAGCACATTTTCCCTATATTTTCTCTCTCTTCTCCTATCTATGTATTGTTTACATTCACTGATTTGTGAAAGAGAGCTCTTTACAATGAAGTAAGCACATATTTTGCTTTCTAAATTAATAGCCATTTGAAAGTTGAAAGGGATACCATTAATATTATCAGACAATATGTGTGTACACTGGGGTGATTTAATCAAAGCCAATGTAGTCACTCTACTTAAACTCCATCATTTGTAAATTTGCTTTTAGAGTTGTAACTTCTAGATAAACCTGAAGTTTTGTCTTACTGTTGGAATAGTCATATGCAAGGCTGTACTTGGGGTGAGTTTTGACATACTACAAAATTGCTCTATCTCATGAATTTCATGGGAAATCATTGGAATAAAGTGTATGGATAACTATATAATTTTTAACATGATGACCAAGCATCTGGTCCATCAGTGAAGCACAATGATTGAATAAGAAATTATTTCAATTGAAGTTCATGGAAAGATTCAGACACAGGAAATTACAGACATAAAGGTTATTATAAGGTATTCTTGAGTTCAACACCTATGTGAAAGATACTAGAGTAGGACCAGGTAAAGAAGTAGCTGAGTTGTGATGCAGTAACAGTTGTGGCTTCAACTGATCCCATCAGATCCTCTGGAACTTGAGAGGCTCTTATACGTTGACATGAATGGAAGATGAAGCCGGGACCTTTGAATCTTGCAGTGAGAAGTCACCAGACATGAGAGTCTTTCTATCAGTGAGAGTGATGTCTGAGTCACATATCCATAAGCCGATAGTCCTTAGCTTCTCGTCCTGGTGGAGATAGGTTGAACGGAGAAGAATTGGTGAAGGGTGGTACTTACTACTACCAAGTGAGTCTGAGAAGGTTACATAGGAATGGCATCCTATTCCAGGTGGGTTTTTTATTCAAGTGAAATTTCAGGTCAATTCTGTTCCAGTTTCTTGAATTTTCTGATGTGGCTATTGAAGACATTGCTGCCAGTGACTCCAAAGCAGGTGTGTGCTTCTTCCCTATTCTTATCACCTAAACAGAGCCCACAACACACCAACTGCCCCTTTTTTGGAAGGGTGACAGAGTCAGCATTTGCTTGTTGTTTGTTTTCTCTTAATAATTTTCATAGTGGATACTCACTGTTAATAATGACTACTTTTGTGGTTTTGTTTTGATTTAGGTATGACAATGAATAGTTCACAAAATTATTGATTGTGATAAAATGTAAGACACTTTAATGTAAGATAATGGAGGTCAACAGTGTTTAATTGTAGTACTCATTGTTGCATATGATGGCTCTGCAGTTAAGAATACTTGTTGCTCTTGTAGTGGACTCCAGTTCTCTTCCCAGCACCCACATGGTTGTGGACAATTATCTGTAACTCTAATTTCAGGGGACTCTGTGCTCTTTTCTGACCTTCATGGGTACCAGGCAGGCACATGGTACACAGACATACATGTAGTTATAACATTAATATGCATAAAATAAAAAGAAGACATTATAAGTTACTCTGTAGGGTTCTGAATGAAGTGCAAATACTTGACCTGTGCCTGTTATCAGATTATATATACATTCTCCCTAAGGAAGGCAGCATTCTGACCCTGGCTTTGAATGAGTTGTATGTTAAATCTGTATCTCTCAGATTCTGACAGTTGTGTTTCCATTGAGTGGATTAGATAACGCAAATCATGGCCATTTACTGATTTTTCTCCACATAGTGACAAACATGTGAATAGTTGAGAAGAGGAGGAAATGATTCTCACCTCAATAACAGGAATTTGCTTTCAGTTGTCCTGCCCAGAAGGATATATTCAGGGAATATTTAAGAAATGGTAGATACAGGGCTCCATGCATGATTATGTCTACACGCTTAAGGAAGAGGAAGTTACTGTTAATATGGGAGAGAAGAATCATGCAGGGAGCTTACTTTCAGTGCTACCTGGGGCAGCTTGAAACTAAGGAACCATATGTAATAATTTCTCTAGTTTATCCCTTTCTATTTGTTACTTATGCTCCTTGGCCTAATCTTTGAACCAGACACAAAACAGCAGGGCTTTAGTCAGCATGGAAACCATTCAATTGGACTTTAAGAATTGGTTGAAGAATTAAAAATAAATGTATTCCTTTGTCTGGAAAGTGAAAGTGACCAGGACATGCCATTTGAAATGGACACGTACTGGGGACTTGTTATGCCTATTGCCTTTCTTGAAACTGTCAATGAATAAAAGAAACTATTCATTGTTTCTTCTAACATGCAATTTATTTTGAGCCACTGTTCCATTGAATCCCAAATATTCTTGCCTACTAAACTTTCCTGAAATAGGAAGTACAATGCATCTGGTTTTGGGGAGGGAGAGGAAGCATGTTTTTGAAAGTTCTATTTCTGTCTATTGGATTATCAATGATGATTATGTTAGCTCTTCTCTCAAATTTTGCTGAAGACTGTTGAGACTTACTAAGGATGCCTTCCAGTAGGTGTAAGCTGAACATATCATGATGGACTATTGGTCCAATTAGTGTTAGGTGATTTGCAGGAGATGAAGGGAGAAATCACAGTAAACCTTCCATAAGGAACTGTGATGGCCATGCAATGCATGTCAAGCTATGCATTGAGTGTTTTGGAAACATTTTTTGATTTAATTTACATAATAATGAGTGGTAGATATTTTAACCCCAGTGGGATTAGAGTCTAGGAAGGCGACTAAGACAGCTGCTACAGAGCTGGAAATAGAATGCAGGTGTTTCCAGCTCCCAAGGACATGCATATTCTTGGCACCATTCTGTATCCCAAGGGAAATAGTCTATAAACAGTTCTCTCCATCCATTATTTAGATTTGACTTCTAACCCAGAGTAGTGATGGTTGTTATTTAACTGGCTCTTAACTAGTATCCAGGGATGCTTTTCTGTAATACAGCCAGAAATAAATGAAAATCATTCATTTACAGTCTTCCCTGGAACTCTTAATGTTGTTTCTAATCTTTGTTTCTTCTGACATGCCATTTATTTTTCTTTATCATTACATGTTTGTTCTCGGGCAATGAACCAGTCACCTTGCTTCTACCCACCCTAAACAGAGTATTAGGATATTTATAGTCTGTACTTCCAGGTTTGACCACCATTCAAATGCACTTTAATCTACCTGGCAATAATACTAACTGTGTGTTCTTGAAGCAAGGATTGCTTCTCTAGAATATTATCAAGCAATAATAACAATAACATGAGTTTTTCCCTCTTGTATTTCATGAGTGTCCACTGCTGACCATGTTCTGAGGATGAAATGCTCCCCAGAAAACATCTATGAATATATTAATATCTCTTTCCTGTAAAGAAAGATCTAGCCAGTCTAGTGACAAAAAAATTGAGGCTGTCATCTATAAAGTTATTATCTGTGAAGGGTGTACAAAACATCAGAGGTCAAAGGAAATGCAAGTAGCCATTAGAAACAAGAGTCCTCTCTCTCATTTGGGCAGTGATACTTGGCAAACACCTTTCGATATTTTTTTACCATTTTAAAATTTATTTATTAATTTTATATCCCAATCTCAGTTTCCCCTCCCTTCTCTCTTCCCATCCCCTCCTAGCACCTCCCCTCTGTACACTGCCCACCCCAAATTCACTCCTCCTCTGTTTCTGTCTAGAAAGGGGCAGGCCTCCCATTGGTCACCAACAAAGCATGGCATATAAAGTTTCAGTAAGGCTAAGCAAGACAATCCAGTATGAGGAATAGGATCCTAAGAGCCAGCCAAAGCATTAGTGACAGCCCCTGTTCCCATTGTTAGGAGTCCTACCAGTAGACCAAGCTACGCAATTGTCACATATATGTAGAGGGCCTAGGTAGGTCCCATGCAGGCTCCCTTGCTCTTTGTCCAGAGTCTATGAGCTCCTATGACCCAGGTTATTTGTTTCTGTGGCTTTTCTTGTTACCTTGACCCCTCTGGATCCAATAATCTTTCCTTCCTCTCTTCAGCAGGATCTTTGAACTTTGGTTAATATTTGACTGTGGGTCTCTGCAACTTTTTCATCAGTTACTGGATGAAGGCTCTCAGATGACAATTGGGGTAGTCACCAGTCTGACTATAGGAAATATAGGAAATATCAATAACAATCAGGGAAATGCAAATCAAAATGACTTTGAGATACCATCTTACATCTGTCAGAATGGCTAAGATAAAAAACACTGATGATACCTTATGTTGGAGAGGATGTGAAGCAAGGGGAACACTCCTCCAATGCTGGTGGGAATCCAAACTTGTACAACTGCTTTGTAAGTCAATATGGCAGTGTCTCAGAAAACTGGGAATCAATTTACCTCAAGATCCAGTGATACCACTATTCGGCCTGTACTGAAGGAATGCTCAATCCTGCCACAAGGACACTTTCCCAACTATGTTCATAGTAGCTTTATTTGTAATAGACATGAACTGGGAATAACCTAGATGTCCCTCAATGGAAGAATGGATAAACAAAATATGGTAATTTATACAATGGGGTATTACTAAGTTATTAAAAACAATGACATCAGGAAATTTGAAGGCAAATGGCTAGACCTAGAAAAAATCATCCTGAGTGAGTAACCCAGAGCAGGAAAGACAAATATGGTATGCACTTACTCATAAGTAGATATTAGCTTTTCAATAAAGGATAATTATGTTAAAATCCACAGACCCAGAGAGGCTAGGTAACAAGGAGGGTCTAAGGGGGGAAGCATGGATCTTCCTGAGAAGGGGACATAGAATAGATCTCTTGGGTGGACTGGAGATGCATGGGGATGGGAATTTGAGGGACTGGGTTGGAGATGGATGGAAGGGGAGAGTACTGAAAAAGGTGATTGAAAAGGGAGGATATTCTGGATCAGATAGAAACCTGAAGCAAGGGAAACTTTCAATATATTTTATTATAAATTTCAAGGCATGGTGATTTTGTTCCCAGTGTGTAAATTCTTTCCCAGTGTCAAATAGTTTTACTACCATTTTCTCATTAACTCAAATGGCTTATTGATCTCACTAGGATCATCAAATACCTAGAATGTAGAATTTAGGCCAGCAGAGAATTTCAACATTGCCCAGATCTCAGGACCTTCAGGTACACCTTCTGTGTAATTTTATGTCTCACTGGCTTATTTGTGCACACTTGTGGCCTCTGAACTTCGTCTGCTTCTCTTCTGTGTAAGGATGCATTTTCTTACATACTGGAGTTCCTCATGCTCTTGTCAATTCCCTGGATTACTTATTTGTTTGTGCTTAGTAGAGAATAAGCATTCAAATATATATATATATATATATATATATATATATATATATATATATATATATATATATAATTTATATACTCAAAACCTCTACACAGAGTTTTCAAGTTTATAGTAAGAAAAGTGATGAATATTTATTCATTAGATATGAATATCCATTTTAAGTTGGTACTTAAGGGATAGTAAACATTTCTCTAAAAACTCTTGTGTTTTTAACTTGTTAATTATGTGCCTTCACATGCCAATCCATGACTTAATTTTCAAATACATTTTCACTCATTTCCCTTGTGTACAAAATAAACTTTATTTAGGCTGCCTTAATTTAAACAATAATCACACACACACACACACATATATATATATGTGTGTGTGTGTGTGTGTGTGTGTGTATGTACACACATATATATGTTTATGAATATATTACCAAGAAAACTTGAAACACATACACATAATTCTCCCTGGTATTTTAATATGTAGTGAAACCTGTTAGCTACACAAGCAAATTTCATAGTTTAACAAACAAATAAAACTCTGAAACATATTAGAAAGTTCTAGACTCAAAATTCAGCCAGTTTTCTAAAGTTATCTTAGCATTGTTCCTTCTGAGAGGCTGCTTTGATTTCCCCAATTTTCATGTTTTAGAAAAGCAAAAGACTTGGGGGTTTACTCAGAAACTCGTGTATCCCTGTAGTGGTAGGTACACCTTTCACAATAGACTAACACTTATTATTATTATTTATGGTAGATATTTTGTCCCTCATTGATTTATAATGCCTTAGGACCTACTATGTAAGTCTCTTTGATTATATTTCTGATAAATATTGCACTTTCCAGATTTATGTGGCTCATTTTTCTCAGGAAGTCAGACAAAAGTCTAGCCTTTACATCTTCCAGTTAATTGGAAATCCTAAATCCCTATCAGACTAACATTCTTTTTATATATATATATTTTTTTTCAAAGAAATCTGTGCTTTTCCAGCCTAGATATTCTGCTTCCATTTCTAAGCACCTTGTAGAGATTTTTGTCTAGTCTGTTCACTTTGTGAACATTACTTTAGCTGCCTCCAAAAATTGCATTACTCATATTTGGTCCAGCTTGCTGTTTACCATTGCAAAGATGATTTCCTCATTCCACCCTTCAGAGGCCGCAGGTGTCCTTGGGGCAGCCACTTTACAGTCTCCCCTAGAGTTAATCTTAGTCAATAGCTTCTCGAAACTTGAGCGATTGAAGGTGCATTCTTAAAATTAATAATTCTTACTGGATGATTTCCCAGGTAGGACCTCCAAACTCACCCAGATGTTGTAGAATAATAATGTACATTAATAGAATAGATAAAGTCAGAGTTGGCCCTTTGCCAACATAATGAAAATGACTCTGAGCAGTCTGGAATTAAACAAAAAGAGAGGCTGAAAATAAAAAAAATTACAAGTGGTCCAGGTTGCTATAACACATAAACAGCAGAAACTACTGCAAAATGTTATATAAATATGGTTTTTTTTAAATAAATAATTTTTTCTTTATTATTATGCGTTTTAAATTTTATACATCATCCATGGGTTCCCCTGTCCTCCCCCCTACCGCTCCCACCCCCACCTTCCCCCCAGGCCCTCCCCTCCATTCCCATGTCCTGCAGGATCAAGGCACCCCTGGGGATTCATTTAAACCTGGTAGATTCAGTACAGGCAGGTCCTGTCACCTCCTTCCAGACTGAGCAAAGTGTCCATGTGTAAGCCCAAGGTTTCAAACAGCCAGCTCATGCACTAAGGACAGATCCTGGTCCCACAGCCTGGATGCCTCCCAAACAGATCAAGCTATTCAATGGTCTCATTTATCCAGAGGGCCTGATCCAGCTGGGGGCTCCACAGCCTTTGGTTCATAATTCATGTGCTTCATTCATTTGGCTATTTGTCCCTGTGCTTTTTGCAATCTTGGATTCAACAATTCACGCTCTTGCAGACCCTCCTCTTCCTCAACAGTTGGACACCTGGAGCTCTTCTTGGGGCCTGGCTGAGGATCTCTGCATCCACTTCCATCAGTTATTGGATGAGAGTTCCAAGACGACTGTTAGGGTGTTATATAAATATAGTTTTAACACTAAAACCATATTTATTTATATAATATATTAAATAAATATATAATTAAAATTTTAGAGTATTAAAAATGTAATGCCATATTAAATAAATCTTATAGTAGGTTATTTGTATGGTTAGAAAGATCTTTATACTCTTAGAAAAGTTGTGAATTGCCAAAATTGGTTTGTGAAGAGATAGAAAAGCTGAGTTATCTAATTACTTTTACATAAGTTTAATGCATAACCAAAACTTGTTATATCCTGAGTCACCCATGTTGTGGCAAGTGTCAATAATAAACTAATTGGTGCACCAAGTCTGATTTGGGTAGGATTGTTCTTTGGTGTCACTGACCACTCCATCTGGAATGAAAAGAAGAAATATTTTCTCAAAGAAAAGCAATAAACAGCATCCTGACTCAAAATTATTGATGGCTTCCTAGTATCACACACAAATGTGCAACTGTTAGCATTTTAATACAGTATGAAATTGGACCATTTTAAGTATTCTTTGTATGATTTCATTTTGAATCACTTTAACTGCTCTTCATATAATTTTATATAATCAAGGCTTTACCTTGAAAAATATTCAAAGTTTTGATGCTAGAGATAGGAAAAATGTAAACTATAAATGAAAAAAATTTCTTTACAGAATTCACAGTCTAGTGACATATCTAGGAAAGAAAAGAAACAGTCCCTGGCAATTATACATTATAAACTTGTAGCTATCAAGGTGTTGGTGACATTTCCTAGGAAGATTTGAACACCCATCTCTTCATTAAAGATGGGGGCACTGATGACAGATCAAAGAAATGGCCTTACCCAAGTCTAGCTTGGGGAAGCCATGAGCTTGTTAGAGCCACTTCCTAGAGCATGGATGTCTCAGAAAGCTGTCTCACCAAGACATCCACCTATGTTTTGTGATAATTCAGACAGTCCGTGTCACTGGAGTTCCTTGCCACACTTACATGCAGTTCTACCAAGGGTGTCTTCTTTCCCAGTGACTCCTTGATGCTCACATAACCCTAGGGAAGTGCCTCATAAATCTTGTAACTTCTCAAGGCCCCTGAGTTTTGCAAATATTATGGACTTCCTGAGTATTAGAACTCCTCTCCAACTTCTAGGAGGGAATGTTTTTCACTTCAAGGAACAGCCATATACAACATTCCACCTTATCTATAGTTCTTACATCCTTCCCTCCTTCTCTTCTGAAATAGTGCTCCAAACTTGGAGCCTCCCCTTTGAATATATCCTAATATTTTCTTTCATTTTTATAGCTAAACATTGTTCCACTACACCCCAGACACAACCTTGGATTCTCAGCTGCTTGACTGGTAACCAACACTCACTGGAAAAAAAAAGAGGAGCACCTGAGATTTACTATATTAGTAACTATGGATATAAATGTAAATGTCTAGAAAACAATTGGTGAGTACATCAATATGTTAGCAAAATAATAGTGGTGACTTCCTCATTGGTGTTGATGACTTCCCTAGCTATATAACTTTGTCATGGATTGCAGGACCAAGCATAGGTTCTATCCTGTATATTAGGTCTTAAAACCAATCAGAACACACTTAATTATACCAGTGATAGTTATGGCAATTTATGAAGGGCTGTGAGTGTAGCTCAGTGGTAGAGTGTGGATCCAGTATGCATGGGGGACTCTGAGTTTGATCCTTAGATATGCCAAATAAAAAAAAACAAAACAAAATGAAAAATGAGGCTCATATAGATAATGATACCATTTTGTAGATTAATAAGGGTCAGAGATCTTATATATCATTTTGGTTTATCCTGTTAGGTAATAGAGATATACTACACACACACTACATATTTATACACTACACACATACTACACATACACCCATACACACTACACATACTATACACACACACACACTTGTGGGATGTTCTATATGCTAAATGTGTTGCTCTGATTGTTTAATAAATAAAACACTGATTTTCCAGTAGCCAGGCAGGAAGTATAGACAGGACAAGGAGGAGAAGAATTCTGGAAGGTGGAAGGCTGAGTCAGGAGATGCTGCCAGCCGCTGCCATGACAAACAACATGTAAAGGTACTGGTAAGCCACAAGCCATGTGGCAATTTATTGAATAATATAAATGGGTTAATTTAAGATAGAAGAACTAGATAACAAGAAGACTGCCATGGCCCTAGAGTTTATAAGCAATATAAGTCTCTGTGTGTTTACTCAGTTGGGTCTGAGTGGCTGCAGGACTAGAGGATGAGAGAGATTTGTCCTGACTGTGGGCCAGGCAGGACTGGAGAAAACTTCAGCTACACACACTACACACACACACACAACACACACACATACTACTTATACATACGTCTCTCCTCTTCACCTGGAAAATGTCTGTTTTTCTGTCAATTTTGGACTCACTAAAGGGGCCAGTTTGTTAATACAGCTCATGTTTTTAATATTATATTTTATCCTTTATAATACATTTAATTACTATACTCTCTTGAGCCTACAATACTTACATTTTTCTTCTCTATCCTTGAATGAAATGGTCTCACATTAAATTTCATAATTTAGAAAGCATCTCTTTTCTTCATTGTCTTTGTTTTATCATTAGTAATAACAACTATTTTAATGCTATTATGGATATATTGCAAGTTTATTATTCCTGCAGATTGGCTGGCACAACAAAGCATCAGAGACTGGAGAATATTTTAACAACACATTTATTCATTCAGTTTGTGGGCTATAGTTTGAGATCATGGTATCAGAAAAATTGGTTCTACATTAAAGGTGGTGGGAAGAAACTCTTCCCAGATATTTGGGCTGGTGTACAGGCAGTCTATGAAGTTATTTGACTTTTATTAATTTATCTCTAATATTTTAAGTCAAAATCATGAAATATTTTTCTTTGTCTATGTACAAATGTTCCTTCTTTATACAGATACCCATCGTATTGGATCATGACCCAAGCTAAATATCTCATCATAATTGTATCTTCAATAAATCTATTTCCAAATAGGGGCATATTCTAGGGTATTGGGAATTAGAATGTAAACAGTGAGTATTGCAGACATCAAAATCTAAACTGTGATACACACACACACACATACACACACACACACACACACACACACACACAAATAAAGTTGAAAGTAAAAGGTTACTGATTTTCTAATACCAAGTGGTTATCCCATTCCCCTTATTCCCAGTGTTACAGAAGTTTCTCTAGTTTAGTGAGAATAAGACAGTAAGCCTTTGGTTCAAATAGGGACACATTCTTTTAATGACAGTGTAACCAACAGAGGGTAGTCAGGCAAGACCTCTCTTAGACTAAACAGAAAATTTGAAGCATTGGTTGGCAGAAATGTAACTCACATGCTTTTGTGTATATGAGAGCAGTAAAGAAGAAGTTCTTGGTAAAATTCCTGATTTGTGGTTAAGAATAGATATGGAACACAAATTTTCCTTCAGTCAGAAGGTCACAATTCATATGGAATAATTGGCAAGCAAAGATCTTACACAAAACCCTGTAGCTTTAAACATTAGGCTACTGTATATCACCACTGTGTTTTATTTAAATAGGAGTAAGAAGTTCAGCTAATTTTTTAAACCTAATTTTTAAAATAACCTTTTCTTTTGCTTCTTTAGTATATGGCTTTTTGCATAGCATCACCTTTCAATTTTACATACTCCTGTGAGAGAGACAGTTACCACAATGCCCTTTGGTGACAGACTAATGAGGGCTCAGAACATTTACACAACATTCTGTAGTAGAAAGAAGGTCTATTTCTTTCAATATATTAGTACAGTCTTTGTCAGGTATGATATAATTGGGCAAGATCCTTCACAGTGGTAGTTGAAGCTTCATGATTTGAATATGTGTGGAAAAGTTTTTTACTGTGGATAAATAGTTTCAAGTTCGGAATACTACATGGAAATGCCAGAGAGATCTGAGGATACAAGAAATGCCATGAACCCTTCTCTGTGTTCTCCTTTCTTATCCTGGATTTAGAAAACTTACTGAACTCTTGAAATGCTGATGTGGCTAACCTAAGTATTTCAGTTCGAGTTGAAAGTACTAGACTTTGCCTTGCTAAGTGGTAATTTCATTAAAAATGTAAACATGTGCAGTGCAAAATTAAACACATTTTTACATAGATTTATAATTTATGGATTAATAGAAGAATACATAAGATGCCACAGGCTATTCAAAGGAAAATACAAAGTCTACTTATTCAAAGTGAGGGAGGCTGAGAGGGTTAAAACTGTTTAATGGCTACTATATATGCAAAACTGGTTTATTCAGCTGGGAAGAAGGATAATTAAACCTTGTCTCTATATGACTGTGCTTGATGGACAGGAACAAGTGGCATCACCATCATTTTTCTACCACTGAGAGAGCATGGATGGGCACAGACAACCAGGAAAGATGTATGTGCAGGGCACTCAACAATCGATTTGCCTACTTAAAGTGTTTCAAAATATTTTTCAATGGTCTCATGTTGATGTGAGCAGCACTGAGCAATACAGTGGAAGCAGGGATGCTGAGTCAGAGAGAAACACGAAGAAGGATGCACTTGGGAATTGACAGATGTCCCAGGGAGGGCTTTGGGCTTTGGCAAGAGGTTGGAATCAGCGTTCCAGCCAAATTTAACTCAACTAACATATGGTTTGCATTTTATGGTCCTTAGAATACTTAAGAATTGGGATGAAAAGTCCACCATGGTTTTCATATCACTGTATTAGGCTGATGATTAAACATTCTGTAAGAGCCTTTTTTTCCCAGTGAAGTTAAAAAATTGATAAATGATACCAAAATGAGTATTTTCTACTCAAACAATAATGCAAACTGAAAGACTGATGGGTGAGATGAATCTGTATGAGTATGCAAAAGCCGTAATTCAGTTGTGCTCTGCAAAAAGGTACCTTCAAACCTAATTCTTAGTACTTTTAATATAGTCTTATTTGGATATATGCTGCTCACCAGTGTAATCAAGTTAAAATGAGGTCAGATAGGGTTGAGAGAAAGCATGTTCAAGTGATTAAACGTTTGTTGTCTTTGTGGGGAAAGGAGAGTAATTTGCAAATAGAGATAAAGAGATAGAGATCTACACATGGAGGCGAAGGTCGTGTGAAGGTGGAGAGAAATTTAGATGACGTCACTATGTACCCAGCTGTCAGGACAATGCCAGTGTCCACCATTCTCAGGCAGATGCAAGGGATGATTTTCTACAGTTTTGCCAATACCTTGGTTTCAGACTTCTGCTTTCTTGAAACACAAGGAAATAAATTTATATTAATTTTAAAATTGAACTCTTTGAAATTACTTTTATATTTTTTAAGATTATTATATAATTATATCATGTCCTCCTTTTCGTTCCTCCTCCCCAATTCTTTCCTGTATCCCTCCTTGCTTTCTATCAAATCCATGGCCTTCAAAAAAAATCAGTTGTTACATACACCCATACAAGCAACATTATACAGACTGAGCAGGTTACATTTAGGGATATATAAGTCTACTCACATACAGTTTTATATTCTGTTAAGCTACTCTATTTATAATTTTTTGTTAAAGCAGTCTTAAGAATCCAATCCTTTTTTCCTTTCTTTTTTTTTCTTTTTCCTCTTAAATTTTGTTTTGTTTGGTGAGGTAGCAAGGGCAGAGGGTGGGTAGGAAGGGACAGAGAAATAAATGGGATTGAGATGCATGATATGAAAGACACAAAGACTGAATAAAAAGAAAATTAATAAGGAATCTAATATCTAATATAACTTTCTTTATCCAAGAACCACTTGAAGTAGCTGATAGTGGCAATATATGCAATGGAAGAAGAAGAAGACAACATAGAATAAAGATGCCAACAACACAAAAGGAGGAAGAAAACACAGACCTGGGACAGACGCTTCTACCTAGACGTCAGATAAGCAGGAGGACATTATTTCTCTCATCAAATAGGTCTTACCTAGCCTCAAAATTGTCCATACATTGATTAAAATTACTACTTGTCTTTGAATAGTTGGAAAAGAGACATTAAAAAACACATATATAGCATCTCTTTGTATATGTAAAAACATACAGATGCAGACAGGCACTTTACTGTATGTGAATTTATAGCCTCAGAGACAATAGCAAAGACATTTACATTCTTTTTTAAAAAATTATAATTTAATAGATTTGGCAAATGTATATGTGTATGATATTATTCAAAAGGAACACAAAAGATGGTACCTAAAATCTAATAACTGTCACTAAATGTTTTACTATGATGGCTCCATGTCTGTAGAATTTTAAATAAAGTCATATTTTATTTAAAAAAACTCATAAAAGCTACAACAAGGAAGAGATGGCTTGACCACCTAAGAAGTGAGATTATAGGTCAGATTTTTTAATTGATCTTACAGTATACCTGAAACTAGGAAACTAATAAGAAAAACATATTTATTTTGCCCATGGCTCTGGAATGTAAAATCCTACAATGAGCATGGGCTAATGTAGTACTACTACTGCTACAACCGAAGGAACAGAACAACAAACACTAGCATGTGACAAAGAGACACACACAAGCCTTACCCTTAAGTTGGTCTCATCTTGTGGCATCTTAGTTCTGTGAGAGCGAGTACTCACTTATGAGAGAAAGGGAGTACAAAGCCATTCTTGAGAATAAGATCTGAATTTATTCTAGTCAGGTCCAACATCAAAATAATGCACAAAGGCACATTTTGGCACTGGTGTCTGGAAGAGAAAAACCATATTAAAGGAAGAAGTCAAGCTTTTCCTATTTGCAGATGACATGATAGTATACATGAGTGATCACAAAAATTCAACCAAGGAACTGATACAGCTAACAAAAACCTTCAGCAACATAGCAGGATACAAGATCAACTCAGAAAAATCAGTAGCCCTCCTATATACAATAGACAAACAGGCTGAGAAGGAAATCAGAGATACATCACCCTTTACAATAGCCACAAATGATATAAAATACCTTGGGGTTACTCTAACTAAGCATGTGAAGGACCTATATGACAAGAACTTTAAGTCCATGAAAAAAGAAATTGAAGAAGATGTCAGAAAATGGAATGATCTCCAATGCTCATGGATAGGCAGGATTAACATGGTAAAAATGGTGATTTTACCAAAAGCAATCTACAGATTCAATGCAATCCCCATCAAATTACCAACACAATTCTTCACAGACCTGGAAAGAATAATACTCAACTTCATATGGAAAAACAAAAAACCCAGGATAGCCAAAAGAATCCTGTACAATAAAACAACCTCTGGAGGCATCACAATCCCTGACCTCAAGCTCTACTATAGAGCTTCTGTAATAAAAACAGCTTGGTACTGGCATAAAAACTGACATGCGGACCAATGGAATCGAATTGAAGACCCTGACATTAACCTGCACACCTATGAACATACAATTTTTGACAAAGAAGCCAAAAATGTACAATGGAAAAAAGAAAGCATCTTCAACAAATGGTGCTGCCATAACTGGATGTCAACATGTAGAAGGCTGCAAATAGATCCATATCTGTCACCATGTACAAAACTTAAGTCCAAGTGGATCAAAGACCTCAACATAAATCCAGTTACTCTGAATCTGATAGAAGAGAAAGTAGGAAGTAGTCTTGAATGCATTGGCACAGGAAATCACTTCCTAAATATAACACCAGTAGCACAGACATTGAAACAATCAATCAATGGGACCTGCTGAAACTGAGAAGTTTTTGTAGAGCAAAGCACACAGTCAACAAGACAAAGCGACAGCCTACAGAATGGGAAAAGGTCTTCACCAACCCCACATCTGACAGAGGGCTGATATCCAGAATATATAAAGAACTCAAGAAATTAGACATCAAAATGCCCAACAGTCCAATTAAGAAATGGGCTATAGAACTAAACAGAGAATTCTCCACAGAGGAAGTTCAAATGGCTGAAAGACATTTAAGGAATTGTACAACATCCCTAATGCAAATCAAAACGACTCTGAGATACCACCTTACACCTGTCAGAATGGCTAAGATCAAAAACACAGAAGACAGCTTATGCTGGAGAGGATGTGGAGCAAGGGGAACTCTCCTCCACTGCTTGTGGGAATGCAAGCTTGTACAGCCTCTTTGGAAATCAATATGGCGCTTCTTTAGAAAATTGGGAATGAGCTGGCTGTTTAGAACCTTGGGCTTATGCAGGGACACTTTGCTCAGCCTGGAAGGAGGGGATTGGACCTGTCTGTACTGAATCTACCAGGTTGAGCTGAATCCCCAGGGGAGTCTTGGCCCTGGAGGAGATGGGAATGGAGGGGAGGGGTGGGGGGAAGGTGTGGGTGGGAGTGGGACGGGGAGGACAGGGGAACCCATGGCTGATGTGTAAAATTAAAACACAAATATAGTTTTAAAAAAGAAGTCCCCTTTTAAAAGGGGGTTAATTTTCAATGCAAAAAAATAAATAAATAAAAACACCCAAAAACAGCACCACCCAATATTGAAAAAAATTCAAGGAAAGATGGTGGTACTGAATGTTATATCCACTTAACAATTTTTACATTTATTTTGTGAATTCCATAGTTGTTTGGAAATATGATTAAAACATTAATGTGGGATATAAAACTTTATCATTGTAGGATTTGTCCATGAATAAGTATGGAAATTAGGATATGAAACCACGTGCCGTCCCAAACTCCATATTAACTTTTGACCCCGATACTTAGCTAGTGATGTTTTACTGTTCATCAAAGACTTACAAGTAGTGTAAGCAGTGGGCTAACATGCATGTTATGTGTTACATGTTTTACATATGGTAAAAGGCACATAAAGCATGAGAGATAGTTTTATTCTTTTTTTTTTTTTTTTTTTTTTTTTTTAGCTTAGGATCAAACCCAGGGCCTATGCTTGCTAGGCAAGCAGTCTACTACTTTATTCTTATATGCAAAAAATTAACTGCTCCATCAAAGATGAGCACTATGTGGTAGATTAAAGGTTAGCAAAAAATGGACTGCTCCATCAAAGATGAGCACCATGTGGCAGATGAAAGGTTAGCAATAGCAATAGATGGCCAGGGCTTTATTACATTAATATACTGTAACCTGTAGTAAGCTTTATGCCCTTGCTTTTAAATTGTTTTTTAATCAATATTTTTTTGTTAGCATACAAAAAATGGAATTCATTAGGGCATTTTCAGCTATGTGTATCCGTGTACTTTGTAGTCACACCTCCATCACCCTATTACTTTGTTTTTTGCACTAACTGATCTTTTTCATCATCTATAGGGTCCCCTTTCTACCTTCATGCCATATATATGTACTTGAAAAATTTGCATTCCACATAGAAAACACATACATTCCAACTTATTTTACTTACCACAATTATTTCCAGGTAATTTACCTAAATGTTAATTCAGACTTCTTTACAGTTGTGTACAACACTATTCTCTCTCTCTCTCTCTCTCTCTCTCTCTCTCTCTCTCTCTCTCTGTGTGTGTGTGTGTGTGTATACAATATTTTCTTCATCAGTTTGTCTGTTGATTGACATCTTGAATGATTCCATATATTGGATGTTATGAGTAGTGTTGTATTCAGCATGGAAATGCAAGATTTTCGATGTCATACTTCCTTGATTCCTTCCAGTATATTCCCAGCAGTTCTGTAGCTGTTTTATATGGTAGCTCTATTTCTAGTATTTTTAGGGAATCCCTATACTGAATTTTATGTTTTCCTACTTCTCTCAACTGTGAAAGGCATCAAGTGTAGTCTGTGTTTCTGAAAGTTTTTTTTTTTTAATTTGAAAATATAGTCTTGCATATTTCTGGTAGTAAATGAGAAAAGACCATCTTATATATTATATACTTGTGACTTAACTCTTTCTTACTGAAATTTCTGGACTATATGGTTCATCTTCAAGTATTCACAAATCTCTGAATGACAAAACTCTGCATTCAAAGAGGGTACATGTATTTCAGAACTCTTTTGTTCAAAGGTCAGTTGTGTTCTCTAACTAATACACTGCCTGTGACTAAATGTTTCATAGTTCAATTAATCCTCTGTGGATTTCACAGAAATGCAGCAAATAAAACTCTCAGCTATTTCTGTATAGATTAGACCATAGTGGAGCATTTTAGTGCACAATGTATTCTCAGAGTGCAGAAATAAGGAGGTCTAAGCCATCATACAAAAGGTCAGCTATTTTCTAGAAGGGCTGCTAATCAAATGACCGGTTGGTTGTGATGTATTTACTGATTTTTCCAAGTATTTATAGCATTCACCAGATTCTCTACCTTTTCTTATGCCTTTGTGTCTCAAACTGACTTTACACTTTCTTCACTTAAAATCCATGGCATCTATATAATTAATTAGTTGACATGTTTAGTCTTGGCAAGTCATGATGAAGACATGATTATCCCAGATCTTACAAAAAAATCCTATAGCTTGGAAACCTTCATGGGACTGAATCAATTTCTTGGGTAAATTACATGAAGTAGAGATTCCAAGAACACGTGCTCCTGGAGAAGTTTTATTTCTTCCAGATCACCTGGAACTCAAACAAAGTGAAACTTGCAACTTTATCCGTTTTTCAACAAAACCTGATTGCTGTGTTTAGTCATAAACCAGAACAATGAAGTATGTAGAACTCTTATGACCTATTTATTCACTGTTCAAACCATCTGTTTGATATTATGTGATTGAATTTTGAGAAGACAATAAAAACTGAACAAAATTGAAGAAATTAATTCACCTTAAATTAATCTTGCCCAATTGCTCCAGAGTAATATTCAGCTATAGGTAAACCATGTTTCTTGCCCATAATGGTCATGCATTTTGCATTATTCACTATCCTTTGTATAGGATGCCTAAGTTGGCAGTGCGTGAAGGAGCCCTGAGCTGTGTACATTTATATATTGTTAGCAGCTTCTTGTTTTTTTTTTTAAATATATTAAGACAGGAAGTTGGCTTGTTTCAGTTTGAATAAGAGGATTGTTATTGGAGTCAACATATGGAAAGCAAAGCTATTTTGTTTTGATTTAATGAAGGCACTCATTATTCTCCAGGGATTTTCTCTGCTCATGTTGGAAACAAGATGTTCCTTCTATCATAACTAATTATCATATCTAGTACAATCTCAATCTCTATCTTAAGACAATTTACAGACCACCTGGAAGTCTAGAGCTGAATCCTGTATTTTTCTTACTTTGTACATACAGAGAGACTAAGCTATATTTCTGGAGATCTGAATAAATCAGAGCAGAGAGAAATTCACCTCGATCATGGGATCTCAGTAACTTGATGAGCTGGTAGTGTGGAAGTTCACTTTACCATTCATTTTTTTTTTTTGGTTTAGATGGAGAATTGATTAGACACTGTGAGTTTAATTGGACATAACATGATAAAACAGAGTTGGTACTTTTACCACAATGCTGATAGCTTAGGGGAAGTTTAAATAGCTGGGAATTGACTACACAGTATCAGAATGTTCCAACAAACCTATTTATTCTCTCTCCTCACCAGTCCTGTCTGTTTCTCTCTCCTGCATACCTATTGGCCATTCAGCTCTTTTTTAGACCAATCAGATGTTTTAGGCAGGCAAAGTACACAGCTTTACAGAGTTAAGCAAATGCAATATAAAAGAATGTCACACATCTTTACATCATTAAATAAATATTCTATAGCATAAATGAATATAACACATCTTAAACTAATATTCCATAGCAACGAGGTAGCTAGGGATTGACTACATAGTGTCAGAATGTTTCATCAAAAGTACCTGTACTTCAGTAATGCAGAAAGTGGGAATGTATTGAGCAATGGGAAGATCCTATGTGAAAGTGTAGAGGTGAGAACATTCTCCATACTTCTGAAGATCTGAAGATGATTCATTATTTGGGCTTTATAGGGACTTTGGGGCAGACAATATTTAAGTCTAGGGAAGAAAAGAAAGTGCTAGACATTTTCCCCACAAGAACAAAAGAGAATGCTGTCAAATTTCTCAGGTCAAGGCATTCATTGTATTTCTTAAAAAATTCTTTATTATGAAATTTTTACTCATGGACTTACCAACCACAGATGCCCCTCTCATCACTCCTGCTCCACCCAGCCTTCCCTCCAACCTACTCCATATCCCTTCCTCCAAAAGGGTAAGGCCTCCCATGGAGAGTCAGCAAAGCCTGGTACATTCAGTTGAGGCAGGTCCAGGCCCTCCCCCTGCTTCAAGGCTGTGCAACATGTTCCATCATAGGTAGTGTGCTCCAAAAAGCCAGCTCGTGCATCAAGGATAGATCCTGATCCCACTGCCAGAGGTCCCTTAAACAGACCAAGCTATACAACTGTCTTGTTTATGCAGAGGGCCTAGTCCAGTCCCATTCAGGCACCACAGCTGTTTGTCTAAAGTTCATTAGTTCTCACTAGCCCAGTTCAGTTGTCTTTGTACATTCCCCCCCCCCCCCCAACCCCTGCCACGATCTTGATGCCACTTGCTGATAGAATCCCTCTTTCCTCTCTTTGACTGGACGGCTAGAACTTGGCCTGTTACTTGGCTATGGATTTCTGTCTGCATCTGCTTCTATCAGTTACTGGATGAAGGCTCTATGATGACAGGGTATTCACCAATCTGATTACTGGGGTAGGCCAGCTCAGGCACCTTCTCCACTATTGCTAGTAGCCTAAACTGGGGTCATCTTTGTGGACTTCTGGGAACTTTCCTAGCATAGGTTTCTCCCTATTTCCGTGATGTCTCTTTTTGTAGCATGAATCTTAGCAGGTCTTATTAATAAAATCAAACCTGAGGCCAGTTATTGGGGTGAATGCTGGAAGATCAGAGAAGCAGAACAAGCCACAGTCACCTCACCGTGACAATTCCTCAGCTGATCCTGTTCCTCAGACTGGATGCCTCTCAGCTGAACTATGCTGCTCAAAAACCTAAAAGCGTAACCAGCCCTAGTTCCTGGTTTTCATGCCTTATATACCTTTCTGCTTTCTTCCTGGGATTAAAGGCTCTTGTTATCACATCTGGCTATTTCAAGTGTGGCCTTGAACTTACAGAAATCCAGACAGATCTCTGCCTTTGGAATGCTAGGATTAAAGGCGTGTATGTCACCATTTTCTGGCCTCTATATCTAGTGGCAGTTCTGTTCTCTGACACCAGGTAAGTTTATTAGGGTGAACAATATTTTGGGGAACACAATATCACCACATCTTTTTCTCAAAATACCTTTCATTGCTTTCCCACTCTGTCCGTGTTCCAGCTGGACCATCCTGTTCCCTTATGTTCTCTTCCCTCATCCTCTACCCTCTATTGTACCCCTTTACCCCCAGTTTACTCAGGAGATCTCATCTATTTCCCTTTTTCAGGGCATTTTTTGCATCTCTCTTAGGGTTCTCCTTGTTAGCTAGCTTCTCTGGAGCTGTGGGTTGTAGTCTGGTTATCCTTTGCTTTACATATAGTATCCACTTATGACTGAGTACACACTGTGTTTGTCTTTATGAGTCTGAATTACCTCATTCAGGATGATATTTTTTAGCTCCATCCATTTGCCTACAAATTTCATGATGTCATTGTTTTTTACTCCTGAGTAGTACTCCATTGTGTATATGTGCCATGTTTTCTTTTTTAAAAAAGATTTATTTATTTATTTATTATTATGTATACAGAAGAGGGTGCCAGATCTCATTACAGATGGTTGCGAGCCACCATGTGGTTTCTGGGAATTGAACTCAGGACCTCTGGAAGAGCAGTCGGTACTCTTAACTTCTGAGCCATCTCTCCAGCCTGCCACATTTTCTTTATTCATTTATGAATAATGCTGCTATGAACATACTTGAGCAAGTGTCCTTGTAGTATAATTGAGCATTTCTTGGGTATTTGCCCAATAATGGTATCACTGGGTCTTGATGTAGATTCCCAATTTTCTGAGATATAGTGGTATACCACCATACTGATTTCCAAAGTGACTGTACAAGTTTGCACTCCCACCAACTGTGTAGGAGTATTCCCCTTGCTTCATATTCTCTCCAGTATAAACTGTCATCAGTGTTTTTGATCTTAGCTCTTCTGATAGGTGTAAGATGGTATCTCAAAGTCATTTTGATTTGAATTTTTCTGATGATTAAGGATGTTGAGCAATTCCTTAAATGTTTTTTGGTCATTTGAGATTCTTCTGTTGAGAATTCTCTGTTTAGATATGTAGCCAATTTTTAACTTGACTATTTGGTATTTTGATGTCTAGTTTCTTTTTTTAAAGATTTATTTATTTATTGTGTATACAGAAGAGGGTGTCAGACCTCATTACAGATGGTTGTGAGCCACCATGTGGGTGCTGGGAATTGAACTCAGGACCTCTGGAAGAGCAGTCAGTCAGTGCTCTTAACCTCTGAGCCATCTCTCCAGCCTCTGATGTCTAGTTTCTTGAGTTCTTTATATATTTTGGAGACCAGCCCTCTGCCAGATATGGGGTTGGTAAAGATATTTTCCCATTATGGAGGCTGTCATTTTGTCTTATTTACTGTATCCTTTGCCTTACAGAAGCTTCTCAGTTTCAGGCGGTCCCATTTATTAATTTTTGCTCTCAGTGTCTGTGCTACTGGTATTATGTTTAGGAAGTAGTCTCCTGTTCCAATGCTTTCAAGGCTACTTCCTGTTTTCTCTTCTACCAGATTCAGTGTAACTGGATTTAAGTTGAGGTCTGTGATCCACTTAGACTTGAGTTTTGTGCATGGCAATAGATATGGATCTATTTGCAATCTTCTACATGTTGACATCCAGTTATGCCAACACCATTTGTTGAAGATGCTTTTTTCCCCATTGTACAGTTTTGACTTCTTTGTCAAAAATCAAAGATATTTGTGATATATTGTGTACCTTAATAAAATTTTCCTGAAGACCAGAGAGCAGAAAAAGCCACTAGATGAAACATAGATGCCAGGCAGTGGTGGCACACACCTTTAATCCCAATACTTGAGAATCACACTCCTTTAATCCAAACTCTAAGAAGGAAGTGATGGTGGGCAGAGAAAGGTATATAAGGCATGAGGAGACAGGAACTAAAATCTTTTGGCTAGAGGCTTTTCAGGCTGAGGAGTCCTAGAGGTAAGAGGTGGCAGTGGCTTGTTTCTTTGTCTCTCTGATCTTTTAGCATGTAACATAATATCTGGCTTCTGGGTTTTGTTTTGTTTAGTTAAAAGACCATTTTAGAATTTGTGCAACACAGTTACTTATAGATTTATGGATTAATGTCAGGGTCTTCAATTTGATTCCATTGGCCCACCTGTCGGTTTTTATGCCAATACCAAGCTTTTTTGTTTTTTGTTACTATAGCTCTATAGTAGATGTGAGCATTGCAGCTCTGATGGGAAGGCATCCTGGCAGCTGGAAGCCAAAAATACCCCAAAGTCACATCACACAATAAACTTCACATAAGAGATTTATTCGGAGGGAAAAAAAAAAACCAGGATGGTGGCTGCTCCAACAAGAAACAGCAGCAAACTGAACAGGATAGAGAGCTTATATAGAGCTTCTTGGGGAGGGGGTAGAACTTTTCAGGGTGGAACTTTCCAGGGTGGAGATTGGTGGGATTTCAAATCCAGCGATTGGGCTTTTTGCTCTGCAGGGTGGGAGAAGGGTCCAGCAGTTAGGCCAGTTAGAGTGTTCTGTGACTGGAACCTGGCAGTAGAGGTCACTGGGGGATGGGACTAGCCACTCGAGTGGGGAAGTTGCTTTATTGTACAGGGTTGTTTTTGCTACCCTTTTTTTGTTGTTTGTTTGTTTTTCCATATGAAGTTGAGTGTTGTTCTTTTAAGGTATGTGAAGAATTGTATCGGGATTTTGTTGGGGATTGCCTTGAATCTGTAGATTGCTTTTGGTATGATTGCCATTTTTATTATTTTGGTTTTACCTATCCATGATATTGGGAGATCTTTCCATTTTCTGATATCTTCTTAAATTTCTTTCTTCAGAGACATAAAATTCTTGTCATACAGATCTTTCAGTTGTTTAGTCAGAGTTACACCAAGGTATTTTACGTTATCTGTGGCTATTGTAAAGGGTGAGGTTTCTCTGGTTTCTCTGATTTCTTTCTCAGCCCATTCATCATTTGTATAAAGGAGGGCTACTGATTTTTTTGAGTTAATCTTGTATCCTGCCATATTACTGAGGTGTTTATCAGCTGTAGGAGTACCCTGGTAGAGTTTTTTGGTGTCACTTATGTATACTATCATATCATCTGCTAATAGTGAAAGTTTGACTTTTTCCTTTCCAATTTGTATCCCCTTATCCACCTTTTGTTGTCTTATTACTCTAGCTAGAACTATGAGTAATATATTGAATAGATAAGGGGAGAGTGGACAGTCTTGTCTTGTTCCCGGTTTTAGTGGAATTGCCTTGAGTTTCTCTCCATTTAGTTTGATGTTGGCTGTCAGCTTGCTGTAAATTACTTTTATTATGTTTAGGTATGTTCCTTATATTTCTAATCTATACCATGAAGGAGTGTTGGATTTTGTCAAAGGCTTTTTCAGCCTCTAATGAGATCATCATGTGGATTTTTTTCTTTCAGTTTGTTTATATGGTGTATTACATTGACAGATTTTCATATGTTGAACCATCCCTGCAACTCTGGAATGAAGCCTACTTAATCTTGGTGGATGATTTTTTGGTGTGTTCTTGGATTTGATTTGCCAGTGTTTTTATAAGAAAATTTGTTGCAACTCTGTGGGTTTGGTCCCAGATTTTGGCACCAAAACATGAGTTTTGCACCTCTGGGGAAAGGTGTCCTGACTACCTGGGGAGTCTGGCAACTCCTTGAGCTGCTTAGGACAGCTCTGACGGCTGAAGCTGCAAGGAGGCAGTTCAGCCCTGGAGGGCGAGGTATCCAGGACTAGGTATCCTGAACATCTCGAGCTGCTCAGAACAGCTCTGCCCTGGAGATATCCTGACACCTGGAGCTGTTTAGCACAGTTCTGATGGCTGGAACTGTAGGGAAGCAGCCCAACCCTGGAAGAGAAATATTTTTTGATTTCTCAGAAAAGTCAGGCCTGGAACTGCTTCAGCAAGGAAGGGTATTTGGGAAAGTCAGAGTATACCTGGTGTGATGGGGGATGGTCTCCCCACAGGATATAGTAATCTTGCTCCTTTCTTGGAGAGCCACACAGCTGCCCTTTGTTCAGCCCCCACTTAAGGGGGGCTTCCTGCCAGAGCTCTGCTTCTCTGGCCTAAGAAATTGCAAAAATGTAGCAGTCTCCTCTGGCTCAAGAGAAAAGTGTTACTGTTTCAGCTCTTACAGCTCTTCCTTGCTCTGTCCACTGAGGGATGTCTCAGCAAGGGTCATCTCTACACCAGTGAATGAACATCTTCATACCCAAAACACTTTTGAGAAAGAAATTTATCTGGGAAGGAGGAGTCCAGGAGAGTAACTGTCTCTACCTGGGTAGAGAGAAGTGTGGTGGGTATTGTGTTCCCTGAAATATTGTGTGTTCCCCAAAATAAACATATCTGGGGTCAGAGAACAGACAGCCACTAGAACAAAGCCAAAAATGGTGGCTAGAAAATAGGAAGAGTAAGCCCTAACAGAAGTTGGGTGGTGGTGGTACACACCTTTAATCCCAGCACTTGGGAGATAGAGCTAGCTGGATTTCTGAGTTCAAGGCCACTTTAGAAATAGCTAAGCATGGTGACCCACGCCTTTAATCCCAGAAACCCAACCTTTAATCCCAGGGAGTGGGGGCAGAAAGAGAAAGGTATATAAGGTGTGAGGACCAGGAACTAAGGAGAAAAGCATGTAGTGAGTTAAGCATTTAGTTAGTTAAGCATTTGGCTGGAGAAGCGTTCAGGCTTTGGAGCAACACAGTTCAGCTGAGAACCATTGGGATGAGGACTCAGAAGCTTCCAGTCTGAGGAAACAAAACCAGCTGAGGGACTGGCGAGGTGAGGAAACTGTGGCTTGTTCTGTGTCTCTGATCTTCCAGCATTCACCCCAATAACTGGCCTCGGGTTTGAGTTTTATTAACCAAGTACCTTTAAAATTCCTACTACAGAGAAGACCTCTTTTTCTAACTGACCAGGCAGGAAAGTTTACATAGGATGTCTTGTGGTTGGAGTCACCAGAGGTTGACATGGAGCCCATGGTTCTACCATCCTGCTCTGTGATTGGTTTGTTTCACAAGTCAGTTGGCCCTGGGCAGAGATAGCTCTGATTTGAGCCAAACTGTGTTTCTTTCACTGGCCCTACTTTGCTTTTTGACACTTATTCTAAGGCCAGGGCACATTTCTTTCACTGACTCTGATTTTAGGGACCATGAGTGTTATTTTGGCACTAGTTTCAGAGCCAGGGCATGTTTCCTTCCTTCATTTCTCTGACTCTGGTCCCAAACCCATGCTGTATTTCTTTCCCTGGTCCTGGGACCCAGGGCCAGGATTCTACTATCCTGTTCTGTGATTGGTTGGTTTCACAAGTCAGTTGGTCATGGGCAGAGATGGCTGTGATTTGAACTTTATTGTACTTCTTTCAGTGTCCTTATCTGAGCCATCTTTCCCTAATTCTGGACTCCAGGGTCAGGGTGGGTTTCTTTAGCCAGCCCCTTTCCCCTACAGTTTTATTGAGTATTTTTACATCAGTGTTCATGAGGTAGATTGTTCTTTAATTCTCTTTCTCTGTTGCATCTTTGTATGGTTTAGGTATCAGGATAACTGTAGCCTCAGAGAAAGAGTTTGGCAATGTTCCTTTTGTTTATATTGTATAGAACAATTTGAAGAGTATTGCTATTATGTCTTTTTTTACAGTTTAAAAAATATATTTTAAAGACTTTCATACATCATAATTTTCATAAATAGAAATACTTTGGAATGGATTATAATGAGATTTATAAAACAGCATATTGGAAGTCATTGACAAGTTAAGGGTCAACATGAAGAGAATAAGAGAGCTTGGCCCTAAATGGGACATAGCTATCACACCCCTATTTCTAAGAAGGAGGGATCCTCTCAAAGAGGGTACAAAACCAAAAGGAAGTAGATAAGTTCAAGGAAACTGTTTTTTCAGATACAACAGGGTGGATGTACATACAAACTTACAGAAATTGTGAGAGAATCAGTTCCCAGTAATGATATAAACCCTAGTAAGTCAAGTACAACTCAGAGAAGTCTCCACTCCCAAGAGTAGTTAGTTAGGCAACACAAACTGGATACAATGGGAAAAAAAGAACAAATCTCGAAGTTGGATGGGTAGGGAAGATATTGGGAGAAAATATGAGAAGGAGTAAAGGCAGGGAGATGAATATCATTGAAATTTTAAAAGAATTGGTAAAAATACTTTTTGAAAAAGACTAAATGTAATGCAATTCATAAAGCACCACACTGGAGGCAGCTGAAAAACAGCACAGGAGCCAGCAGACAGCCACCAAGACAAGGTAATGTGAGAGATCAGTCAAGAAATGTCAATGGTAACCAAAGAAGTTCCAATCTACTTAGAGCTAAAATTTAGAAAAGGACAGAGAAACCATTGTATGTATAGTGAGATAGGGAGGAGGCATAATTTAAAGAGATTATGACCTAAGAAAGTAATATATATATGCAGTCTAGCAACACTATATAATAGCAAAGTGTCTTTTTTGAAATTCTGGTAGAATTCTGTGTTGGAATTATCTAGTCCAGGCCTTTTTTTTTGGGGGGGGGGGGAGACTTAATGACTGTTTCTATTTCTTTAGGGGTTATAGGTCTATTTAAATTGCTTATCTGGTCTTGATTTCATTTTGGTATGTGATACTTATCAAGAAAATTATTCATTTCTTTTAGATTTTCCAATTTTGTGGAGTATAGGTTTTTGAAGTATGACCTGATAATTCTTTGGATTTCCTCATTGTCTGTTGTTATGTCTCCCTTTTCATTTCTGATTTTGTTGATTTGGATGTTCTCTCTGTCTTTTGGTTAGTTTGGATAAGGGTTTGTCTATCTTGTTGATTTTTCTCAAAGAACCAACTCTTTGTTTCATTGATTCTCTGTATTCTCTTTTTTTCTATTTTATTGATTTCAGTCCTTAATTTGATTATTTCCTGTCATCTATTCCTCTGGGGTGAGTTTGTTTCTTTTTGTTCTAGAGCTTTCAGGTGTGCTGTTAATTCAGTGGTGTGAAATGTCTCCAACTTCTTTTTGTAGGCATTTAGTGTTATGAATTTTCCTCTTAGGACTGCTTGTGTAGTGTCTTGTAAGTTAGTGTATGTTGTACATTCATTTTCATTTAATTTTAGGCAGTCTTTAATTTCTTTATTATTTCTTCCTTAACCCAGTGGTGATTCAGTTGAGCATTATTCAGTTTCCATGAGTTTGTAGGTTTTCTGTAATTTGTGTTGTTGTTGAATGCTAACTCTAAGCCATGGTAATGTGACAGAATGCAGGGGGTTATTCCAATTTTTTTTTTATCTGTTGAGATTTGTTTTGTGACCAATTTTAAAGAAGGTTCCATGTGGTACTAAGAAGAAGTTATATTCTTTTGTGTTAGGATGGAATGTTCTGTAGATATCTATTAAGTCCATTTGACTCATAACATCTGTTAGATCCCTTATTTTTCTGTTAAATTTCTGTCTGGAAGACCTTTCCATTGGTGAATTTGGGGTGTTGAAATCCCCCACTATTAGTGTATGGGGTATGATATGTGATTTAAGCTTTAGTAATGTTTCTTTTACAAATGTTAGTGCCCTTGTATTTGGGGCATACATGTTCAAATTGAGACTTCATCTTGATGGATTTTCCTGTGATGAGTATGTAATGCCCTTCTCAGTCTCTTTTGATTAATTTTAGTTTGAAGTCTATTTTGTTACATATTAGGATAGCTATACCACATTGATTGTTAGTCCATTTGATTGGAAAGTCTTTTCCAAAGTTTTTTTTACACCATGGTAGTGTCTGTCTCTGAAGTTGAGGTGTGTTTCTTGTATGCAGCAGAAGGATGGATTCTGTTTTCTTATCTAATCTGTTAGTGTGTGTCTTTTTGTAGGTGAATTGTGTCCATTGACATTAAGGCATATTAATGACCAGCTATTGTTAATTCCTGTTGTTTTTTGGTGGTAGTGTGTATGTATTTTCCTTTTTTGGGATTTGTTGCAGTAGGATTATCTATTGCCTATGTTTTTATGGGTGCATCTAACATTTTTAGATTGGCAATTTCCTTCTATTACATTTTATAGGTGTAGATTTATGGATAGGTATTTGTTTTAATCTGGTTTTGTCTTATAATATCTTGTGTACTGCATCTATCATGATTTAAAGTTTTACTGGGTATAGTTGTCTGGCCTGGCATCCATGGTCTCTTAGTGTCTGCATAACATCTGTCCAAGACCTTCTGGCTTTCAGAGCCTCCACTGAGAAGTTGGGTGTTATTTTGATGGGTCTGCCTTTATAAGTCACTTAGCCTTTTTCCTTTGTAGTTCTTTATATTCTCTATTTATTCTATATGTTTAGTGTTTTGATTATTTTGTGGTGAGGGGACTTATTTTTTTTTTTTTTGTCCAGTCTTTTGGTGTTCCATAACCTTCTTGTATCTTCATAGGCATTTCCTTTTTAAGGTTGGGAAAGTTTTCTTCTACGGTCTTATTGAGTGTGTTTTTATGCCTTTGAGCTGGTAATGTTCTCCTTCTTCTTATTCTTAGGTTTGGCCTTTTCATGGTATCCCAGATTTCCTAGATGTTTTGTGTTATGACATTTTTGTATTTATCATTTTCTTTAACTGATGACTCTATTTCCTCTATCATATCTTTCACACCACAGATTCTCTCTTCCATCTCTTATATTCTGTTGGTTATGCTTGCATCTGTAGCTACTGTTAATTTACTCAGAGTTTCCATTCGCAACATTCTCTCAGTTTGTGTCTTCTTCATTGCTTCTGTTTCAATTTTCAGGTCTTGAAATGCTTCTTTCACCTCTTTGATTGCTTTTTCTTAGTTTTCTTTCAGGGGTTTATTGATTTCTTCCAACTTTTTGTTTGTCTTTTCCTCAATTTCTTTAAGGGAATTTTTTATTTCCCCTTTAAAGGCCTCTATCATCTTCATAAAGTTATTTTTAAAGTTGTTTTTTTTCTGCTCCTTCTTCCTTGGGATGTTCAGGTATTGCTGCTGTAGAACCACTAGGTTCTGGTGATGCCATATGCTCTTTATGTTGTTGTGCTATTCTTGCACTGGAATCTAGTCATCTCTTCCTCCAATTGGTGCAAGAATTATCTGTGCCTGAGGGAGCTGCTCTTGGTCCAGTTTGTGCTGGCTGTGTACTTGTGTCAGGTGCCACTCTTGGTCCAATCAGAGCTCTTGGTACACCTGGAACTTGTAGATTCTATGTCCCAGGGAGCTGCTAAGGCTGCAGGGGAATGGGAGGGTTTGGGGAGGGAATGGGTCTTGTAGATTATAGGGTCCAATGGGGGGTGTTGGTGGGGAGGCCTGTCTTCAGGAGCATTCTCTGCTGGCCTGCAACTGGGGCAGTGATGTGTGGGGGTTGGGGGCCATGAGTTGTGCCTCAGGGCCTAGGTCCTAGAGATAGGATTCTCTGGTTGGGAGAAGAGTCACTTTTTTGGTCTAGTTAGAGATGTTTGATTCTGTGTCTCAGGGAGCCACTAGGCACTCATTGTATTTCTATTCTCTGTTGAACAAATTGCAGAATTAATCATTTGAATAACTTCTTGAAGGTCACATTAGGACTTACTGGTTCAAAAAATGCACACTTTTATCCTTGGTTTTATGAAGACTTGGTTTGCCTTTTTTCTCTTGGCACATAGCCCTTCTGCTTCGATGATGGTATTGTGATGTGGTATTTATGTACATGCTACTGAAATGCTTTTAGGTCGATAAAGTACTTATAGAAAACAGATGGACTTTGATAGAGTATTTAAAGATACACAACTAGAAACATGCAATCAGAGATGAATTTGAATGAAGAAAGCCAGAAACCAATCAATATAAGACAAAGAATCTTCCAAGGAGTCACAAAAGTGGTGGATAGTCAAGAGAAGATAATGTCTTAGGAGCAACTGCCAAAGAGGGAGAAATCAGGGTGTCAAATGCCCTATTAAGTCAAGAACAATGATGGAATTTAGCACTACAAATGTGCAATTGTGATGAAATCAAATGGACAAATATTTGATTACATTAGTTTTAGAGACCAACTGAAGACATGGACTATACAATCAATCCATTTTTTGGGTAAGAATATATGCTCACAAAGAGAATGACATTAAACAACATGAACAAAATGTTAAATGCAAAAGAATTAAGGGAGTATTTAGAGACTATCTATTGCAGTTGTTAAAAAGTCAAATTCATGGGCTAGTGGGATGGTTATCTGAATAAAACTGTTTGTCATGCCAGCCTAAAGATCTGTATTTAATCTCTGGACCCTTCAGTAGAAGGAAAGAATTAAGTGTCAAAAACTATCCTTTTGTGACCTCTATCCATATGTGCACCATGACATCTACTCATCTGAGCTTGCACACAGATGCTGACATGCACACACACACACACACACACACACACACACACACACACACACACACACACACACACTGAGAATGTAATAAAGACTGAAGGGTAAATTTTGAGTAGGTCAAGTGCTACAACTGAAAGGAAGAATGTCTGAGTGGGGTTTACATACAAGTAGCTTTTGTTTGATGTTGAACAGGGAAAAATTTCCCCAAGTTTGGCACTATCACTATCTAACTTTGGAGGGAGTAATTTCTTTCCACAGCTATCATCATTAGAAGTAGTTAATGTGGTAATATTTTATTTGTGCTCTAACAATTATTGCCTGAAAATCAGAAGGAGGAGCTAGCCATTCATTTACCAAAGAGGTCCCAGAGGTCTGCCTAGACAGACAGGAAGTAATATCTAGCTGGGTAGAGAGAGGTAGTGGTAAGGTGGGGTAGAGAGAGAAGCTCACTCTTTTTTGGCAGAGGATTTCATAGGAATAAGAATTAGTGGCTTGTTGCTTTGCCTTTCTGTTCTTTCAGCTTTTACCCCAATATCTGGCTTTGGGTTTTTTATTAATAAGACTGTTTAGCAATTTGTGCTATATATGGCTCTCCAGGAACAGCTTCCTACTTCATGTCTCATTTGGGTCATGAGATGCCAGAGCATTTGGGCTTCAGCGCAGCATGGTAGATACTTGCCTCAGTTTACAGAAGTGTCTCCAAGCTGTGCAGGATACTGCAAGATGGATTTAGCCCTTACTCATACAGGCAAAAAGGGTTTATGGGCCCTCTGCACAATACCTGATGGCAGCATGCACCCCAGAGTTGGTGGGGTACCTCCACCATGTTGGGAAGCTGAAGTGGGCTGAACTTCAATCTTAGATAGCCATGCTGCAGTTTGCAATGATCAGAAAAGGATTATAGATAAACAAAAGACAGATGGAATAAAATTCTAAATGGTTTTATATGTATATATGAATATATATGAATATTTCTACTCATTTAAGGTATTATATATAATACATAGGTTTGAGAGAAGAGAAAGGATATAGTCATAAAAATAAAGTAGTCTTAAAAATAATATATAAAAATACAATAAGCAATGTAAAATGGAAATTACAGAGAGTCTGAACTATGTTGTCTTTCAACTGCAGAAAGACATTTGATTGTAAATGCTACTATGTTAAACATATATATATATATATATATATATATATATATATATATATATATATATATATATATATCTTGAGTTCAAAATTTATGTCTAAGGAGCATTGCTTTGGAAAAGAGGTTATCTTTTTGTTTCCATAGAAGATGAGAGCCTGTGGATTGCTTCCAGACTAATATAGTTTGATCAACAAAGCTTATTGCTGATCTTCCCAGGACTTGACTATTGTCTTGAATTTTCTCAGGATGCCCATAAACTTGCCAGCACCCCAAATCAGTGGTTAGTAGTAAGAGAAGCTACACCCAAATTACCAAAATATTGTTTGTAATGTTTATTTTTATTTAAAGGAGGTTGATTATAAATACAATCTCTTTCTAAAGAAGAAAAAGGGATATAGATATGATATGATAAAAGAGTAGATTACTGAATCTACTTTTTAATGGCGACAACTTTGAAATGTTTTACTTTGCTGTGGTTTTTGGTTTATTGATACAAATTTAAAGTTAATTTTGTTATACTGTACAAATATTTCTACTCTTGTTTTAAGGTATTATGTTTATGACCTCATTTAAAATTGTAGTATATAATTAAGAAATACAGATTAATAGTCATCTAGGATAATCAAACTTATAATCATGTTTGTTAAATTTTTTAGACTTATAAAGGTATATTTCAATTAGGTAGATAATCTTCAAACACTTCAAAGATCTACAGAATATGGTATTTAAATGGATTAAAAATTTAGACTTCCAGGACAATGAGACAGGTCTGCTCCTTGCAGCACTGGTTTACTTCAAAGAAGATGATGGGCATCGAAAACTCCATATGGAGTTTGCTTTCCTTATGACAAAAGTTAGCCATTTGGGCAAGAAATTGTTGTTGCCTAAACTGCTTGACAAAATATTGTGTCAACTGGACATACAGGACCTAAGGAAAAATGACCACTAAATTTTGCCAAATCGAGGAGAGATGGTCCTTCAGCTTCCTGCTTTGCAGAGGAGACTCCCAGACATTCTACAGGATACAGGGAGAAGCAACTGAGAAACTCTAGACCTATAGGCTGAAGATGGATGTCCCAACATTACAGAGGAACTTTGGGCATCTGTCCAGGCAGGCAGCTGTCTCTGTCATTCTAGATTTTTGGAAGTTGCTTACAAAGCTCTTCCTGTCTACTTAGGTAATATTATATCCTTCTGGGGTCCTTGATGTAATTGAAGACTAAATAGTTACAGTTTTCCTTGTTAACAAATTCAGAAAAGAAACTCAGTAAAGAGGTGCAAAGTATATAAGATTGAAAGACATCAAAAGATAGTTTTTGGTTGATAATGCAAATTAGGATAGAAGGTGGAGAGAGGAGCTCACTCTCTTTCAGTGAAGGATTTCATAGGGGTAAGAACTAGTGACTTGCTGTTCTGTCTCTCTGGTCCTTCAGCTTTTACCCCAATATCTGGTTCTGGGTTTTTTATTAATAAGACCATTTAGCAGTTCATTACAGTTAATCTCATTGATCACTTATCATAATCTATATTTTGTATTAAAATATTCTGGGATTGAAATATGTTCAGTGTATTGTTTCCTGCTCTCACTTGTTCTCTGCACCATTATCCTCGAATACAGATGGAGATTCTGAGAAGCTAGAGGTTGGATGACAAAGATTCTTCTTATAACTAAACTGATTGCCCTAACGTTCCAAGTCTGTAGATCCAGATAGTTTTATGAAGAATCCCAGGTTCCAAGTGGGCTAGAAGAAGAATCTATACCAAGGCCAAGGTATAGATTATAAATTTTTCATTCAATAAAAAACTTCAAGTCTTAAGTATTTATAAACCCTCAGAACTCTACACATAAATCAACACTACAATCATCTTTCTCTACTTTCCTAGAGCAGCAGAATATAGACTAGAGAAACATGTAAGGCTGGTAAAGAAAAGATATAAAATAAATATTTCTTTTGTACCTGAACGAGTGTGTGTTAAACACTATGTGCTATATCTTGTAGCAGTTTTGGCAGAATAGTCAATGATCTCACAGAATCTATCATTTGGGGTCTTGGCAATTATAAACAAACAGGTAAATGGACTATTATATTTTTATATTTATGTATATATCCTTCTGGGGTCCTTGATGTATTTGAAGGATATATGTGTGTGTGTGTGTGTGTGTGTGTGTGTGTGTGTGTTTCTGTGTCTCTGTGTGTAAAAGGATAGTAATTAAAGAAAATGCCAGTAGTTTGAAAGCAAGTGTGGGGCATATGGGAGGAGTTGGAGAAGGGAGACTGAGAGGTGGAAATGATGTACTCATGTTTGAAATTTCAAAATAAAGCCCAAATGTTTTTTTTTTTTTTAAAGATTCAAGCTTCTAATTTTTTTTTTTTGAGACAGGGTTTCTCTGTGTAGCTTTGTGCCTTTCCTGGAACTCACTCTGTAGTCCAGGCTGGCCTCAAACTCATAGAGATCCGCCTGCCTCTGCCTCCCGAGTGCTAGGATTAAAGGCGTGCGCCACCACTGCCGGGCTCAAGCTTCTACTTTTATACTCTGTTGTTTGCCACTTGAACTAGTGGTATTATCAAGATACAATTGGGTAATTGAATGCTGTTCAGTTATTTAGAGCATCCTTTAGAGAACCAGTAAGGAGAAGAGATTAAAGCTTGGCATCCATAAAAGAAAATCTACCCTGGCCTCTATTTAGCTCTTCACCCAGCAGACTAAACCTTTTTGATTGACTTGCTTTCTCCTTCCCTTCCCCTGACCCTTTCTTTTTTCCTTCAATGGAGACTGAAACCATAAGAACTGTAACACTGATTCCTGCTCCCAGCCCCACTGTTGACTTAACTGTTATTTTTTACTGAAAATAACTGTTTTGTGTGATATATTCTGATCACAGTTTTCCCGCTCTCATCTCTTCCCAGATCCTCCCTGCCTCCCTACCCTTTTAACTCCTTGCCTTTTTTCTTTTATAAGAGGAAAACAAATACAAAAACAACTACAAGAGAAAAAGAAAAATAACACAAGGAACTGTATACACTCAAAACCCCACCCATCTCTCTCTCTTTTTCTGACTCACACACACTTACACATACATATAGAAACACAAGAACAAAACCAATAAATACACATTTGGAAACCATAATATAAAAGCAAAAGACTAGTAAGGTAAAAAATATTCACACAAAGCAATATGAGCCATTGTTGACTTTCAACAGAGGTTGTATTAATGAACACACACAGTCTCAGCACTTTAATAAATTCTAAGAATCTTAGAAATTGTTTTTGAAAACAACATCTAGAAGAAGTTAATGCCATAGAGCATGGGAAATAGAGAAAACAAAAACAAAACTAAACTAGACTAAAACCAAACATTTCCCCCCAAATCCTGTAACATTTTAGGATCTATTTTTATTATAAAATTCATTTTATAGTGACTCCCATCATCTTGATAGTCTTCTAATTTGAGTGAAGGGGCTTAGCAAATCTGACTCAGGCATAAATGCTGCTTCTAATATTGTTATTGTCATTTCTTTGCTTTCTCCTGTTATCCAAGATACAACATTCCTATAGAGAGTTGATCCATCTCAATGGATTACACCATCTGCTTATTGACAAATACAAAACAAAGCAGATAAAAATCAAGCCTTCCTCCTTTTATTCTTATCACTTCCACACTTACCCCCAAATTTTCCTCACTGTATTCATAGGTATTATTTTTCTTCTACTATTGCAATGTAGAAACATTTGTATTGTGGTGGTATTGTGTTCCCCAAAATATTGTGCACCCAAATAAACTTACCTGGGGTCAGAGACAGAACAGCCATAATATTAAACATAGAGGGTAGGCAGTGGTAGCACATGCCTTTAATACGAGCATTCCAGAAGCAGAAATCCATCTGATCAAGGATACAGCCAAACATGGTGACTCATGCCTTTAATTCCAGGGAGTGATGATAGAAAGTATATAAGGCGTGAGAAACAGAAACTAGAAGCATTTGGCTGGTTAAGTTTTTAGGCTTCTTGCAACAGTTCAGCTGAGAGCCATTGAGTCTGAGGAAACAGGATCAGCTGAGGAACTGTTGAGGTGAGAAAGCTGTGGCTTTTTCTGTTTCTCTGATCTTCCAGCATTCACCCCAATTCCTGGCTCCAGGTTTGTTTTTATTGATAAGACCATTTAAGATTCCTGCTACATTTGGATATTTTTATGTTTTCTCCTCTTATCTTGAAAATGCAACATTCTCCTACTGTCTTCTGTATTTACTTCAATACCTATCCTTCAGAGCCCCACTCTTAACCACTGAGCCATCTCAGTGATACGTCCTCTGTAGACTGCTGGCAGTGGTTGAGAGAAAGCCTGATCAGACCTAGTCTGGTGATCAGATGGCCAAACACCCTAAAGGTTGTGCTGGAACTCTCATTCAATAACTGATGAAGTGGATGCAGAGATCCTCAGCCAGGCCCCAGGTGGAGCTCCAGGTGTCCAATTGTCGAGAAAGAGGAGGGACTGTAAGAGTGTGAATTGTTGAGACCAAGATTGGAAAAGCACAGGGACAAATAGCCAAACAAATGGAAGTACATGAACTATGAACCAAAGGCTGTGGAGCCCCCACCTGGATCAGGCCCTCTGGATAAGTGAGACCATTGAATAGCTTGATCTGTTTGGGAGGCATCCAGGCTGTGGGACCAGGACCTGTCCTTAGTGCATGAGCTGACTGTTTGAAACCTTGGGCTTACACAGGGACACATGCTCAGCCTGGAAGGAGGGGACTCAACCTGCCTGTACTGAATCCACCAGGTTGAATTGAATCCCCAGGGGAGTCTTGGCCCTGGAGGAGATGGGAATGGAGGGGAGGGGCTGGGGGGGGAAGGTGGGATTGGGGGCGGGAGGGGGAGGACAGGGGAACCCATGGCTGATGTGTAAAATTAAAACACAAATATAATAAATAACAAAAAAGAAAAAAAAAGAGCCCACTCTTTCCCATCACCCCTCTCAGATCACACGTATCTTGCTCTTTCCCTCTCTACTGCTTCTTCATCCTCCTATCTGGCAATGGTACCTTTCCACTTTTCCTTTCTGCAGTTACACCATGCACTCACATCTGAAGATCTGGAGCTAAGAGACTTAGATGAGAGAGAATATGTCATATTTATTTTTCTGGTCTGGGTTACCTCACTCAACACGATCTTTTCTAGTTCTCTCCATTTACATGCAAAGTTCATGATTTCAATTTTCTCCATAACTGAGTAGTATTCCAGAGTGTGCATGTACCACATTTTCATTACCCACCCATTGGATTGCAGATAAAGCAGCAATGAGCATGGCTGTGCAAGCATATTTGGAGTAGGAACTCCAGTCCTTTGTGTACGTGCCAAAAAGTGGTAGAACTTACTCATAGGGTAGATTTACTTCTATATTTTTGAGAACTATCCACACTGATTTTCAGAATGCCCAGATCAGTTTGTAATCCCACCAACAGTGAATGGACATTTTCTTTCCCCTGTCTCCATCTAGCATTTGTCATAGGATGTTGATCTTTACCATTCTGATTGGGGTATGATTGAACCTCACAGTTACTTTGATTTGTGGATTTGTGTTTCCCTAATTGTGAGGAACAATGAACATTATTAAATACTCCTTAGCCATATCTTCTTTATTTTGAGAACTCTGTTCAGGTCCCAGGCCCATTTTTTTGAATGGGTTATTTTTTTGGTATCTTCACCTTCTGAGTTTCTTAAATATTTTTTTAGACACTATCTTCTATGAGATCATCATCAGAGCTCTGCCAGAGCCATGTGCCAGGTGTGACAGTCATTTCCTTGAAGTTATAGAACTGTGAGTTAAATAAATTCTTTTCTTGAAGTTGTGAATAGATCCCAGGCCTCTTATATATTAGGCATGTACACTGAGCTGCATCCCCAAGTCCTATAATTTTCTTCATGAATCTATCCTGCTGTCAGTATATCAACAACAACAAAAATAACTGGAACTTGCTGAAGCCACTTAATGCACAGATTTGGACATATTTCATCATTTTTTTTGCAAAGGAAAACACTATTCCATTTATCTATATTTTAAGTAACAAAAATATGGAATTAATTTGAAAGAGGGGGAAAATTCTGAACTAAAATTAGTACTAGAAGAACAAGTAATTTAGAATCACACTTATATTTAATAAAATTACTGTGCTAAATTTATGTCTTAATGTATCAAATCTGTCAGCCATTTCTGTTTTTTCTTCTTTTTTTTTGAGACAAGGTTTCTCCATGTAGTTTTGGTGCTTGTCCTGGATCTCCTTCTGTAGACCAGGCTGGCCTTGAACTCATAGAGATCTGTCTGGCTCTGCCTCCCAAGTGCTGGGATTAAAGGCATGCACCACCGCTGCCTGGCTCTGTTGTTTGTAATTTCTTTTACTGGGCAAGCTAAGATTACATCTCTGCTCTTGGTTCTTATTTTGTTATGTTTCTTACTCTGTCCTATGAAATATCAACAGATGTGGCACATATGGAGACCAAGAAAATCATTATACTTTTCCTTGCTTGTGATCACATCTGTGGCTGTGGGCTGATGTCAGCAAGTCAGCTGGAATGCAGCACTGCACTTGCTCTCAGGGCTCATGGGGTTGAATTGTTAAAGATCCCCAAGTTAAAACTTGAGAGATCATTAACTGGATGGAATAAATTATTTTCTTATGAAATGTATGATTGAAATGTGTCATAGACAGATACATGCTGAATTTATGATTTTCTAAGACTTGGTTTCCTGTAGGAACTATCCTGTAGGAGAATCATTTTTTTGGACTATGTGGTCATTGGTATAGTTGCCATACTCCAATGAGTGGCCACAAAACCATGCACGTATGGGAAGAACTAATTGGGCTTAGTGGGTTTTTTAAACTCATGAAGCCGGAAGGCGACCTTTCGGCAGTATATGAATGAGTGGTAAGGGGAAAGTGTGGATGAATATGATTATACTTCAGTGTACGCTTGAGTGAAATGTTTAAGACTAGAGAAAAATGTAGTTATTTTCAGATAAAATGATTTGTTACCTTAATTAAATGTTCTCTGAAATCTTAATTTACTCAGACAGAAATGACAAAGCTGGGGGACCACGACAGCAAGGTGAATACAAATTCTGGGGAAAAGACACTTGGCATTGTTCTAATCGCTGTTCTGGGCCCATCCTGAAAGTCTCACAGGACTCTACTTTGCTGTTTCCATTGGGCGCCTAGATATCAACATTTCTCCCTAACAGAGTGTTCACTTTAAGCAGAAAAACATAGACAACCCCATGAACTAATGTCCACTTCCGTCACTTAATTCCAATGGACATGTCTATTAACCAGAGGTAACTTAATAACTTTGTCATACTTGGACTACATACTCTCTCTCTTTGGTGCAGACACACATTCTTTCTCTAAGGGTGATTTGGCTGTGTGCAACATGAAGTTTATATAGGTATGTTTCCATTTTTTTATAATAGCATGTAAAATCATGGTTAACAGAGTATATAATTGAGTCATCAAAGCAAAAAGAACTTGATTTAGGTAAAAAAAAAAAAAGAAAGAAACTATTACTCCATGTGTTTCCTATCCATAATGAATATGAAGCAAATACCAGAAATGTTAGAATTCCTGTTTGAAGATCTTATATTACTGTCTTTGGGTATTGTGAATACAACTACCAGTTTCCTGCTAAAATGCAGTAGCATTTTTTTTATTGTACTTCTCTATCTTTACTTTTTAAAAATTATAACAACAAATTACAGTGCTATGTTTTAATGGTTTATGGATTGATTTTATAATTTATCCACAAAGTAGTGCATAGAAGTGTAATTCAGTGAATGCAATTAACATATATGCCACCTCAAATATATAGAAGTTTTAGCTAATTCAGTCAGTTTTGTCAACTAAAATGATGAAGTAGAATAAAAGAGGCATTTAAAGTGACCTAGCTGTTTTAATCCCTGACACAATTATTAGTCCTTCCCACTCATCCTGTCTCATGGTTCTTTTTTTGTTGTTCATTTTTGTCATGTTCTAGTTGAATACATTCTTGGTCAGTGCTATTAACCATTTTTTTTTCCAGCATACTCTCTGAACACTTCTTTCTCAAACTTCCCTTTCCTTAACTTTATCACTTGACAAGATCTGCAAGTTTTATGGGATGAGTTTGCAATGACCACACCTTGAACCAGTGCATTAGTAAGGTTCTCATACTGCTTAGGAGAAACTTAGTTATTAAAAAAAAATTCATTTGAGATTTATTTACTTATTTATTTTACACCCTTGCCACAGTAGTTTCTCTTCTCTCCTTTCCTCCAGTCCCTCCCTCTCAGCCTCCCTCTGTTCTCAACCATCCAAATCCATTCCTCCTCTATTTCTGTTTAGAAATGGGCAGGTCTCCCATGAGTACCAATGAAACCTGACATCAACTTGTAGTAAGACCAAGCACCTCCCCATGTTTTAAGGCTGTGCAAGTGTGAGGGGTAGGATCCCAAAAGCCAGTAAAAAAAGTCAGAGACACCCCTGTTCCCACTGTTGGGAGTTGCACAAGAGGAACAAGCTATACAACTGTAACACATATGCAAAGTCCTAGATCAGTAGTCCCATGCAGGCTCTCTGGTTGTCAGTTCACTCTCCGTGAGCCCCTATGAGCCCAGGTTAGTTGAGTATGTGAATTTTCTTCTGATGTCTTTGTCCCCTCTAGCTCTTATAATCCTTTCACCGCCCTCTTTTGCAGGATTCCCTGAACTCTGCCTAATGTTTGGCTGTGGGTCTGCACCTGTTTCATCAGTTGCTGGATGAAGCCTCTCTGATGACTATTGGGCTATGCACCAATCTGGTCACAGGAGATGGCCAGTTTCACTATCCACTGTTGCTAGGAGTCTTACCTGGTGGTCATCCTTGTAGACCCTTGGGAGATTCCCTTGGGACAGGTTTTTACCTGACCCCAAAATGGCCACCCTCTTCCAGTAGTCTCTTTCAGTACTCTTGCCCCACCCTGTACAACCTGATCATTCATATTTCCATCCCCACCTGCCCTCAGTCCACTAACAAAATCTCTTTTATTTCCCCTTCCCAGGGAGATCAACTATTTCCCCATGAACCCTCCTTGTTACCTAGTATCCTGGGTCTGTGGGTTGTAGCATAATTATCCTTTATTTCTTTTACAGTTAATATCAACTTATGAGTGAGTTCATAATATGTTTGTCTTTCTGGGTGGGAGTTACCTCACTCAGGATGATTTTTTTCTAGTTATATCATTTGCCTTCAAATTTTCTGGTGTCTTTTTTTTTAACAGCTGGGTAATAATCCATCCTATAAATGTACCACATTTTCTTTATCCATTTCTCTCTTGAGGAATATCTAGGTTGTTTCCAGGTTCTGGTTCTTACAAATAAAGCCGCTATGAACATAGATGAGCAAGTGTCCTTGTGGCCAGATTGAGCAACCTTGGGGTAATACCCAAGAATGGTATTTCTGGGTCTTGTGGTAGATTGATTCCCAGTTTTCTGAGAAAGTTCTATACTTACTTCCAAAGTGGCTGTACAAGTTTGCACTTCTACCAGCAATAGAGGAGTGTTCCCCTTGCCCCACGTCCTCTCCAGCATAAGCTGTCATTAAGTGTTTTTGATCTTACCCATTCTGACAGATATAAGATGGAATCTCAGAGTCATTTGATTTGCATTTCCCTGATGGTTAAGAATGCTAAACATTATCTTAAGTGTTTCTAGGACACTTGAGATTCTTCTGTTAAGAATTCCCTGTTTAGATCTGTGTCCCACTTTTTAAATTAATTAATTAATTAATTAATTAATTAATTTGGTTTTTTGAAACAGGTTTTCTCTGTGTAGCTTTGGAGCCTATCCTGAAACACACTCTCTAGACCAGGCTGGCCTTCAGACCATAGAGATCCACCTGCCTCTGCCTCCTGAGTGCTGGGATTAAAGGCATACACCACCACCATCCGGCTCTGTGCCCCACTTTTAATTGGATTATTTGGTTTGTTGATATCTAGTTTCTTGAGTTCTTTATATATTTTGCAAGTCGGCCCTCTGTTGGATGTTGGGTTGGGTTGGGGATGATCCTTTTCCATCCTGTATGCTGCCGTTTTGTCCTATTGGTGCTGTCCTTTGTCTTACAGAAACTTTTCAATTTCATGAGGTCACATTATCGATCTTAGTGCCTTATTGGTGTTCTGTTCAATTTTCCTGTACCAATGTGTTTGAGATTATTTCCCACTTTCTTTTCTATCAGACTCGGGGTATCTAGATTTATGCTGAGTTTTTTGATCCACTTTGACTTGAGTTTTGTGCAGAGTGATAGATTTTTAACTGTTTGCATTCTTCTCCATGCCTGTTAGACCAACACCATTTGTTGAAGATGCTTTATTTTTTCCATTGTGTAATTTTGGCTTCTTTGTAAAATATTAGGTGTTCATAGGTGTGTGGATTTATAGCTGGGTGTTTGATTCAATTCCATTTATTCACCTCTCAGTTTTTATAGCAATACCATGTGTTTTTTTAATATTATAGGTCTGTAGCAGAGCTTGAAATCAGGGATGGTGACACCTCTGGATGTTCTTATGTTGTACAGGATTGTTTTTACCTATATTGGGTTTTTGTTTTTCCCAAAGTGTATTGTTCTTTCATTGTAAAGAATTGTTTTGGAATTTTAATGGGGATTGCATCAAATCTGTAGATTGCTTTTGGTAAGATGGCCATTTTATTATGTTAATCCTCCCAATCCATGAGCATGGGAAATCTTTCCATTTTCTGATATCTTCTTTATTCTTTTCCTCAAAGACTTGAAGTTCTTCTCATACAGATCTTTTACTTGCTTGGTTAGAGTTACACAAAGATATTTTATATTATTTGAGGCTATTGTAAAGGATTTTATTAATTCTGTGGTTTCTTTCTCAGCCAATTTATTGTTTGCATATAGGGGGCTGCTAATTTTTTTGAGTTAATCTTTTTTTATTTTATTTTATTTTTTATTTTTTATTTTTTTTTGGTTTGCTAGTATTTTTTTCTTTTTAAATTTTTTTCTTTATTATTATGTGTTTTAAATTTTATACATCAGCCATGGGTTCCCCTGTCCTCCTCCCTCCCGCCCCCACCTCCACCTTCCCCCCAGCTCCTCCCCTCCATTCCCATGTCCTGGTGGATTCAGTACAGGCAGGTCCTGTCACCTCCTTCCAGACTGAGCAAACTGTCCCTGTGTAAGCCCAAGGTTTCAAACAGCCAGCTCATGCACTAATGACAGATCCTGGTCCCAGAGACTGGGTGCCTCCCAAGCAGATCAAGCTATTCAATGGTCTCATTTATCCAGAGGGCCTGATCCAGCTGGGGGCTCCACAGCCTTTGGTTCATAATTCATGTGCTTCCATTCGTTTGGCTATTTGTCCCTGTGCTTTTTGCAATCTTGGATTCAACAATTCATGCTCTTGCAGACCCTCCTCTTTCTCGACAGTTGGACACCTGGAGCTCCACCTGGGGCCTGGCTGAGGATCTCTGCATCCACTTCCATTAGTTATTGGACGAGAGTTCCAGAACGACAGTTAGGGTGTTTGGCCATCTGATCACCGAACTAGGTCAGATCAGGCCTTTTCTCGACCATTGCCAGCAGTCTACAGAGGATGTATCATTGTGGATTTTTGGAGATCTCTCCAGCACTCTGCCTATTCCTATTCTCATGTGATCTTCATTTATCATGGTTGGTTATTCCTCGTTCTCCCTTTCTCTCCTTGATCCAGCTGGGATCTCCTGCTCCCCTAAGCTTTCTTTCTCTCAAATCTTGCCCTTCATTACTCCCACCATTGTCCAACTTGTTCATGTAGATCTCATCCATTTCTCTGCCATTGGGTGATCCTTGGGTCTTTCCTAGGGTCCCATTTTCTAGGTAGCCTCCCTGGAGTTGTGTAGCAGTCTAGTCATCTTTGTTTTACATCTAGTATCCTCCTATGAGTGAGTACATACCATGTTTGTCCTTCTGAGTCTGGGTTACCTCACTCAGGATGATTTTTTCTAGATCCATCCATTTGCCTGCAAACCTCATGATGTCATTGTTTTTCTCTGCTGAGTAGTACTGCATTGTGTATATGTACCATATTTTCTTTATCCATTCTTCAGTTGAAGGGTATCTAGGTTGTTTCCAGGTTATAGCTATTACAAACAAAGCTGATACGAACATAGCTGAGCAAATGCCCTTGTGGTGTGATTGAGCATCCCTTCGGTATATGCCCAAGAGTGCTATAGCTGGGTCTTGGGGGAGATGGATTCCAAATTTTCTAAGGAAGTGCCATATTGATTTCCAAAGTGGCTGTACAAGCTTGCATTCCCACCAGCAGTGGAGGAGAGTTCGGTTCCCCTTGCTCCACATCCTCTCTAGCATAAGCTGTCTTCTGTGCTTTTGATCTTAGCCATTCTGACAGTGGTAAGGTGGTATCTCAGAGTCGTTTTGATTTGCATTTCCCAGATAATTAGGGATGTTGAGCAATTCCTTAAATGTCTTTCAGCCATTTGAACTTCCTCTGTGGAGAATTCTCTGTTTAGTTCTATAGCCTATTTCTTAATTGGACTGTTGGGCATTTTGATGTCTAATTTCTTGAGTTCTTTATATATTCTGGATATCAGCCCTCTGTCAGATGTGGGGTTGGTGAAGACCTTTTCCCATTCTGTAGGCTATTGCTTTGTCTTGTTGACGTGTCCTTTGCTCTACAAAAACTTCTCAGTTTCAGCAGGTCCCATTGACTGATTGTTTCTCTCAGTGTCTGTGCTACTGGTGTTATATTTAGAAAGTGATCTCCGGTGCCAATGCGTTCAAGAGTACTTCCTACTTTCTCTACTATCAGGTTCAGAGTAGCTGGATTTATGTTGAGGTCTTTGATCCACTTGTATTTAAGTTTTGTGCATGGTGACAGATATGGATCTATTTGCAGCCTTCTACACATTGACATCCAGTTATGGCAGCACCATTTGTTGAAGATGCTTTCTTTTTTCCATTGTACAGTTTTGGCTTCTTTGTCAAAAATTGTATGTTCATAGGTGTGCGGGTTAATGTCAGGGTCTTCAATTTGATTCCATTGGTCCGCATGTCAGTTTTTATGCCAGTACCAAGCTGTTTTTATTACAGTAGCTCTATAGTAGAGCTTGAGGTCGGGGATTGTGATGCCTCCAGAGATTGTTTTATTGTACAGGATTCTTTTGGCTATCCTGGGTTTTTTGTTTTTCCATATGAAGTTGAGTATTATTCTTTCCAGGTCTATGAAGAATTGTGTTGGTAATTTGATGGGAATTGCATTGAATCTGTGGATTGCTTTTGGTAAGATCGCCATTTTTAATATGTTAATCCTGCCTATCCATGAGCATGGGAGATCTTTCCATTTTCTGACATCTTCTTCAATTTCTTTTTTCAGGGACTTAAAGTTCTTGTCATATAGGTCCTTTACATGCTTAGTTAGCATAACCCCAAGGTATTTTATATCATTTGTGGCTATTGTAAAGGGTGATGTATCTCTGATTTCCTTCTCAGCTTGTTTTTCTACTGTATATAGGAGGGCTACTGATTTTTTTGAGTTGATCTTGTATCCTGCAATGTTGCTGAAGGTTTTTATTAGCTATATCAGTTCCTTGGTTGAATTTTTGGGGTCACTCATGTATACTAACATGTCATCTGCAAATAGGGAGAGCTTGACTTCTTCCTTTCCAATTTGTATCCCCTTAATGTCTTTATGTTGTCTTATAGCTCTTGCTAGAACATCAAGTACTATATTGAATAAGTAGGGGGAGAGGGAACAGCCTTGCCTTGTTCCTGATTTTAGTGGTATTGCTTTGAGTTTCTCTCCATTTAATTTGATGTTGGCTGTTGGCTTGCTGTAGATTGCCTTTATTATGTTTAGGTATGTTCCCTGTATTCCTGATCACTCCAAGACCTTTATCATGAAGGGCTGTTGGATTTTGTCAAATGCCTTTTCTGCATCTAGTGAGATGATCATGTGGTTTTTTTTTCTTTGAGTTTGTTTATATGGTGTATTACATTGACGGACTTTCGTATGTTGAACCACCCAAATCTTATATTTAGTCACTTCACTAAAAGAGTTTATCAGCCGTAGGTATTCCCTGTTAGAGTTTTTGGGATTTCTTATGTATGCTCTCATATCATCTATGAATAATGATACTTTAACTTCTTCCTTTCCAATTTGTATCCCCTTGATTTCTTTTTGTTGTGCTATTGCTCTATCTAGAACTTCAAGTACCATATTGAATAGATATTGGGAGAGTGGACAGTTTTGTCTTGTTCCTAAATTTGTAGAATAGCTTTCAGTTTCCATTTAATTTGATGCTGGCAATTGGTTTGTAGTATAATGTTTTTATTATGTTTAGGTATGCCCCTTATATCCCTGATCTCTCCAAGACTTTTATCATACAGGGCTTTTGGATTTGCCAAAGGCTTTTTTCAGCACATAATGAGATGTCATGTGGTTTTGTCCTTTCAGTTTGTTTATGTGGCTGATTATATTGAAAGATTTTCATACAGTGAACTGTCTATGCATCTCTGGAAGGAGGCCTACTTTGTCGTGGTGGGTGATCTTTTCGATGTATTGTTGGATTTAGTTTGCCATATTTTATTGATTATTTTTTGCATTAGTGTTTATTAGTGAAAATGGTTTGTAATTATCTTTCTTTGTTGATTCTTTGTGTGCTTTATGTGTGAGGATGAATGTGGCCTCATAGACTTTGACAATATTTCTTATGTTTCTATTTTGTGGAATAATTTGAAGAACATTGGTATTAGCTCTTTTTTGAAGATCTGGTAGAATTCTGCATTAAAACCATCTGGACTTGGACATATTTTGGTTGGGAGACTTTTAATGACTGCTTCTATTTATTATTGGTTTTTGGTCTATTTAAATTGTTTACCTGGTCTTGGTTGAACTTTGGTAAGTGTTATCTATCAAGAAATTTGTCCATTTCTTTTAGAGTTTCCAATTTCATGAAATACAGGTTTTTGAAATATGACCTAATGATTCTCTGTATTTCCTCAGAGTTTGTTGTTATGTCCCCCTTTTCATTTATGTTTTTGTTAGTTTGGATAAGGCTGTATCTATTTTATTGATTTTCTTGAGGAACCAACACCATGAAGTGGTTAAACTCTCCCACGTTCACAACTGAAGTTAGGTTCCAGTTCTCTGGGAAGGGCTAACAGGTGCCTTTTCCAACAAAGGGCCATTTATCTCCAAGGCCCTCACATTCAGGGTCAAGGGGGAGAACAAACATAGAGAGCTTAGCTCAACCTCACAGTAGCTCAAGGACAAACCCAGCAGCCCCCTTCTGAATCATGTCCAAGCTTGTGCAGATGTGTCCAAAATGATAGGACTGGCCTCCAGTACATCTGCCAGGACTCTGTGGGCTCTGGATCCAGTCTGTGCAATTATAAAGCCAAAATCTACTTCTGAAGTTATAGGCCTTGATATGGAGCTAAAGAGAGCAAGCAGGTACAATCTGTGGTTCCTAGATCCTGCCTGCCTTCTGGTAAAGCTGAAGACTAATTTCAAAGTAATAGAATGGGATATGAGTCCCAGGGTGGGGGTGCGCTCTAGGGCATTGGACAGGCTTAAAGGGGTTAAGCTGGTCGTGAGCAGTGTAATCCCTAGGGTCCCTAGGATTACTCTGGCCTCTGATAAAGCTGCCAGGGCTGTGAACCCTAGTGTAAAGTCCATGGTAGGGAGTACTTTGAGAGTATATTTTTGTTTTCTTTCTGATAATTTCTATCACATAAAAACATACATGCTTATCATTTGTTCAAACACATCATTTGAGAAAGCCAAGGCTAAACAGTTTTCAACAAAATGATTTTCCATTGATGAGTGCTTCCTTTTCCAATAGCTTTCTATGTGAATAATTCTGTTATGGACATAAGAGACAAATATCTATGTTTTTCCTTGGATTTAGAATCAGAAGAGGGATTGACAAATTTTTAAAATGTTCTTGAGGAATACCAACTATATTATTCTTAATTGAGATGCAGATTGACTTCTCTCAAACTATTCTCCCACATTGGTACTTCTATCTATCTATCTATCTATCTATCTATCTATCTATCTATCTATCTATCTATCTATTTATATCTATCTATCTATCTATCTATCTATCTATCTATCTATCTATCATCTATCTATCTATCTATCTATATTTATCTATCTATCTATCTATCATCTATCTATCTATCTATCTATCTATCTATCTATCTATCTAGTTTTCCTTCCTTCCTCCCTTCCTTCCTTCCTTCCTTCCTTCCTTCCTTCCTTCCTTCCTTCCTTCCTTCCTTCCTTCCTCAAGACAGGGTTTCTCTGTGTAGTTTTGGTTCCTGTCCTGGATCTCGCTCTGTAGACCCGGTTGGCCTTGAACTCACAAAGATCCACCTGGTTCTGCCTCCCAAGTGGTAGTATTAAAGGCCTGTGACACCACAGCCTGGCTCTACTAGTTTTTTTTTTTTTAATAAAAGATGCTCTGAGGGAATGTAGTATCATTATTGCTAGACTTGGTTGTGATTTTCATTTTGCAGATGATTTGGGATATTGGGTTCTTTTAAAAGTACTTAGGTATAAAAAGGATGTGATTTTATATATATGAATGTGATATATATCCAATATATAGACATATGGACAATTTTTTGATTTTTTGAAAATTATTTTTACTATCCAGGTAGAAGAAGAAGAAACTCTTGCTACATATAAAATCATAAACAACATGGAAGGACAGTATTCTATGTGAAAACAACAAAACACTGAAAGGAAAATACAAATTGATTTGACTTATACATACAACCCAAAACCGTTGAACTCATTGAACCCAAAGGTAGAATAATGCTTTCAGATGACTGGGGAAGGAAGTTGGGAAGCTGTTGTTGAAAGAGTGATACTACAGTGATGAGACAGGCAAACTGTCAGTATATAAGGTACATGTTCACGATGATAGAAATAGAAATTAATCTGATTAGAAGTATTATGCAATCATGACATTTTTAGGCCTTGAATATATATAATCTTTATTTGTATATTAGTATCTCTTCTCCATTTTATTTGCATTCATTGATTGTACAAAGTAACGGGTTTTGTTATGACATTTTACTTATGCAAATATATTTTGGTCATCTTCAATTCCCTATTATTATATCCTATTCCCTTACAACCTGCTCCTCCCCTTTCTCTACCAATGAGTTCTTCTATTTTCATGTGTTATCTCTGTTGCTTACTTTTTCTCTTTGAATATTGTTGTTATATGCACACACACACACACACACATATAAATAAAACCTGCTAAGTCCGTTTACTGTTGCACACATGTATGCTTTTAGGATTGACCACATTGCAATGCCTAACTGCTTAGGGCTTAATCCCTGAAAGGGACTGATTTTCTCACTCTAAGCAGGGTTATTGATTGCATAAAGCTCTTTATCCAGGGGTGGTGCCTTGTGAGATTTTTACCATCCATATTGGTATGGTAACTGATATTTTCATTGTTCAGATCTTGTTTAGACTTTCATATTTCTGAGACATGGTGTAGCTTTCCTGTCCTATAAAGAATACATAGTCTCACAGGAGCAGAAAGACTGTAATAGCTATGATTATCCTTTAGAAGCTACTTCTCAAGAGCTGAGCAGAATACAACACATTGCATTTTAACTGTATTTACAAACTGGTATTAATTCAATGCAGTTGTGAAGTAGATGAATCAACTTATGATTAGTTGTTATTTATATTTTGACTAGTTGTGATTTTCTGTAATGGTTTATGTCTTTTGCCATGAGAATTTTGTTTGATCAGGGATGATAACCATACTTATAGATATAAGGACAAATATTTAGCATGCACTTCATACTAGCAATTTATACTAGTAAGTTGATGGTAGAAGTTTCTCCTCTAAGATCTTTGACTTGCTAGCTCTAGGTAGCTGGCTAAGTTTCCAGTATTAAGTATCATTTCCTTCCTGTAGAGTGGGCCTTAAATCCAATTAGAAAGCTGTTTGCCACCAAGGTATGTGCGCCACTATCACACAATTAGTGATACCTTGTGATGCTGGCCATTGCTGTAATTCACAGGCATCACATCTGGGTAGGAATATTGGTTGTTTTCTTCCTTTGGCAGCTTACACAGCACCTTCTTGTGACTATGGCAGCTAGTCCCCTGGGGCAGGTATTAAGGTTAGATCTAGTTCAGATCTGCTGAGTCCTGTGTACAAAGTGCATGATGTCTGTAGCAAAAGGGAATTAGCTTTAACCTCTAGGAGGCAACCAAGGCAACATCAATTTCCTGTTTTGTAGTGGAAGTTTCTTGAACTGCATGGACTAAGAACTGGAAATGATGTTTTTGTGCTAGGTACTGGGTTTTTGTTAGATAATCTATCTCTGTGTGTGCATTGTCATCCCAAATCTCTTCATTTGGAGCGAGGAACCACTTTCAGGCTGCTTTCATTTCTTAGCTATTTTAAATTTATCAGCAGTGAACACGGATATGGAAGTACCCTTTATAAAAATATATTCCTGACATTTGTGAGTTCTCAGCATTATCTTAAGATCATGTTGGAATGGTGAAAAGAACTGAGTAGAGGGATGTGTTCAGGTATTTCAGAAGTCCACACTCTATGCAGCACACTGGGCGTGGAAGGAAGGGAGGCTGCATAGTAATTTGATTTTAAACCTAATATTATATTATAATATATGAATGTTATAAACATTTTCTAAATGGAAAACAAAATGAACACTTTGGGGATTTTATTTGTAAAATTCACCATGGGGAAATGCTCTACTCTTAGGAAGCTTCCCTTATCCCAATTGGTTATCCAATACCAAATGCTCAGCCCTGAGGTCATATACACACAGACAATGTTATATGGACTGAGCTGGTGGTATTTACATGTATAGGAATATATATATATACACACACATATATGTATATTATATATATATATATATATATATATATATATATATAATATATTTAGTACATATATATGTGTGTGTGTGTGTGTGTGTGTGTGTAAAACAACAATGTAAAAGAGGACATTGTTTTGGGAGAGATAAAAGATGTGCATGGGATGTACTGGAGGGAATGGAAGGCATGATAGGCATGATGTTATTATAATTTAAATATATATATATATATATAATGCACCATACTCCTTTATTTCTATGGTGAACTAATATTTTTCATATGTCTAACAAGTTCTGGTTGTCTTGATGGATTCATATGATTGCTGGGTGAATCATAATCATTGTAGATATTTAAGAAAAAAGAAAATAACCTGAATAAGTAGTTGGTGTCCTGGATATAGTGCATTGTGTAACACATTGAGGAAAAATGATCCAATAAGATGTGTTGAGGATATGTGTTTCAGATGTCTACAATTACAGGAATCATATATAAATAGCTAGATATAAGTCTCTCCAATCCTGACCACTCTATAATATTTTCAATTTTAAACCATAGAAACAATTAGCTAAAGGATATGTAGCATGAAATTCTCCAAGAATTAATAAAAATATATTAAAAACAACCAGCTAAAATATTTAAAAATATTTAGCCCTGAAGTTAATATTTAATGTAGATTTTTTTGTTGAACATTAATTTCACATAAAATTAATAGCAATATAAGATATATAAAAATCTGTAATGATACAATAAAAATTAACTGGATTTTTTCTAGTAGTTAACTAGGTATAGAACTTGATTCACCATGTGTGGGAAGCCAGATCTTACCTTTTAAAGAGTTCCTGTGAGGAAGAGAGAGAGATGAGCAACTTTTAGAAAGAGAAGAAGAGAAAGACAGGATAGCTTTGGGAGGACCTGGATCAAAACCCAAAGGTCCCTTTGGCCTCTTCAAAAGGGCATTTTATAACAATGCCAAGGGGTGGGGCAAAAGACCTCCCCCTTGTTGGACCAAAGCACACCACACAGCCAATTGTAGACCCTTCCAGATACCTGGTAACCATACTTGTGGCCAAATTATCCTCTTATGCAGCCCTGCTGGGTAAAGCAAGCTCAGATTCTTGGACCCTGAGTATGTTCTCACAAAGAAACCTCTGTAGGTCTCTAAAACCAAAAGCAGCTATTAATTAATCATATGTAATTAAACAATGGGAATTCTTAAGGAGTGTTTTTTCAGTTTGAGCACCATTTAGTTAGTTATAACTGTTTCAGATCAGACTGCACCAATAGTTGATAACAAGAAACAAGTAATTTATGATTTTATTAGAAAGTAATTTCTATGATTTCTAATTAGGTAATAGTTTCATAACATATATAACATTTGCTTATTCATTTAAAAGTTTTAAAATTTATTTTTATTTATTTGATTTAAAATTTAATTGCATTTATTTCTCATTTTGTGTACCCGTGTTGGGTACACACTTGCCAGGAAGAGCATATAGAAGTCAGAGGACTACTATGGCTAGTCATGTTTGAACTTGAACTGTGGATACTGGGATTGAACTTAAGTCATCAGACTTGGTGGCAAGAACTTTCACTTTAAGCCATTTTGCCAATCCTACTTTCTTTTTAGATGGTTTGATTACAATCCACACCACTCTAGTTTTTGAGATAATTGTTGCTGGTTTATGACAGCCCTGAGGAGTGGGGAATATAATTTGTGAGGATTTTTTTCAAACTTTTGTTCAACCTAAATATTTTGACTTGATTTTTTTTGAAGGCTTTGCAATCTAAACTTAAGGAAGATGGGAAATCAACCAGCAAATGTTTCAGAATAAAGGACTTGATTATTAATCCCATGATGCGTAAAATAGTGCTTTGTTATTCCGGTGTAATGTAAGTAGTTTGCCCTTTTCTCCTCCAACTCACTGTCAACTGCTTCAGCATCATGCTAATCCTTTAGAGGAACATCTGGGGTAAACAAACATCTCTCCCTTTATTCAAGGCACTAGAAAGAAAATACAAATCTGTGTAGGGAAGAATAAAAAGAATTTATATGGGTCATGTTTTTGTTTTTGTTTTTTGTTTTTTGTTTTGAAATGCCTCATGGGATGGTTGCAACTTACAGGGACTGAAGAAATGTAAACATGAGATTAAAAAGGCTATTTAGACCCAAACTAAGTTTCACTAAATAATGAGGAAGACAAAACAGGTTTTCAATTAAATTGGTCAATTTTATTCATACTGCAATGCAGTAAACTTAAATGCATAACATTGGAATCAAATCCACACAAATGTTTTTTCAAGTTTTGCTCAAGGCTAAGCAGCATGCATTTTGGACCTTCCTTGACCTTCAGTTGTTCCAAATATATATCTCGGCAGTGCATTGGGAAATTACATAAAAACAGTGGAAGGGACAGATCATTGCAGGTAATAATGCATTTCCACAAGAAAATCCAAGTTAAAATTTACAGCTTTTTTTTTTCTAGTGAATTTACTTCTAGTCCAAATTCAGGATAAGAAAAATGACTTCAGGAGAAATTATCTGACTTTCCTGAACATACACATACTACATGATAAACTTTTACAATGAGTCAAGAGCTGCAAGAGGAAGATTTGGAGCCCAGGCTTTTCTGTATAGAAAATGATCACAAAAACATCTCATTCTTCTCACCATGGTATTTGGTAAACTGAAGTACAGGCATCAGAAGAGCTCTTCAGAGACCTGGTTCTTTAGTATGTGTATGTAGTAAATACATTAAATAATGTGTGGATATGATATCATATATAGTAAAAACAGAAATGGGATGTAAGAAAATTCAAAGATACATGAAATGTACCATCACTTTATACTTTTAAAATGAAGAAATTACCATCTCTCAAACAGTAGGAAAATAAAGTGACAATCTTATTTTTCAAGTGTCTGCCTTTACCATCTTGCAAAAAATACATATTAAATGAATACACTGCTACATAGATTTTTAAATTATCTTTATTCCTTCAGTTCTGAGTTAACACTCATGGCTCTATTTATTTTTCATTTATTTATCTAAAATAAAAGATGAGTCAGGAGTTTAGAGTATTTGTTACCCTTCCAGAGGACCAGCTCCTAGCACCAACATGGCAGCTAACAACTTTCTGCAATTCCAGTTTTAGAGGATCCCTCTTGTGACCTCTGCACACAGAAATACATGAAGGAAAAACACCCATATACACAAGATAATGTTGTTTAAGTCAATAACAATTAGTGTAATATGCAATGAAACAAGAGAAATCTATGTCTTCAACCTTATATGTAAAATGAATGTAGAAAAATAATCTTTGAAGCAACTTATAATCATAAAATTATATTATTTAAAACATAAATTTGAAGTGATATGTTAAGTAGAGCAGTACCTAGATCAATTGCTCATATATATTAGCTTGTTCTGCTCATTATAATGGTATATATTATATATAATTATTATATATAGTAATTATAATGGATATAATATATATAGAGTCATAATTTCAAATTAAAAATTACCACAATTTTTAAGTTTTCAGAAGATTTAGTTCATGATGTGTTATTTTTTAATTATAACAAAATTATAAGGCAGTCTAATGTTTTATAAAGATTTTTAAACTCCAAACAAATATGATTTTCAAGAAATTATGCATCTTTTAGGAACATATTTATCTACTTTCTCTTTGGATCACAACAAAGTTCAGATGTAAAGTCTATCAGAGCAGTGGTCCAAGTTCAAAGAGTTTTTAACATAAATTTACTTAGATAAACTACTCAATTTATTAATAATTTTATCATTATCTTATTTTCATATTTTTTCCAAGTAATTTCTGTGACATTATAAAACTCTATTTCACCCCATACTTGTAATATTTGGCTTTAGTTGCATCTTTGAAGGAAATAAGGATCCTAAATGCGCGCATGTGCGCATACACACACACACACACACACACACACCCCATAATAAAATGTTTTGATGCCTTAGTTCATTGATGCCTCTCTGTGTGCTTTCTTCCAGATTTGCAGAAGTGTTCAGCACGTTTGGCATCTTGTTGGATATTCGAAATTTGGGAAACAATATCTTCCTGAACCAGATTCTCCTAGGAGTGGTAGACACACCCATCAAATTACTCACATATTTTATAATGAGAAATGTTAGCCGTCGTCCTTCAATTGCTTTCTCACTCCTTACAGTTGGGAGTTGTACTACCATCACGATATTTCTACCTGAAGGTGAGACTTTCTCAGTGTTTAGAATCTTATTATTAATGCATATCCATGTATCCATAGATTTTCAAATAGTAAATGCAACTTACACTGTATGGCCTAGAAGAGCACCAGACTATATTTCTTTAAAAATGTATGTTATATGATTATACATGTTTGCACACATCTGCACATGTGCATGCAACGTGTGAATGTACTGTTATGTGAATGTGCATATTGCACCTTGGAGGTCAGACTCATTGGATAACCTAGAAATGGAGTTACAGGAAGTTCATCATAAGCTGTGTGATATGGGTGCTGAGAAAGAAGTCTAGTCCTCTGCAATAGCAGTAGCTTCTCCTAACTGCTGAGCTGTCTTTCCAGATCCCAATTTATTTCTTCTAAAGGAGCTTTCATGTCCTAATATTTATTTATTTTATTTACTTATTTGTATGAAACCAGTGAAAGGGATACAATCATTACAAGTGATATTTCCACAGGACAATCAAAGTTAAAATTTATAGCTTTCTCCAATGAGATTTATTTCTAGCCAAATTTCAGAATAAGAAAAAGTGAGTCCAGAAGAAGTCATAGATATGGGCTGCATGGTGAACTCTTGTACTGGATTAAGAATAGCAAGAGGGGGCTGAAGCTCATAAGTTTCTATCTGGAAAATGGCATGCCCTATAGTTTATATGCAGAGGTCAAAGAATAACCTGCAGTAGTTGGTTCTTTCCTTCTACTGCAAGGGCTTTAGGGACCAAAATCAGATCCTAAGGCTTGATGGCACCTTTACCAGCTTAGCTATCTCACTAGCCCTACACTCTACTTTTACATCTGGACATTTTAAAGGCTATGAATTCCTTAATAAGAAGAATCCCAACTTCATGGCTTCCTTTCAACTTGGGATCTGTACATCAGATTTTATTAGGGACTAATTATGTGTTATCAATTATGAAAAAAAAAAGTCATGTCTGGGAGGCCTGTGTAAGCAATATGTGCTTGGCATGAGGATATCATGCAGAAAGGACAGTAACTACAAACAGGTAGTTTGGAGGATCTCTCTAGTGCCATTCAATGTTGAACCCATAAAGCCAAATAGGTATTATTTGGTGAAGAACTGCACCAAAAAGTTGCACTAGAAGTGGAAGGAGGACATGTGGTGTCATTGTAAATAATGTAAATAACGAGGAGGTGAGAGATAAGGAGGTACTTGCTTATAGAGTATTTCATTCTCTTGATCTAGTAAGTAGTCTATTGCAACTTTTCACTAATAGAAAATGCAGGCTTCTAATTGGGAACCATTGGTATGACTGTATTTCATAGTATTTATTTAAATCATGTAAGGCTGAAACAATGAACAATGATTAGTCTACACTGGAGATGGGATCAGGTGAATGAAAGTTTCCTTAGAAAGAAAAGAGGGTGTGTGATGTCCATTAGCTCTTTGTGTGTGTGTGTGTGTGTGTGTGTGTGTGTGTGTGTGTGTGTGTGTGTGTGTGGTGGTTGTTACTGGTACCTGAAAGGAAGTAACTAAGAGGTTTATTTTTTTTTCACTGATGAAGATAGTGACCACCATGCTGAGGAAGGTATGATGGCCAGTGGCTCCATGAAATTGTGAATGTGTGGCTGAAACTTTATCTTCTACCGTCTTGGTGTAATAAGAAACCTAGAGGGGACTGGAAGCAGGACTGGTCTGTTAATCTCAAATCTCCGATGATGCACTTCCTCCAGTGTGGGAGACCAGCTCCCATTTTCCCCTGGAGTACTCTTGAGGATTGAGGGATAAAAGATTGAGGTAGAAATATAGAGGCAGAAGGCTAGAGGGGAGAGAAACAGAAACACAGGACAGCCTCAGGAGGGCCTGGATCATTATCCATCAGCCCCTTCTGCTTCTTAATTTTTTATTTGCCCATAATGTTTATTTACACCCAAATTTCCCAGCATCATTAGTATCTTAATTGCCTCCTGACAGGCATCACCTGTGTCTCGATTTCCCATAGCAAATAATCCCCACCTGACAGGCAAGTTGTTCACATGTTTCTCATTCCTAGGAGGTGACCTAACAAAGCATGTGGGAAAAAATAGCATTTTTATCTGAAAAAACAGAGCTATTGGGACAGTGCAATACTGGTATGTCTTTTATAGACTACATTTCCCAAACTGCCATTCTCTATATCTTCACAATGTTATGAACCATGTTATAGATTATATTTCCCAAGCTACCTTTCTCTATATCATCACTACATTTCCCAAGCTACTTTTCAAACTACAATTCCAAGGTTGCCTTTCTGATTCTTGAAGAAAACTCAGCTGCAGCCAATGGTGACTGTAACTCTCCTGGTTTCATTCACATGGTCAAAATTAAGTTTCTGCTCCTTTATCATATGATGTTTTTAAGTCAGTATTAAGATTTTCACTTGACACCATCCTGTAGTTAGAATTTTTCTGCCTGGCCCAGTCAGGACAAATCTCTCTCACCCGCCAGGCCCATAGATGCTCAGAACCAACCAAGTAAACACACAGAAACTTACATTGTTTAGAAACTGTATGGCCAAGGCAGGCTTCTTGTCATCTACTTCTTCTATCTTAAATTAACCCATTTCTCTTGATCTATACTTTGCCACATGGCTTGTGGATTACCAGTACCTTACATCTTGTCATGGCGGCAGCTGGCAGTGTCTTTCTCCCTCCAGCCTTCCACCTCCCAGAATTCTCTTTTCTCTTGTCCCGCCTATACTCCCTGCCTGGCCACTGGCCAATCAGAACTTTATTTACACAGAGCGATATCCACAGCACCATCCCTGGGACAAATGCTGCCTGTCTGTGTGCACTCAGATGCTTGTTGCCAGAAGTGAAAATTTCTTGATGTTTTATACCCCTCCTTACCAGGTCAGTGAAAGAAAATAAAAGTACTTGAAATAAAGGCCTTTTCACTCTTTTCACTCGAGACATTCCCTCCCAGATAGATTATTGTCTTGTCCTGGCTTGTCTCCTCCCCAAGATACAGAGTTTCTGATGCCATTGCACGGATCAGGCTCTGCTAACTGTATTTTCCATGATAACAGCCCCTCCCAGGTTCCCACACCATCTCTGCTGTGGTTCATAGGCATAAGCTCTGGCTGCAGTGACTCTGGATGCTGTTTTTCTAATTCTGGCTTGAAGGAGAGAAAGGAGTAGCAGAGAGGATTCGCCCTGTTCCAAGAGGTTTTTTTTTTTTTTTCCCTAGAACAATTACAGGTGATTTTCTTATTCTGATAGATTTTCCAGGTGAATTTAATTTTTGCCCTGACAGAAAGAAAACAATCTGAGAAGGAAAGGTATGAAAAGCTTTTAGGAATTTTTGTTTGTTTGCTTTTTTAAGACAGAGTTTCTCTGTGTAGTTTTGGTGCCTGTTTCTGGATCTTGCTTTGTAGACCAGGCTGACCTCAAACGCACAGAGATCCACCTGGGTCTGCCTCCTCAGTGCTGGGATTAAAGGTGTGCATAACAGACACCCAGCAAGCTTTTAGTTTTTTAGAGAGAGAGATTGCTAAATTTTCCTCCAGACTTCTGTTCTCTAAACTTTGGCTTCATGGCCCAAAGGAAGCTGATTTTGACTATATGACGTTTTTCATACAGTGGCAGAGTCAGCGGAGTGAAATGTTTTATTTCACCCATGGCTATCTCAGGGAAAACTCTTTCCTCTGCCACTCAGGACTTAAATCTAAGCTGTCCGCAGGCCAAAAGCTTTCATAGGAGTCTTATTCTGCTCATTTTTCTCATCTTTGATAGACTTTGCTCTGATTCTTCCCCAGGAGTTTACATTCATAATCCCACAGTTGGAAAAAATCAAGGACATAGTTTCTCTGTCTTGTTGCGTATCTTATCCTAAGTTTTTTCTTACACTATATTTATATATTCTACCTTATATATTTTTTCTTATCCTAAGTGTTTTCTACACTATAATCCTACATTCTTCCTTATACATTTTTCCTTAATTTTTACAGGTAGAAATTAAGACAGAGAGAAAAAAAAAGAAACCTAGATAGAGAGAAATATATCCTGCAGCCTTACACTTCAACTTCAGCATTCCACTGCCTAACTTTCACTCCCAAGAATAAAATACTGTCGCCTTTTAATTAATTATTGGGTATGTCCCCTTATACCCATGATGCCCCCTCACACTCCTTTTGCTAAGTCACTGTCTCTGTTCCTGATGCCATTTGTGGGGACCTGTTACCAGTTTTATATGACAAGGAACCCTTGAGGAGTGAGGGATAAGAGATTAAAGTAGAAACATAGAGGTAGAAGGATAGAGGGGAGAGAAACAGATAGAAACACAGGACAGCCTCAGGGGGGCCTGGATTGTTATCCACCAGCCCCTTCTGTCTCTTCTAAAGGGCTATTTATAGGAATACCAAGGGATGGAGCAAAGACCTCCCCCTATCTCAGCCAAGTGCAGACCCTTCCAATCACCTGGTAACCATGCACATGGTTAAGCAATCCTCTAATGCAGGCATGCTGGGCAAAGCAAGCCCAGATCTCACTAGGAAACCTTTGTGGGCCTTCACACTCCAGGCATACTCCACCACTTAAAGGTTCCAAATCCTCACTGACAGTACCATTAGGTGCAGAACAAGTGTTCAAACACATGAGCCTGTTAGGAAACATTTCACATTTAAGCTATAACTGTATGCATTAAATAAATATTCTAGAAACCAATTCTAAAACTTGGGAATTCGCTGATGCAAAGATTTTTCTTGTTTTAATGTAACTATCTAGAGAGATTACATTTTAAAAGGGCAAAAGGTGAATCTTATAACAAACAATAAGTTAAGGTTTACACGTTTTGTATCTGTCAACTATTTTAGTATTTGTTTAGCATGCAAAATGCATAAGATAAGGAAGAAATTGTTTCTCATGCTCAAGACAGGGGGCCAAAGTATATATTTGTTCTCTGAGCATACCACATTTAAACTTATAATTTAATCCCAGAGACAACGTGTCATTTCTCCCTTGCCTGCTAAGTGTATGGATGAAAATCTGTCAACTATCCTTCATAACAGATCAAACTTCCTCCCAGTAGTCATTTCCCAAATAGGCTTTACATTTTCATATATACTTGCACAGATTTCAGGGACTTGACCTGACTGGAGTGGCAAGGGAATGGAAAAGAACAGAAAAACTGAGAGAGGGGTGAGGGAAGGGAGGGAAGGAGTATGAGAGAGAGAGAGAGAGAGAGAGAGAGAGAGAGAGAGAGAGAGAGAGAGAGAGAGCTGGGATCAAATAGACTGGGCTCTTTGATGGGGAAACTCCAGGTCCTGGAAGCTCACTGTGTTTATTGCATACATTTGAACACAGTAGGGTGAGTGCATGCAGCTAGACAAGAAGGTGGGGTTATCACATACAAATAAACAAGGAGGCATAATTATTATATACAGCTGAACAAGGAGGTAGGTTTAGCTAACCTCAATAGTAGCACCCTCTATAGGGGAGAGTCTTCAGATTATACATGTCTTTGGGGGTGGGTGGGTGGGAAGCAATGGTGAATATTTTCTGCATACACTGTCAACATTTTCACATGGACTAGAGGCAGCCTTTGCTATCCCTGAGAGTCTCACTCTCCAAAGAAGGTAGGCATTGCTATTTTGTCATGAGTCTCTCTCCTTGAAATGGCCTGCTCATTTCCACAGGACATACTCACTCAGGACTTATTCACTCAGAACAATCATTTCTAAGTATTCTATTTTTTGTTTCTATTGATGTCTTTGTCCATTTTTTACCCAAGTCATTTGAATTGTTCTTATGCAGTTTTAGGAGTTCTTTAATATTGTAGAGCTTAATACTGTCAGGTATGTGTTTGTTTCTATTGTATAGATTACATTTTCACTCTGTTGGATTTCACACACATTGTTTCATATCTTTGGGGAAGAGTTCATATTTCAGTATTGAATGTGATGTTGGCAGTGAATTTTCATATATGTCCTTAATTATGTTGAGACAAGCTCATTTTATAAATGCTATTTCAATTTTTTTAAAAAAAGGTATTTTTTTTGCTAATTTGTTTGTTTTGCTATATTCAGGTTTGTTTTTATTTTATTAATTTTTTTCTGTCTTTATTTAGATGTCTATTTTGTTTCTAATGAGAGAGAAAAGAAAGAGTTTTGATTTGGGTGGATGGGGAGGTAGAGAGGCTCTAGGAGAAGTTAAGGCAGGGGAAATCATAATCAGAATATACTTTCAATAAAAAAGCAGTGCTTGATTCCACATAACATCCTAGTGTTTAATGTTTTAGAAAGAAGTTGTAATTTTTTAAACTAGAGATCAACAAATATTGGTAAAAATAATCATTTTCTTCTATTAATGTTGTTTGCAGAGATGCATGTCCTACACCTTATTTTTTTTCCTTTTGGTAAAAGGATCTTTTGCAACTTTCACCTGCATAAGCATTGCCTACACTCAGGAACTCACACCAACAGTACTCAGGTAAGAAAAGAAACTGCAAAGTTTCACCCTGAATACTCCTGGAAGCGTCAAGAAAATTTAAATGAGTGAAATAGGGGACACTTTAGAAGGCATTGCCAGGATGTATTCTACTTTAGAGGAGATCCTATGAGGCCCACAATGGACTGGACCCTCCCCCATCAATCACTAATTAAGAAAATATCTAACAGGCTGGTCTACAGCCCACTCTTAATGGTCTGCTGAGAAGAACATGTATTTTATTTCTGTGGGCTAGGACATTCTATAGATAATTGTTAGGTCTACATGATTTATAGTGTGGTTTAGCGCTAAAGTGTACGCTGATGTTTAGTTTCGATTACCTGTTTCTTAGGGTGACTATTGCTGTGATGATACACCATGGCCAAAGCAACTTGGGGAAGGAAGGGTTTATTCAGCTTATGCTTCCACATCACAGTTCATCATCAAAGAAATACAGTACCAGAACTTTAACAGGGCTGCAACCTAGAGGGTGGAGCTGATGCAGAGGCCATGGAGGGGTGTTGCTTACTGACTTGCTTCACATGGATTGCTCAGAGTGCTTTCTTATAGAACCCAGGACCACCATGCCAGGAATGGCACCACCCATAATGGACATCTTAATTAAACTCAACACTTCATAAGCTAACATAAAACTTAAAAAAATAGAAAGTATCCTCCAACAATATTCAGAGATGAAAGGTTAGCATTTACATAGTAGTTGATAGAATAATTTAGTAGGTAAAAATATTCTGTCATGTTTTCCCGAGTCCCTCTACATCATGATCCCTTGAGAACTCTGACCATATACAAATTTCAGCACAGAGACTACTATTGTCTTCTTACTATATCTCTTCAGGATTACAATAACAACCCAGTTTAGCCTATTACTTTGCATCTCTGGAGGCTCAAGTACCACTTGTGTACAAAGTTTGAAAAGGTGCCATCTTGAAATGTTTACATGTACAAAACCAAAATGCTGCATATTAAGGAACAGATGATGTACAGCACCATGACAAGTCCTATCACAGTCTTAAATATGCATGTGTATCTCAGGAGATTAGAGCTTCATGATCAGGACTGCCTTTCCTTTGCAAAACTGAGACTCCATGTGTGTTTGCCAAGCACAGCCCTCATTTCAGAAATCTTTGCTGATGCATTTTCCATTAGCATAGAAGGACTTTTTAAGCTTTCTATTTTCAGTAGAGAATCTTGAACATTTTTACTATCTAAACCATTTCATGTATAATGAAACCATATCAGACAATGTGACAAAGCAAACGTGTTTTGGAAAAGTTACTGAAAATTATGCTTGTTGATTTATTATTTATATTTCTTTGTGGTGGCCCCTTTTTCTTCTCCTCCCTCTTCTCTTCCTTCTCCCTTTTCTTGAAAATAGATTCTTTTCCCACATAGTATATCCTGGTTATGAGTCGACCTCCCTCTATCCCTCCCACTCCTTCCCTGCTCTACCTCCCTTCCCATCTTAATTCACTACATTTCTGTCTCTCTTTAGGAAAGAACAGGTTTCTAAGAGATAATAATAATACATAACAAAATAAAATAGAATGAGGTTTAAAAACAACAACATCCAGTATTATCAAATCAAAGTTGAACAAGACAAACACAGAGATGGCAAAGAGCCCAAGAGAAAGCATAACAATCAGAGATCCACTCTTTCACACACTCAGGAATCCCATAAAAACACTAACCTGGTAGCCATAATATATACACAGAGTACCTGGAGCAAGCCTGTGCAGGCTATGTGCATGGTGATTCAGTCTTTGTTAGTTCATGTGAGCTTTGCTCGTGCTGATTTAGAAGACTTTGTTCTCCTGGTGTCTTCTATGCCCCGCGGGCTCTTACATTCTTTCAGCTTCTTCTGAGCTCGGAGGGGAGGGATTTGGCAAAGACATTCCATTTATGGCTTAGTGTTCCAAGGTTTCTTTGTTTCTCTCTGTGTAATGTCTGGCTGTGAGTCTGTATTTGGTTCCATCTGCTGTAGGAAGGAATTTCTCTGATAATGGCTGAAGAAGGTGCTGATCCATGAGTTTAGCAGAGTATCATTAGGAGTCATTTTATCACTACTTGCTTTTTTTTAAGATCAGTAGTATTTTATTTTACCCTAGGTCTTTGGGCTATATAGTCTCTGGTTCTTGTTATAGGGTATGGGTTCCATCTCATGGTGTGAGTCTTACATCAAATCGCACATTGTTTAGTTACTCTCACAAGCTTTGTGACACTATTGCCTTAGCATATCTTGCAGACAGGAAATCATTGAAGATCAAAACTTTTGTGGATGAGTTGATGTTTATGTTTATCTTTTGGTATTGTGTAGACTACTTTCCTGTATCAAAGATACTAGGAAGAAGGTTTGAAGGCTCTATGTAGGCACTAGCTTGACCTCTCCATGTTTAATGAGTTGTCTGGGTATTGTCCTCGGCAATGGAGCTTTGCTTTCAGTTTATGGAGAGCATCCTAGTGCCTGGGCAGAAGTCTAATTGTTTGAGGATTCTCATCTAACCCTTTTGGGAACTCAGATAGATGTAACCCAATTTTCCACTGATGCTGCACCATTTTAATTAATCAGTGAAAATTTCCTATTACTCTTATCCAATATTACACACTCTCTGAAGACAAAACTCTCCATTATCAACTGTCACTCTTGATTTTGAACCACACAAATAAAAAAAAAAGAACTTTCTTAATAAGTCTATATTTATATAACTTTCAGGGATTCCATCCTCTTAGAACAGAAGGACATATCATGCTTTTGTTTGTTTGCAGAGGATTTAATAAAGTTCTTAGTGGGATACAGGGCATTTAACAGCAAGACATGATTGGTAGACAACCTTGAATTTACCTAATAAAAGCTAACATTTTAGAAAGATATTTTATTGAGGTATGAATAGACAACCATCATACTTTGTGTATAGGTAGTTTGCTTATTGGTTAAGTATGCATCCTTAAAGCTTTCCCATTATATTAGCCATCAATAATACAGGCACTCCATTTATCCATTATTACTCATAGGTTCTTCATATTCTTTGTATTAGAATGTTATTATTGTTTGTGGGAAATAACTTAACACACAACTGAAAATGAACTTTCTTGGCAAATTTTGTCATCAATATGCAATTCTTATGTGTAGTCTCAATGCTCTATACTACATCTGCAAAAAATTATCATTAATAATTGAAAAATAATTCTCTGAAGCTATCCCCTCCCCAGTACCCATTCTTTAGCTATGTACTGACACACATATGATCCCAAGTGAGCTAATGGTTTTTGTTTGTTTGTTTGTTTGTTTGTTTGTTTTGCCAGAGCTGAGGATCAAAGCCAGGGCTTTGTGCTTGCTAGGCAAGCCCTCTACCACTGAGCTAAATCCCCAACCCCCCAAGTGAGCTAATGGTATTTTATGGCTTCTTTAATTTTTTTAGTAATTAACTTTTTAACACTTGTAATTTAATGCCCATAAAATATGCCCACTTGGACAAATAGGTTTTTTTTTGGTTTTGGTTTTGGGTTTTTTTTTTTTTTTCTTGTGGAAACCAAATGAGAAAATACATGTAAAATGGCAACTTCATGTAATTGTTTGAAGAAATGAGATGTGAACTTGAATTATTTACTAGATTAAATTTTTAAGATACTTCCTTTATTCTTTAGATTCAATTTTTTTTTGCAACATATCATCTTATAAATTCTATAGGAAAGTGCCATCAGTAAGTATTGATCCTCTAATTTTTAAACTAATATGCTAAAATTTTCGATGGAAGTCCATATACCAGGTCAAGATTTACCTGAAAAGAAAAGAAGGAAGAAAGTAAGGTCAGGTCTCCAAACTCAAGTGTAAATAGACTTAAGAATTTCTTTTGAAGTGTAAATAAAGAGGAAAAATAAATATCAGATACTACACACTAAAATATTATTCTTGCTTATTTTAAATTTAATTCATCTCATATTATCAAGTAACACTGATACAGTATCTGTTTTGTCCATTTTAAAGATGAGAAAACTTAAAATCACAATAGGCTGTATACTCTGTGGACAACAGAAACTTTAAACACCTCATACCACATCCACGAAAAGCAGCAATCTGTGTCCATATGGGACTCTAGAAGGCATTGGAGTATATATGATATATCATATAATCATAATAGCACTGAATTATGGGAAAATCCACATTGGCCATGGGTGATTTTGCATATCTGTACTGAAAATGATACAATTGAGACCAAACTTATAGATTCAGGTTTTCATTTCTGGTCTACTTTTTAAGGTCAATTGTAACTAGTGTTTATTACACTGTTTCCTGAATAGGAACATTAGTAGCTGCACTAGTACTTGTTACTAGAAAGTATTTTGTACACCTTCCTATGATTCTCTGTGGGATCATACCCATAGTGGCATCAATCAACATCTACTTTCTATCAGAGACTTTCAATCTTCCACTTTCTGACACTATCAAGGATTATATATATATTTGTATTTAAATATCAAATCCCCTAGCATCCTGATATAAGTTTGCCATTGAAAAAAGTGTTTATTTGTCTATAATTTCATATAATCTGTGACTTGGAATACATAATTTCTATATTGCATGATAGAAAATTGAATAGGTTTTTTATATCTGTATATCATTTATCTATTCAGATATATATATATATATATATTACATAAAATCAGAAGTATATATATGAAAAATACACAGAAAGTGTTAGAAAAAACTTGATATGGAGCCCAAGTCATTTGAAACCAAATATTGTTTTATTTCTGCTTTTCCTAGTGGTCTTTAATGTTATATATTAAGCATTATCACTATAGTTGCATAATCAAATTTAAATCTTCCCAAGTACCTGTGACATAGCAGTAACCAATAAAGTAATAGCTATGTTATTTATACTTAAATTTAAATGATTTCTTTTATAATTTTTAGACCCTTAAAACTTTTAACACAATGTTTTGATGGTGGTGGTCATAGATATGAGACTATGCATGTAATATTTATGAGAAGATTTTGATGAAATAATCTATCTTTTCCTGAAACATCAATCATTGACGTGGTAAACAGCAATGGATATAATAAACATTTTGTTAACTGTTTCCTATTTCATCAGCATGGAAAATTACAAACCCTTTTAGAAGAATTTCATTTGTATTTTCCCACGTAATTAGTACTGACACCTCCTAAGGTCTGTAGTGCTTTTATGATTAATATATCGATGAAACATGAGATAGTTTAAGTAAATTATTCAAAGGTTTCATAACCAGATAATATTTAAGTTTGCATTTAATTGAATTAGACTTTGATACCTTTTTGGGGACACAAATGAAGATGCAACAAAACGCTTAAGTTATTGAGATAAAACACATTGACTAATGTGTTTAGCCATGTAGGTGAAGAACAGGCTTGTCTTAGATTTCCAGATTACAGTCCATGATTGAGGGAGGTCAAGAAACCTGAAGCAGAGATTAGGAAAGATTACTGTTTACTGGGTTGCTCTTGGGCTTATATTCAGCTATATTTCTTACACAGGCTAGGAGCCCCTCCCTGGCCAGGAAATGATGCTGCCCAGAGTGGGCTGGCCTTTCCTACAACAACCAATGACCCCCCACCCCCTGCAAAGACATGTCTGATCTGATCTGGGTAATTCCTCAGCTGAGACTCCATTCTCAGGTGACTGTTGGCTGTGTCAAATTAAAATTTAAAGCTAACCATTACAGTATTCACATACATATTTACTTGGTATCAGTAAGATATTGCTTTCTTAAAACAAAGCATACTATATATACCACCTTAACTGTCATCTCCACATGACGAACTTGTTGCCATCTCATCATTGTATACCCAAGTCCCAGCTGCTGACATAATTAATGACTGACATAGATCTACTGACATGCCAGATGTCCACTATGCTCTTTTGATCTTCAGACTATAGTTTTCAGATCAAGATGAAATGAGTATTTCATGTTTCATACATCTTCTTTCATAAAGTGGGAATTATTCAGGGAAAGTAATACTTTTCCGATATGCTAAAATGAGTATAGAATAAAGGTGTAAAGATTTTGATATTTTTATTAAAAACTCTGTTTTTTAGTAACTGTGTTAGTTGTGTGAGTTACAAGAGAACTTAGAGTTTCACTTGGCCATCTTTAAAATGGTCATGTTAATTAAAGACTATTTCTTTAAGAATATGTTGGGAAGTCTGAATGAATATTTGAGAGATGTGTAGCTTGTGTAGTACAAATAATCTCTACTTCTGTATTTTTACCATTTCTGTTTCTTTTATTCCTGGAACAGATTGATGAATAAAAGCATTAATGAAAAAGAAGGGCAAGATTTCTTGGAAACTACAGGATGCTAAAGAAGCCAAAATCCATAGGGTTTCCACAAATACAAATCCTCTTTGTCCTGTTCTGTACCCTAGAGACTTCACCCATTGAAGGACATTCACAAATACACTTATTAAATGAACCTATTGCAAAAGCAAATCTTCACAACATAGATGAAAATTTATTTATAAACCAGGAGTACAGGTTCCTTTCATGAAATAATTAAAACAAATCTGTGCAATAAATACTTTTTCATAGTATTAAATAGAACAGGTTATTTTAAACTTAAGAACAAACTATCCAAGAAACCAATTGATTCTCATTCTGTGCTTGTCTTGAAATGTGTATATTTTGATTTAAAAATATTGATGAGAATAGCATAGGAAATTTAGAGACTTTGTTGAACAACATGATAATCATTTAGAGGATGAATTCACTACTATGATTTTTATTTTCTTGGTAATTCTTTTAAAAATTCCCACATATTGACAGTCACATGTATAATGAATTACCATGTTTGTAGACACCAAAGAAAATATATTCATAATGACTAGAATTGAGCATCATCATAACTAGGGATTATAACTCAGACATTTTTTCTTACATTTTTAGTAGTGAACAGTGAGTTAAGTACATCAGGTGAGGGGTAATATCAGTGAATTTCCAGATGTTAAAAAGCACATGATCAATATTTGCATTCCTTCTGCAAATTTTCTAATAAAATCATGATTGGAATAAACAAATTAGACATGATGATAAGGCTCAGATAGTTTACATTCTGGAAGCCTCTAGGTCAGGTCATTGTTTCATATGTTATCCTTTAAAGTCCACATGAATCACAGATATGCCTTGCAATCTCCTTACATGAATTCCACATAGAAAGACACATGAAGCACAAATGATGAACATGGATGTGGATTAGAGGGAATGAATTTTCCAAGTTCAGGATACTTGATAAAAGTTTGAGGCTGATTTTCCCCTTCAGTAATTTATAAACCAATTCTTATTTTCTGAAAGTTGTCCACAGTAAGAATAGTGCTATTTTTTCCCCCTGAAGTTGATGTGTGTTTGGAGAACAAACTATACATTTGTTAGTATGTTTATAGTTGCTCAAAGAGAAACTGCTTACTAATTTAATCCTCTAAATAATGTTATTGTGAATGTGATAGATTGTTATATATAACAACAACAACAACAACAACAACAATAATAATAATAATAATAATAATAATAATATTTCTCACAGCTCCAGGTGTTTCTACAGTGGGAAGGCACTGAAGTTTTAGAATTCAGCAGATAGACTCATGGAAACAAACACAGAAAACCAGGCAGTTTATAGAGGAGAATCAAGGGACAGAAAGAGCTTCAGCACCCCATATACCTGAAAGCAACTGGTTATAAACTGTGGCTGAGCTGAAAGCAACAGTGAAAGGCTCAAACAACAACAACATTCACAGCCTCCCAACATTAAGCAGAACCATGATCTCACCAGACATGGAGCTGGAGTCTCTAGCATGCTGGCACAAACCATGCCCCCTCTTCTTTCACTTGTATTTGGTTGCACTGATGGAATAGGATGACATTTTGAAATGATTCATCTGGGCCTTTGGCTCAACCCTTAAAAATCTCTCTATTGACCTGGATCCAGGTTCTCCAAGCAAAGGTCATGAACCAATCCTATGATCCTATAAATGTTAGCCTGGAGAGATATGCCAATTGTTAGGTAACGAGAAGCAGGTCAGAGATGTAGGAAGGGAAGTGGTTTATTCTCTTTCATGGCCATTAATTAGGAAAGCTAGTTACAAGAACTCCAGCATGGGAAACAAGTGGTCATACATAGTTACTCACTGATGCGAAATTACAATAAACAGAGAAATTAGGATAGGCCACACAAGCTTTGGTGTAGATGGCTGCAACCTCATAATGTGTCCATACCCTAAAACCAGAGAGTTGATCATTCTTGGGGACTTCAGACTAGTTGGCATGTTGGTAGAAAGCTTGCCACTCATTCAGTTCCACCTTGAAGGGTAGGGCAGTGATTAGTAATTGAACCCCTCCATTTCTTATAGTCCTTCGAACAGACCAGATTGCTTTAAACAATTACATCTAAGTTTTCATTCTGATTTTACTGTAATTTTTCTGTTCTCTTATTTCACTCTCATTTCTCTTATTTTTTAATTTATAATTTCTTTATCTTCTTTCTTTTCCTATTTTCTTTTTAAAGTTTGGTTCCCACCACAAAAATCAGTCTAGCCTGGGGCTTGTGGTTCCTGTGACTCAGTCTGATCACAGGCAGTAGCACTAACACTCAGTTTTTAAAATTGAATTGTTTAGCATCTTCTTCTCCTTTCTACTCACCTCTTTTCAACTATGTTTTCCAACTGCAACTGTTTTTTTGCAGTTTTTCTTCTTTTATTTCTTTATTCTCATCTTTTCTCCTCTTATTTAGTTCTTATTTCTATTGCTCTTTGTTGATTGGTTTTCTTCTTTACTGTATTTTTTCATGTGATCATTTCTATCTTCTTTTCTTTTTCTTCAAATTTATTCTTGTGTTTAATTTTCTTATCTTCTTTTCTAGTATTATTACTTGTATCAATTTCTAAAAATAGCATTTTCAATTTTACATTGAGAATTTCATGTAATGAATTTTGAACACAATAAACCCTAGTTCAACTCCTTTTCAGATCCACCCTTTCTGTCCTCCACCTCCCTACCCTTCCAATTTTGAGGTTTTCTCTCCCTTTCCAACCTTTTTCACATAGTCCGATCTGTACTGCCTAACTATTCTTGGGAGCGGGGTGTGCATCAGAGTGTGTTGGAACAACAGGCGTCACACCATTAAAGAAATCCCACCCCCAGCTATAAAATGCTAATAGTTCCTCAGCTAGTGGTAAGATTTTGTGTCCACTTCTGCACCACCTTTCTAGAACTTTGTCAGACTTGTTTGCCCAGATGTTTTGCATGTTGTCACAATGTGAATTAATATGTACAACTACTTTGCTGTGTCAGGGAAACACTGTTTCCTTGAATTTATTCATCACCTCTGGCTCTTATAATGCTACCCTGTCTGCCAAGATTTCTGAGCCTAAAGGGAAAAGAGTGTAATATGTACTTTCCATTTAGAGTCTAGCAGTTTAGAGTCTCCTACTCTTTGCATGTTGACCAGTTGAGAGTATCTGTATTAGTTTCCATTAACTGCAAGAAAAACTTCTCTGATAAGGGTTACTGATCTACAGGTGTAGCAATAACTCATTATGAGGTTATTTTAATGCTAGGTCTATTTAGCAGAATAGTAGCACTGTGTTCTCTGGCCATTCTAACCACAGGTTCTTGATCCCTTAAACAATGTCAGATATAATTTCGAGCCAATGGAACTGGCATTAGATCAAAGTAAAAAATGAATTGGTTACTCCAACAACATTCATGCCACTATTGTGCCAGTGAGTATAATCTTATTATGGCAGTTGTCTTTTGAAGTTTGCAGGATTCACATCTGAGTGACAGTGATTATTACTTTTCTCCCTCTGTAGTGTCCATAGCATCTTTCAGCACTATGAAAGCCAGACAGTAGGGATGAAATATCCAGGTGAGTAATAGTTGGCTTTCTCTATGTTCTCAGACTTCAATATTCTTATCTTAGATGTTCTATTTCCAGCCAAGGCTATCTCTTTTTCTATGAGGGTACAAAATAATTCTTATAGAAGGTAAGTTTCTATCTTTTCTCTGGTAAGAGCCTAGGAAATTTACACTTACCATAACAGCCTCAAAAGTAGGTCCACAAGGCAAACAAAAGATCTCAATAAAGAGATCAATTGTTGTTCTTGTGTTAAATGTAAGTATCAATTAACAATAATATTGAGAATTTGGAGAGAACTGTGGTTGTGGTTTACTATCACATAAAATTATTACTCTATAGTCTACATGACCCCAGATGTCAATTTCTTATTGAATATCAAAGACTTTTTCTTAATTCATATACTTTTTAAATTTCAAAAGTTTAAGTTAGCAACTTGGAGCTTTATATATATTTATGCAGTACAATCTGCTCCTACAATTATTAATAAAATTTGGTATAATTAAATCACTTTAAGAACATATTTATACATAGCTATCAATTCCAATAATATAATAAAACCAATGTAATCTCTAACCTCTTCTATGTTCTTTCATTGTTTGTATAAAGTTAACATCTGTGTTTTCTTTAATGTAGGTGAGTTAATTTTTGTACATGATTTGTAAAGAGTTACCATATTATTTTTCTACCTGTGCCTTGCCAGTTTTCATAACACTATTTATTGATGAGGCTATCTTTTCTCTACCATGTGTTATTGGTACTTTCATTCCAAGTGAATTCACATAAATATGTGTGTGTGTGTGTGTGTGTGTGTGTGTGTTTGTATGTTTAATTGAGGCTCTTTATTCTATTCTCTATCTTTTTTTGAATGGCCTTTGGTGTGAGTTATCCTTCATATTCCAAATTCTGAAAGACCAAAACTGTCAGTGCAAACTATTAGAACCAGGAAAACTATCTAGTCATCAGAATATATAGCACTAGCAAAAAGCACGTGAATTGAAGAATGTAAATCAAGTTGATACTGACCTGGACGCTTCATCTCTCCTGTCTAGCTTTCATAGTGTGGGAAGTTTCTATGGGAATCATGTTTACAGATAATTCATAAAATAAATGAATAAAAAAGAAAATAGAATTCTGGGAGGCAGTTGTACATGTGTTTAATCCCAGCACTTAGGAGGGAGATCCAGGTGGATCTCTGTGAGTTTAAGGCCAGCCTGGTCTACAGAATGAGTTTCAGGACAGGCACCAGAAACTACACAGAGAAACCCTGTCTCAAAAAACCAAACCAAAACAAAACAAAAAAAGAAATAGATGCTGACACATTCTCACATTTCATTCCACAAATATCATTTACATAGTTAAATGTTCTGATCCTTGTTATTTTTCTCTTGGCGAAAGCATCCACCTTAGCTTTTGTTTTTAAAAATATGACCTTTGAATTTTCTAAAATTGTAATTCATAGAGACATAACTTACAACCTACTGTTGGCTAGACAGATTACCCTGTAATGTTTTTCCACTTCAATACACATTTTCATACATCCAGGCTACCAAATAACACTGAGATTTCAGAGTATAGTCAAAAAATTATATTCCATCCCTTCCTTACATCTCTAGGGGAAACAAGAGCAATAGCCCCATCAATAGCCTGTAATATTTTGGAAGTCCTTTGGACAAACCTGACCAACAACTCAAAAGATTACTTGAAGTAATCTTTTTATTTAGATGACCTTTGAGCCTTGGAGGGAGCATTGTCAGCCCAGGAAAGAAAATTTGTTTTAAACTATATATGTATATTTATATTCAGAATTATCTTTATTATAGATTTGTTTTAATGCTTCGTTACAATATGCAACTTGAAATTTTCTGTGAGCACTCATACAATTTTTATAATGTTATAATGTTTAGTTGTAAAAAATGAAAAAGGAGGCCAGGTGGTGGTGGCACACACCTTTAATCCCAGCACTCAGGAAGCAGAGGCAGGCGGATCTTTGTGAGTTCGAGGCCAGCCTGGTCTATCGAGCGAGATTCAGGAAAGGCACAAAGCTACACAGAGAAACCCTGTCTCAAAACACCCCCCCAAAGAAAAAATGAAGAAGGAAAAGCAAGATAATCAGCCAACCTAAAATTTCAGATATGCATAATTTAAATATAAAGGAACAAATACATATTTATGTCATTCTGCCTGCATTTATTAAATTTTTCATTGTTTGTATGATACTGAAATTTAACATGGTCTCTTCTAGTTTGACTGAAAATCACAATACTGTACGATGTAGCTTTTAGATTACTATGATTTTTCTCAAATTTAAAACAAAAAAGTTAAAATTCACATATAGTTTGTATATTTTGTGTATGATTTAATATATTTAAATATACAATATGTAATTTGAAATGTCTATAATTTATCTAAAAGGGAGAATAATACATTATGTAAAATCCATTAGCTGATATTTAGTATATTTATATAGCTAGAGGTTCATGTTTGAGGAAACTGTTTCTGATTTTTAAGGTCAACTCTACAAGGCAGTTAGAATTTTATTGGCAGAATACCAGTAGTAGTGTCTGTGTTAATATCATATCTAGAAGATACTTTGTATACTTCCCCATAATTCCTTATGAAACATTTCCTATAACATCCTTAATATGAAGCTAATTCCTACCAGAGACATTTAATTTTCCACTTGTTGATACCATCATAGATATGAAGAAAAGATAAACTTATATGTAGCCATCTTATTTGAAGATAAACTAGGAAATTATAAAATGATTTAGCATTGTATTACATTCTATTTTTAAAAGGTGAAAGGATATAATATTCTAGTCAGCTTTTCTAATTTTCTTTGTGGTGATATATGGAGAAACTTCATGTGGTATGTACTTATGCTTTGCATTTATAACTCTTTCTTGTATTTATTTATGAATGTTTACTATTATACAAAGTAGTGACATCTTCATGTGATTTTAAAACTTCAAAGTATTTCCTTGTGCCTCATTTTATCTTATCTCAAGTTAAAAATCATTGTATATGTATTGAAAGTGGAAAAAGGAGATTATTAATGTCATTGAGTTTTTATTTTCCTTTGTAACTAACTATAGTCATCTCCAGCTTCTTCTATCTCCTTTCCTCTCTGACTCCATCTTCAAGTGATTGTGAAGTTCTTCTCCAACCTTTTTTTTCTATAATTGATCTCATTATCTCAGTCTCCCACACCAGCAGGAATTTCCTTGGAACTCACTAGCTGAGCAGGTGAGGGAGATAGGTACTCTAACTGAAGACCTTCAGCATTCCCTCCTCTCCTCCAAATCTAAACCACACACCTGCTACAGCCTTCTTTTCTTTTGTCCTGATGACATCTCCTGTGAATCCCACAGACCTTCTCCTCCTAACTCCCCCCCACCCACTCATTGCCTTTTCTTCATTCTCCTAAATCCAGCAGGTAATTCCTACTAATCCACAGGTCACTCTTGCCAGTAAACCAGAGAGTATGACTGATTTTCTCCTCTCCTGTTCCTCTGGGTCCAATGCCTCAGTCTCATTCCCAGCTCTGTAGTAGACTTTCTTGTGTGACCTCTCTTCACTGTCTAGTCCCATTCTAATGAGTCTAAATAAGCAGATCCTGGTGGAATGCTTTGCTTTCCCACTCCTATAAACTCATCTAGGTCACTAGCCATCTCCCAATACCCAGAAACACAATTTATCTAGTATCCTCAGTGGCCACACCTATCAGATCCACAGAAATTTTCATTCCAGGAAATACACAATTGTCATACTCTCCTAAAATCCAGATCATAAACAGAAACCAAGGAACAAAACATCTACTCAACAAAGACAAAACCAAAACCAAGTATCAGCACCTAGAGCTATAATCATCCCATCCCCAGACTCTGACACCAGAATAAAAACATAATCAATAACAGCCAGGACAGTATGTTTCCACTAGAGCCCAGCAATCCTACCACAGCACACCCTGAGTATTTCAACGTAGCTGAAATACAAGAAAAAGACCTGAAAATGGCCCTTATGAATATGATAGAGGTCTTTAAAAAGGAAATGAATAAATCCCCTAAAGAAATCCAGGAAAACACAAACAGAAGAAGGAAATGAATAAAACTATTCAAGACCTGAAAATAGAATCAATAATAATAATAATAATAATAATAATAATAATAATAATAAACAAACTGAGGGAGTTCTAAAAATGAAAAATTTAGGAATTCAAACAAAAACTACAGAGCCAAATTTCATCAACAGATGGAAGAGAGAACCTTAAGTATTGAAGATAAGATAGAAGAAATGGACACAAAGGTCAAAGAATGTTAAATCCCAAAAAAAATCCAGAAAATCTATGGCATTATAAAAAAATAATATTGAATAATATTAGGAATAGATGAAGGAGAAGAAATCAATATCAAATACTTTCAATAAAATCATAGAAGAAAATTTTCCTAACCTAAAGAGGGAGATGCCTACAATGATACAAGAAGATTACAGAAATCCAAGTAGACTGGACCAGTTAACAAACTCTCTCTTGACACAGAATAATCACAACACTAAATGTACAGAACAAAGAAAGAATATTGAAGGTTGGAAGGGAAAAAGACCAAGTAACTAACATATAAAAAAGACCCAATAGAATTACACATGACTTCTCAATAGAGAATCTAAAAGACTGAAGGTCCTGGACCACAGTCTCTAAGGGACCACACTACTACTATGCCCAGCCTACTATACCCAGTAAAACTTTCAATCACCATAGATGAAGAAAATAAGACATTCTAAGATAAATCCAAATTTAAGTATTATTTATCTAAAAATCCAGTCCTGCAGAAGGTGCTACAGGAAAAATTGCATTCTAAGGTTAACTACAACTGTGTAAACACAGGGCGTAAATAATTTCAGACCAGAAAATTTAAAAGAAGTGAAACACCCACTACCATCATCATCACCACCACCACCACCACCACCACCACCACCACCACCACCACCACCAACACCACCACCACCAACAACAACAACAAAATAACAGGAATCAACAATTATTGGTCATTGATTTCACTCAGCTACAATGATCTCAATTTCCCAGTAAAAAGACACATCCTAACATAATAGATGTGAAAACAGGATCCATCCTTCTGCTTCATCAAAGAAACACACCTCAACATTAGGATAAATATTACCTCAAGGTAAAGGATTAGAAAAATATATTACTAGCAAATAGACCCAAGAAACAGGCTTGTGTGGCTTTTTTAATCTAACCAAAACTAATCAGAAGAGATAGGGAAGGACACTACATATTCATCAAAGGAAAAATTCTCCAAGATGACATTTGATTTTTTAACACCTATATTCCAAATACAAGGCTACCTAAGTTTGTAAAAGAAACACTACTACAGTTTAAATTAAATATTGAGCTCACACACTGGTAGTGGGAGACTTCAATATCCCACTCTTACCCATATATGTAGGTCATATAGACAAAAACTAAACAGAAAAATGCTGAAGGTAACAGACTTTATAAAGCAAATGGGTCTAACAGAAATTTAGAGAGCATTTAATTCAAACACAAAATAATATATTTTCTTCTTTGCACATTATTATATTTTCTCCAAAATTGACCATCTACTCACACAAGAGGCAAGTTTCAACATGCATAAGGAAATTGTAGTAACTCCTGCATCCTATCAGACAAACACAGATTAAAGCTAGATATCAACAACAACAAAAAGCTTACAAACTCATAGAAGCTGAATGAAAAATGGGTCAAGACAAAAATGCCTGTACTGAATCCACCAGGTTTAAATGAATCCCCAGGGGTGTCTTGGTCCTGGAGGACATGGGAATGGAGAGGAGGGGCTGGGGGGAAGGTGGGATGGGGGGAGGAGGGGGGAGAGCAGGGGAACCCATGGCTAATGTATAAAATTCAAACACATAATAAAAAAAGAAAAAATAAAGGAAGAAATTAAAAACTTTCTACAATTGATTGAAAGCAAATATATCACAAGCCCAAACTCATGGGATACAATATAAGTAGTTCTAATGGGGCAAGCTCATAGCACTATAGGCCTATATAAAAGGCTGGAGAGATTCCCATACTAGCAATTTAAAGAAGAAATTGCACCCAAGAGGATTAGAGAGCAAGACATAATCAAACACAGTGCTAAAACCAATAAAATAGAAACAAAGAGAACTATACAAAGAGTCAATGAAACAATGAGTTACTTCTTTGAGAAAAGACAAACCCTTATCTAAATTAACTAATAAGCAGGGAGCGAATACTCAAATTTTAAAAAGTCAGAAATGAAAATAGGGACATAACAGATACTAAGAAAATCCAGAGAATTGTAAGTACATTCTTTAAAAATTTATATTCTACCAAATTGGAAAAATCTAAAAGAAACTGATAATTTTCTTGATAAGTCTGACTTGATAAAGTGAAATCAAGATAAGATAAGCAATTTGAAGAGATATATAACACACAGTAAAATAGAAGCAGCCATTAAAAGTCTCAAAAAATCCAGGTAGTTTTAGTAAAAGTCCTACTAGACTTTCAAAAAAGAGATAATGCTAATACTCCTCAAATTATTTCACAAATTAAAAACAGAAGGAATATTTTCCAATTGATTTTGTGGGGTAACAGTTAACCCTAATACCAAAACCACAAAAAGACCTAACAAAGAAAGAGAATTGCAGACCAATTTCCTATATTAATATAGATGCAAAGATACTCGCAAACCAAATTCAAGATCATATCAAAAAGATCATCTTTCATGATCAAGTAGGCTTCATCCCAGAGATGCAGAGATGGTTCAATAGAAACAAATTGAAATAAAAAAACCACATGATCATCTCATTAGATACAGAAAAGACCTGTGACAAAAACCCAACATCCATGCATGATAAAAGTACTGGTGAGATTAGGGGATCAAGAGACATACCTCAACATAATAATGGCAGTTTACAGCAAGTCCACAACATCAACTTGAATGGAGAGAAGGAACTCAAAGCAACTCCACTAAAATCAGGAACAAGATAAAGTTGTCCACACTCAACATATCTATTCAAAATAGTACTTGAAGTTTTAGCTAAAGTAATAAGAAAACTCAAAAGAGATGAAGGGGATATAAATTGGAAAGGAAAAAAGTCAAAATTCCTTTGTTTGCAGATGATATGATAGTATATATAAGCGACCCTAAAATTTCCACTAGGGGATTTCTGCAGCTGAGAAACAGTATTACCAAAGTGGCTAGATACAGATTAACACCCCCCCCCCATCAGTAGCCCTCCTATATACAAATGACAAATGAGCTGAGAAATAAATCTCAAAGCAAGTGAAACTTGTAAGATAAAAAGTTCAAGTCTTTGAAGAAAGGAATTGAAGAAGATATAAGAAGATGGAAAGATCTTCCATGCTCATAGATTGGGAGGTTTAATATAGAATAAATGAGCATCTTACCATAAGCAACCTACAGACTCAGTGCAATCTCCATTAAAATTCCAACACATTTTTAACAGATCTTGAAAGGATATTTTTCAGCTTCCCATATAAACAACAACAACAACAACAGCAACAATAACAAATACCAGTGTAGTTGAAGTTTTCTCTGGTCCTGCCCAGCCCCACAAACCCCACAGCCAGTTATAAAATAATCACTCAGAAGCTTATATTAATTAAAACAGATTGTCCATTATCTCAGGCCTACCACTGACTAACTCTTACATTTAAACTAACTCATAATTCTTATTTATGTTTAGCCATGTGGCTTGGTACCTTTTCTCAGTTCTGCCTTTACAACTTGCTTCCTCTGTGTCTGGCTGGTGATTCCTGACTTCCTGTTCCCAGAATTCTCCTCTCTGCTTATCCTGCCTATACTATACTTACTGCCTGGCTACTGGCCAATCAGTGTTTTATTTATTAACCAAATCAGAGCAGCACACATTCACAGTATATGGAGCAACATTCCCATCATACTGGAATGGAAAAAAAGAATACTGAACAATAAAAGAACAGCTGGAAGTCTCACCATTCCCAATTTCAAGTTGAACTACAAATCTACAGTAAATAAAAACACTATGATATTGGCATAAAGATGGGCACATTTATCAATGGAACTGAATTGAAGACCCAGATATAAATCCATACACTTACAGACACCTGATTTTTGATAAGAAGCCTAGAACACACACTGGAAAAAAGAGCATCTTCAACAAATAGTACTCATCTAACTGGATTTCAGCATGTAGGAGAATGCAAATAGATCCATACCTATCACTCTGCACAAAACTCTAGTCCAAGTAGATCAAAGCCCTCAACATAAACTAGGTACATTGAACCTGATAGAAGAGAAAGAGGGAAATAGCTTTGAACTCAGTGGGACAGGAAAAGACTTTCTGAACAGAACAGCTTTAGCACAGGCACTAATTTTAAAAATTAATAAATGTCACCTCATGAAACTGAAAAGCTTATATATGTGAAAGGATGTCCTCATTTGGAAAAAGCAGGAACCTACAGAATAGGAACAGATTTTTTTTTTCCAATTTCACATCCAATAGAGGGTTATATCCAAAATCTATAAAGAACTCAAGAAACTTAATGTTAGAAAACCAAATAACACAATTACAAAATGGGGTAAAGTTCTAAACAGAGAATTTTCAATAGAGGAAAAATCAAATGACTGAGAAACACTTAAAGAAATGTTTGATATCCTTAGCCATCAGGGAAATGCAAATCAAGACTACTTTGACATTCCATCTTTCACCTGTCAGAATGGCTAAAATCAACAATACAAATGACAGCTCATGCTGACCAAGACAGGGAACAAGGGGAACACTCTTTGATTGCTGGCAGGAGTGCAATCTTTATAGCCACCATGGGAATCAGTATGGTTGCTCTTATAAAAAGTGATATGATGAAATTTGGAGGCAAATATATGGAACTAGAAAAAAAAATCATTACAAATGATGTAACTCAAACCCAGAAAGATACATATGGTATATATTCATTTGTATGTGTGCATTAGATATCAGATAACCAAGCTACAATCAGTAGATGCAGAGAAGTTAGGTAGAGAAGAAGTGTTGGTTATGCTTGTGGCACTCGTGGCTGGCCGCCACCTGCGGTGGCCATGCCGACCTGAGGAGAGTGCTGGACTGAAGAATCAGTGTGCCATAGTTACCTTTCTAGAGCTTTATTGGGAGAGAGGGAGGAGAGGGAGAGATGAAGAGAGGGAGAGAGAGAGAGACTGGAGGGAGGGGGAGTACAGGAGTAGAGAGAGAGAAAGGAGAGAGGACAGACTGAAGGAGAGACAGTGGAAAAGGGAAAAGGAAGGCACAGAGGGCCCACCCACTTTTTAGGCTGGGACGCTGTTGCAGACTGGTGATGTAATTAAGGACAGAATCCTTACATCCCAGACTTTTGCTTCTTAAAAAAAAAAAAAAAGCAGGTAGATGGGAATAGGGGCATTGTTCCTCTCAAAATCTGCTTCCAGCTGATTTTTGGATGTCAGTTGTCTCTTGGGAGAATGGAGAAGGGGAGTCTTTTGAGGTAGACAGCCTTGTGGGATGCTGTTCCGGGGTAGACAGGTATTGTGGGATATTGTCTATCATCCATTTGCCCTGGAGACATGTATCCCTCTTGGCTGTGGCTGGGAACTTTCTGTTGGACAAGACGTTGGTGACACAGAAAAAGCTTAGAGAGAAAAGAATCATTATTATTTTATGTTGGTAGATCCAGCCTGTCCAGATGGATTTTGAAACATGTTATGTCAGAGACTTAAAGCACCTATTTCCTTTACTAGTTCAGCATACAGGAGACAGATGATCAATTGTTAAAAGCATCTCGCAGTAATAGATGTTAACATTAAAGTCTTTTTTATAGTGCCTAGACGCTTTTGGGTCTAGGGGTGTAAATACCTTTTAGCTGTTACGGTTTCTTACTTACTTGATGATCTCTGGACTCTGGCTCTGTGGTGGTCCTGTATCATTGGCTGAACAGTGAGTTAGAACAGGGAACTGGGAAGAGAAAAGCTTGTGATGCATGAGAACTTATTTTTTGGAATTAGGGACAAGGCAAAGTTCAGGGCCCTGTCTGTATGCATGTGAGAAACACAGGCAGTAACTCTAAAGGTACAATTAATTCTGGTGAGGTGTGTAAGGCTGTCCTCTGTACCAGCCAATGAAGGAGAGGTGACATCCCAAAACTCCCAGGACTGAGTCAGTGGCTCTGGTGTCCAGAAGGAGAGAAACCAATCACTTCCCTGCTGCGTTCTGGGTTCCCTGCCATGTCTGTAGCCAAGCCTAGGTCTGCTGGAGGTCTTAGCTTGATGTACCCATGTGTCTTGGTGCCTGGGGGCAGTCAGCTGATTGGTTTTCTTTATAGGTGGCACTTTTTAACAAGGCTGTTGATGGCCTGGCAGGGCATTTGCTAGTCTGTGACCTTTTCCCTCACTTAAAACAGGGACCCAAAAGCTTTTGGGAGTCAGCGAGTACCAGTACTTGGCAATTTTGTTTTCAGGCTTTTATCTCTTCCCCGGAACACCTTAAATGCCACAGACGATCCTTTTGCCTGTGGGGTTAGGAGCCTTGCTCTCCAGATGCTTAAGTTTTAGCCGGGGGGTGGGGGTAGGGTGGGGAACAAAAGACAGATTTTATTCCATGTCTTAAATTTTTTTTCTGATGATTGATGGCTTAAGAACAGCTTTTGGAAGATCTGCCAGTAGGCAGACTATAAACCGATCCTTTTGGAAGGCTTGTTTGAGGCTATAAGCTGATTTTTTGGCTTAGGAGTCATCCTGACTACTGTAAACTTATTTGTTTGGATCCTAGCTGCTACCACCTCCGTCTGTGCTTCTCAAGGCATTTGAGAATGAGTGGGTGAAGTTAAAGTGAGTTAGGGCTAGAAGTCACCCAATTACCCACCCATTTGAGCCCACCCACTGCCAGCAGAAGTCAGACAGAAAAGGTTGCACATGGCAGATGCAGAAGTGGGGAGGGAGAAGGGTTTAGAGCTTTAGCAGAATGCTTGGGGATAAAGTAACTCTTCTTTCCCAGTTCATTGGCAGAAGTTCCCATGAGGCTGTTATGTGGCCAGGTTTACCTGTGCTTACCCCTATCTGCCAATGTAGGTGGTAAATGCATCTGCCCCTTTGTCCCATGGCTGTAGCTGAGAGAAAAATAAAAAAAAAAAAAAATTAAAATAACAAACCAGGATCAGACTTCAATCTTGGGCGTCCCCAAAGAGCTGATCTAAGAATCAGCTCAAACCACGGTTCCTCTTTGTCAAGGGAACATGAGAGCTGAAGCTGTGCTGTAATTGGTTCACCATTGGACCCTAGACAACACTGACCCCCTCGTTAGGAGCAAAAATGTGCCTGCCATTGCCAGCATAACCCAAGGACAACCCCCGGGGTGTCCTTCACAAAGAATATAGCTCAGACTACAGCTGCAAGAATGGCAGACTCACTGTGAAGAATCATGATGGTAGCAGGGTAGCTGGATAGGGGTCCAGCAGAGGCAGCGGTGGTGTATCTGATTCTGTACAGCACCAATGTTGGTTAAGGTTGTGCAGGCACTCGTGGCTGTGGCTGGATGGAAGAGTCAGTGCACCATAGTTACCTTTCTAGAGCTTTATTGGGAGATGGGGAGAGAGAGGGAGAGAGGGAGGGAGGGAGAGGGAGAGAGAGAGAGAGAGAGAGAGAGAGAGAGAGAGAGAGAGAGAGAGAAACTGCATGGAGAGGGGTATGGGAGGAGAGAGAGCAGAAAGGAGAGAGGACAGACTGAAGGAAAGACAGCGGAAAAGGGAAAAGGAAGGCACAGAGGGCCCACCCGCTTTTTAAGCTTGTGATGTAATTTAGGACAGAATCCTTACAAGAAGGATCTGGGTGGACACATAGATCTCCCTGGGAGGGGGAAATCATGTAGGGAGCTGCCATTCTAAGATGGTGCCGACTTCCTGACAGCTTTGCTGTAAACAACTCCATATTTGGCTGTGCTTGCTGGGCTGCGTGCCTCGAGGCTTGCGCATGCGCGTATATGGTAATTTGGTCTTATGTCCTCAGCCTATCCCATGGCTCCCCGTGCTTGCATTCTGGCGGGATCCAATCACAGATTGACCCGTTCGCTTGGTTCCCTATATAAGCAGCTACCTTTTGGTTCTTGGGGCCCCTCACCTCCCGCTCTCCCTCAATCAAGAGGCGCTCCAATAAAGTGTGATCTGAGAAGAATCCTCGAATGGTGGTCGTTCTTCCTCACTGGTCGAGGAGCTCGCCGCAAAATCAAATAGATTTTATAGGTGGACTGGAGGCAAGAGGATGGGAAATGGAAGATAAGGAGGAGAGAGTATTGAGGGAGGGAATGTGGAAAGAGACAGCTAGAATTGAGGGATAATTTAGGGGAGGCATGGAAATGTAGTGCAGTGGGAATGTCCTAAAATATATGAAGGCTATCTAATGAAGTCTCTAAATAATGAGGAAGATGTGGTCCCAACTGGCCATCTCCTGTTACCTAGTGAAGCTTCCCATGCCAGAACTGGGTTACTCAGAATTGTTGACCTACCACAGAAATCCGCAAACACTCTGTGCTGTTCCCATTGTGATCGGTGGCTTGAGGCCCCTTTACTGAAGGCAACACCAGCACAACTCACTGGACATGTGGACAGGCAAGCTGACGCCTATATGGAACCTTCACCCTGAACTTCTAGTGTCTTTGGTAAGAGAAGGCACTCTGTATGCTACCAAAAGAGAAATATAAACCCAACCCAGCACAAACTCTTTGATCCACGATGATGTCTACTTGCAAAATACGCTAGGGCAATGATGGCACAAAGCCTGTAGGAATAACCAACCATCATCTGATTTGACTTAAGGCCCACTCCATGGAATGGAACCCAATCCTGACACTGCTTAGGTGGTCAAGAACCATAGACTTGATAGCCCAGAGTCATAGAGTAAAACCAAATAATACTGGTCTTTAAAAAAAAAAAAGGAGTGACAAAATAATGCCTAGCCCAATGATATTTAGCTATACTCATAGATCCATGTCTTATTCAGCCATGGTCAGAGAAGTTTCTTCCTACAGATGGAAACTGAGAGAGAGAGAGAGAGAGAGAGAGAGAGAGAGAGAGAGAAGAGGAGAGGAGAGGAGAGGAGAGACCTTGGAACACACAGTTTGAAATGGGACATCTCCATCAAACCCCTCTCCTCAGAGCTCAGGGAACCACTTGGAAGAGGAGACAGAAAGCATGAATGAGAACCAAAGTGGATGGGGGACATGAAGAGAATGAGTTCCTCTAAATAAACTAAGAAAAGCTCATATGAACTCACAGAAAGTGATGCAGCAAACACAGGACCTGTAGGAATCTGTACCAGGTTCCTCTCCATATATATTATAGTTTTCAGCTCAGTATTTTTATGGGACTCCCGAGTATGTGAATGTGTAGGTCTTTGATTCTTGTGCCTTCTCTTGGGCTCTTTTCCTCCTACTGGTCTGCCTTGTCCAACTTTGATGTGTTGGTTTTTGTTTTATCTTAGTAATTTCTATTTTATGATGTTTCATTGTTATCTCATAGAAGTCTGTTCTTCTCTAATGAGAACCAGACAGGGGGTGGACCTAGATTGGGGTGGAATGGGGAGGAACTGCAAGGAGTAGAGGGAGGGGAAATGTAACCAGTATATATTGTATGAGAAAATAATCTATTTTCAGTAAAAGAGGAAAATAGAAAAACATCTGAGTATAAAAATTCATTTCTTTAGTGTACAGAATCTAATCATGTGACACAATTTTGTCTTCCATAAATTAAAAGTTAAAGGAAATAAGAAAAAGAAAATTTAAGCTACTTGCCATCAAATACTGTTGGGAGGTATTTGATTACACAGTATATAGATCTGTCACTGTGACTGGTTTAATAAAAAGCTGAATGGCCAATAGCTAGGCAGGAGATACAGGCAGGACTTTTGGGAGAAAGAGAGGAAGGAGGGGAATCTAGAGGCAGGAGAGAGACACCAAGATAAGCAGAAGAAATACAATGGGCATTATGTGGCAGAATGTAGATTAATATAAATGAGTTGATTTGAGTTATAAGAGCTAGTTGAAACAAATCTAAGCTAAAGGTCGAACTTTCATGATTAATAATAAGTCTTTGTGTCATTATTTGGGACCTGGCTGGTGGGACAGAGAAAGTCTTGTTATAAAATACTATCTTGGAATGTCAATATACAGCATGATTCTTGGTTAATTGGGGGTAAAGAATTATGATTTCTTGGTTGAAATGTGTATGTAATAATCTAAGTGTTCTTAAATTTTTAAATGCATGAGGCAAGGTCATTTAAACTCCTTTCCTGGTCCTGTCAAGTCTTTCTTCACAAAGTCATCTCACCATATCAGATGAGTTTCAAACCTTATTGCAGGACCTGTGATGTAAACAGAAAATGCATTTTGTTTAGCCTATCTTGGAAAGTCTTTCAAAATCTGGGCATGATTCCCGTGAACAAACAGTACGTGGCTAATGTGTATACCACACTTTTTTTGTTCCTGTATCTTTATAGCAAATATCTTTATTATTTATTTTCTGGTTTTAATCCAATTATCAGGATTTTATCATCAATTCCTCTGCTTGCTCTAATTTTGACTTATAATTAGAACTCAAAATTTGCCTTTTTGTCTTCTGGTAGCTTGTTCTTGTAGACATTGATCATTACCTTTTCTATGGAACTTTATATTTTTCTGTAGAATCCCTTTGATACTACTTTCTAACTTATTCCTCATTCAAAATACATCTTTAGTCTTCACCATGTAACACAATGTATATGTTTTTATTGCACTTATTCTAATTGTGAGTATGTGTGTGTGTGTGTGTGTGTGTGTGTGTGTGTGTGTGTGTGTGTTTACATACATATGTGTATGTATAGCCTCATGCAATGGCCTGTGTGTGGTAGTCAGAGAAAACCATTTGGAAATTGGTTCTTCCTTTCTACCTTGTGAGTCCTATTACATTGAAACCAGTTTATCAGTCTTGGTGCCAAGCACTTCAACTTGCTGAACCACTATGACATACCCCATGTTTTGTTTTTTTTTTTAATTTAAAAGTTTTTTTATTTTTTACATACTAACCACAGTTCTCCCTTCCTTCACTCCTCCTGCTCACCCCCAACACATCCATCTACTACTCAGAGAGGGTGAGGCCTCCCATGGGGAATCAACAAAATCTGGCACATCAAGTTGAAGCAGGACCAAACCCCTCCCCAATGTATCAAACAAGATTTACTTCCATAGGGAATGAGCTCCAAAAAGCCAGTTCATGCACCAGTGATAATCCTGGTCCTGCTGCCAGTGGCCCCATAAACTGCATAAGCCACACATCTGTCACCCACATTCAAAGGGCCAAGTTTGATACTGTGCAGGTTCCCTAGCTTTCTATTCAGAGTCAGTGAGCTCCAACCAGCTTGTGTCAGCTGTGTCTGTGGATTTCCCCATCATCATCTTGACCTCTTTGCTCATATAATCCCTCATCCCTCTCTTCTACTGAACTCCAGGAGATCCACCCAGTGCTTAGTGGTAGATCTCTGCATCTGCTTCCATCCATCAATAGATGAAGGTTCTAATTCAGGTAGTCATAAAGCAAAGGTTAACAAGGCTACAATCCACAACCACAGAGAAGCTAGGTGACAAGGAGGACCCTAAGAGAGACATACATAGATCCCAATAGGAAAGGGAAATTGATAAGATCTCCTGAGTAAATTGAGAGTGTGTTTGGGAGAGGAGATAGGGAGTAAAAGGGGAGGTGGGAAGAGAACATGAGGGAAAGGGATGGTCTAGTTGAGGGAGGGACAGAGAGGGAGAGCAAGGAAAGACATATCTTGGTAGATGGAGTCATTATGGGTTTAGAGAGAAACATGGTGCTAGGAAAATGCCCAGAAATCTATAAGGATGACCCCAGCTAAGACACCATGGTTTAGCAAACATTGTTTAGTCCTTATTTTTCATGAGACTTACCAGTCTTCAAAATAACTACATAGGCTGTTTGAGTCACTGCCCTGGCCATTAATATAGAATCTGACAACAATTTGAATGGCACTTCAAATAAAAACAGGAAGCCCACACACATTGAAAATGAGTAATAGACAATAGGTGAAAAGAATCTTGATATTTGGAAAAGAATTAGTTTTTTAGTGCTTAAGCTCTGGGAGACTGCTAAGTTCTAGAGTTGTAGATAATTCATGCAACAAAATAATAGCAGAAGCCAAGAGACACGTACAACCTCTTCTCATATGTTCCGTAGACTCTAGTGAAAAAGAAGATTAATAAACAAATCAATACTGCCATTGCTATTCCGAAAAGTACAGAAAAGGTCAGATGCTTAGGAAATCTATCACAAACATGTTACCTAAAAGTCAAGTTCTGAAATAATAAAGAGGGAAAACTATATGAAATTAAATGGAAAACAAACAATGAGCAGTGTTGTTCAAATATTAGATGGTCTTTTAATAAAAAACCCAGAGCCAGATATGAGAGTAAAAGCTGAAAGATCAGAGAAGCAGAACAGCCAGACCCTAGTTCTTACCTCTACAAAATCTTCAGCCTGAAGAGAGTGAGTTCATGTTTCCTAACACCTTATATACCTTTCTCTGCCATGCAATATTACTTCCTCCTGGAATTGAAGGCATGTGTGCTTCCCAAGCAAAGGCATGAGATCAAGTGCTGGGATTAATGGTGTGTGCCACCACTGCCTGACCTCTATGCCTAATCTAGTGGCTCGCTCTGTCCTCTGATCCTCAAGCAAGTTTATTAGGGTACACAATATATTACCACAAAGCAGAGAGGTAATGTTCAGCTTCTCAGGAGGAAAGAGCTATATCAGCATGCTAGGGATACATAGAGCCTGAGCCTGGATGGGCTCAGATAGCAGAGAAAAGGGAAGAGAAAGATGAGCAAAACAAACTTAGGGGTTGATACTCACATTATAACAGTGACTTTGGGAATGAAGTGCATATACATCAGTATGAATTCATTCAAAAGATGTTAAAAGGGAACGACAAATTGATAGTGAATAAACCAGAAAAAAATTAAAGAGAAGGGAGTTTTATAGATGCACAATTGAAACAAAACATTTCAGAAACGAGAATTCCATAGTAGCCACATTGCTCTAGCAGAACACGTCTCTTTTAAAAGTAACCTAGTGGATTACACATGAAAGAGAAAATTCTAATCTGAGTAGCATATAATTGTCAGATACTCAGATGAGGGAAGTCATCAGGATCAAAAAGCTTTTCTCTCACAACTGTACCCTCACAATTAACATACTCTTCTTTTTTCTCACTCACTGAGTTAGAGGTGGCAGGAATTGGAGAGTTGTATGTACCAACGAAACTCTGAAGAAATAAATAAAAGTGTATTTTAAAAACTTCTCACTTGAAGAAAGTTTCATCCTTTTCCATATTATGTGCAATCTCTGGGTTTGAACATCTATTTACAGGATCCTTTCTTTGTATCCCCTACAAAGTAAAAGGGAGGAGCACAGGTCTTGGTGCCACAACATGCCTAGCATCAGTGTAAGTTCAGAGCTTCTTTTGGGTTTATCAGAGTTGCGGTAATAATAAAATAAGTCAACCAAAATCCAGGAAAAAGCAAAGACTGATGAGAACACCAAGAAGAGAACTCTCTCTCCCTCCCTCTTTCTCTCTCTCCCTCTTTCTCTCTCTCTCTCTTTCTCTCTCTCCCTCCCTTTTTTTCCTTCGAGAACTATATTGAGTGCCCAAAAGATAAACTGGGGTAAAGTCCAGAACCACAGGGAAGTTTCCCTTTAAAATAGTCACAGTTGAAGGAAACAGCTGCTTCATGGAGCCCCAAGGCCATCCTTTCCCATGTCACTCAACCATACATTGACAAAGAAAGAGCTGATAGTCCTGCCTCCTTTAGAACTGGAGTAGAGTCAATGTTGTAGGAGAAGGGTACCTCCAGTGGTGGCAGCAAGGGCAGAGCCAGATAGCTAAAAGGCTTTTGTATGGAGATTTCACATGGAGATGCCAGACCAATCTGTACACAAACTTCCTTGTTTGGAGTTTCCAATCCAGCCTGGGGATACTTCATCCCTTTCAAAGCCAGTGCCTCACTGGGATATTCCTTCTCAGCAGTGATTTATTTGTTCTTTGGTATTATTTTTTTTCCTTTTTAGTAATCAATTCTTTGGAGTTCATTAAAAAAGAGTTCACAATTCTCCCACATCCATATCATTGCATTGCTTTCATTTCCTGAATGGATCTAAGTTTGATACAGAATTGGTACAAAAAAAAAAAAAAAAAAAAAAAAAAAAAAAAAAAAAAAAAAAAAAAAACCTGGTACCAACAGACTCAGGGAAGTGAAAACTGGTATTGGTTCAATCTCACTCTTGGGATTAAGCCCAAGAAAATTTGTTTGTTTGTGTTTTACTTACCTCTTGAATGTAATTCCCAACTTGGTCTTGTTGTGGCATTGGAATAGTTTAGTGTGACAGTAGAGGGCACTGGAGGGATGCTGTTGGAGGATGGACTCCTGAACTGACTCGGCAGAGCTTCATCCTGTTCTCTTGTAGGAAGCAGATGCCCGATCCCATGAGGGACAACCCTGGATGAATGTGCATGGTCTTCTCAAGTGGGTATATAGCCCTGCTTGTCTTTTGGGAGGGTCAGTAGCCATTCTCGTTTTCCCAGAAATCTCTCACAGGCTGTCCTCTGGATGATTAGCCTACCTGTCACATGATGGATGGTGATTTCCACTTACTTTCTTTGAGAAAAAGCAGTGACTTTCCCCCAAAGCAATATATCTCTCTATATTTCATGGTTTCCTCCATGTCCAACTCCCATTGAATTCTTTGTGCAATCAGCTGGTTTCTTTTTATTCAGCATGTGTGTGTGTGTGTGTGTGTGTGTGTGTGTGTGTGTGTGTGTGTGTGTAGGGTATATTTATTTATGTGGGCCCAGGCATGTGTGTAGAAGTGAGAGGACTGTGGGGATTGTTCTCTCCTTGTGCCCTATAGGTCCTTGGGATTGAACTCGGGTCACCGTGTTTTGCAATAAGTGACTTTACCCTCTGAGCCATTTCTGTGGCCCATCTCATCCCTTATTTTATTTTATTTTTCTGTTCATAATGTCCTGAGGCCTCCGACTACTTGCTGTAACTGACTTATGCATATGAATGGGATGAAGGATTGAATAATGTTTTTCAGGCCTTTAAGAGCAGAAGAGGTAGGACAACACAGGATAAATTAATTTTTAAGGAGAGGAAGAAAGAAAAAAATTCTAAGAACTAATAAAAAAGTTACAGGATAGCTAAACAATACAGATTAATCATGAAGCAAGACAAAGAAAAGTGCAAAACAAGTGCAATTGCTTCTGTACTTTTCTCTTTTTCACTGTGAGTGAACTAGGAATGAAGTTTCGCATCTCTAGCATATTGGACAAAGTCTTTGCTACTGGGTTTTAAGTGTATCTCAGCTGCAAGATACTACACATTATTATAGCAACAGTCCAACTCTGCTCAACCACTGGTGAATATTTCAACGTACAGAGGTGATAAATGTCCTCACCTGAGGACCCAGTCCTAAATAGGCATGAGTAGCCAGGGAGGACCATGAGCGTTCTCTACTATATCCATAGCAGAGAGAAATGATAAAATTGTGGATGTTATGTCTACACAGAACATAAAAATAGATCACCCCAGACACTACCAAGGAATACATTGTTGACAGGAATGGAAAAGCAGTCACTGAATTTGAAACAGCACATATTCCACTCTAGAACACATCTTCCTGAATTACCAGAGAGATTTCACACATGTGAAACCCCCTGAAAAAGTTGATTAGAGTCTGGCAGAGTACACATTGTGCTAATACCCATGAATTGAAGGCAGATAAAATACAGGGAATGTGTACTACTAGTTCAATTAGGAATTAAATTACTCCTTGAAAACCAAACTGATAGCCTAGGGGTACATCATTAGGAGAAGACCTTCTGCCAGAAGGCTCTAACTTTCATGTATAAAAGCTGCCCATTCCACCAGATTAACAGATCTCAGCGTATTTCAATACATATATAGAGAATCTGAAAATGAGGCACTTGTAAATCTTAGAAATTAAAGTTTCAGATGTAAAATTCAAACTTTGGTAGAAGGTCTTAAGTATATTAGAGCCTGAAGAAAAATTTGATGAGTTATCATATTCAGAAAGTACTAAGGATAAAGTAAGAATGAAATAGAGCGTACAGGAAGTTTAAAAGGACAAACTAATGAAAAATTGATATAGATTTTTTTAAAAAGCAGGAAAAAATCCTAAAAAGCATCGAAAAACAATTCAGTGAAATAATAGCAAACAATTTTCAAAATTTGGGGGAAAATATTGTTATTCAAGTATGGGTACATTTAGAACTCTAATAAATGTGACCACAAGAGAAAAAAATATTACTATGGTAGGCCATAGTAAAGCTAACAAAATATAAAGAAAAAGTGTCTGAATCTCAAGGCACATTTTTAAAGCAAAGATTCAAAGCAAACCTATCAGACCTAGCAGATTCCTGAGCAGAAACTCCAAAGGCTAACAGACTTAGAATGATGTATTTCAAACACAGAAGGAAAGTAACTGACAACTCAGCAAAGTTACCCTTCAGAAAGAGGAAAGTTCTCTTTTAAGGTATTTATAAACTAAAAGAAAAAAAAAATGTCCCTCCAGAGGAATATACAAGCAAATTAAAACTTGGAAGGAATGCCTAAGTCAACCATCAAAATTCTAATACAATTGAAGACAAAAGAAAAAAAAATAAATGAATGAGAAAAAAAGCAACCAAAAGAAAAAACAACTAAATTGAAGGCATGATCAAGTATCTTTCAAGAGTAGATTCTATTCAATTAAAAGACTTTAATCTACCATCTATCTATCTATCTATCTATCTATCTATCTATCTATCGTGATATATCATTTGTACTGAAAAGTGATTTTATTTGTATGTTAATAAATAAAGTTGCCTGGGGGTCAGAGCTAATAGCAAGCCATAGCAGAAGCCGGGCAGTGGTGGTGCACACCTTTAATCCTGATCACATGACAGGCAGATCTCTGTGTGTTCAAGAATACAGCCAGCATGGAGACACAGGCCTTTAATCTCAATACCAATCATAGAAACCTAGAGGTCTGTATAGACAGGCAGTGATGAGGAGGTCATGTGGTTGGTTTACAGCCAATAAGAAGGCAGAACAGAAAGTCAATAAAAAGACAGACACACAGGAAGTAGCTCTCTTTCTGAGGGGAAGGACAACAGTGGCAGCAAAGGGTAAGAAAGGATTTTTAGTATCAGCTCTTAGCTACTGCTCTGACCTCTTGGGTTTTTAACTCTGCATTTGGCTCTGTGTTTCTTATTTAATAAGACTGTTACATCTACATCTATCTATCTCCTAACTGGCAGTAATGTATACACACAAAAAGTAGAAGTGTAAAATTCTATACCAAGATAAAGAAATTCAAAAGCAATCTAGGAGGAAATTTATTTATATTTATTAAAACAGACTTCTGTATAGTCAGAAGAAACAAAGAATATCACTACATCATAAAAAAGAACAGCTCATCAAAAAGTTATAGCAACTGTGCACCCACACATATACATGCACACACGCACATAGACACATTTGCACACCACACACACACACACACACACACACACACACACACACACACACACACGCATGCATGAAGTTGAAGAAAGTCATTTTATAAGACAAGAAGTACTGGACATAAAAAGCAAACAGTATCCAAAACAATCATTGCAAGTGATTTTTTACACCCACTCTTGCCAATAGTTTTACCATCTCAATCACTGTAACAAAAATTAACAAGGAAACAATGGAATTAACTTACATGAGAAATCAAAATGGACCTACTAGTCACACACAACAATTTATCTCATTAATTTATAATAAATATATTTGTTTATTACGTTATGGAATTGTGCCAAAGCAGAACATATTTTACCCCAACTAACTTGATTGTTGCAAAATAATGCAAAAGTTTCTCACATTCTATCATATAATAATAGAATGAAATTAGAAATCATAGGCAACTAAACAGTAAATACATGGCACATGCATGAACCTGATGTTTTCACGTATCATAGTTCATGAAATGGTTAAGTCAAGAAAATCAACATATTGATTAGTTCCTATGCTAAATATTTCTTCTGTACTGAGAATATTTAAAAGCCACTCAGCAATGTTCAAGTATAGAAATAGATGATTATTAGCAATTATTAGTAGTAGTCAGCAATATCTTCCAGTTTCTTATTCCTGCCGTCTAAATGGAGTCTTTTATCTTTAGTCAGACATTTACTAAACCCCACTGTCCCCTTCTAGTAAATGTTAACCACACTTTTGTGTCTCTGTTTCTATTAGTATAGTTTTTTTTTTTTTTTAACGATTCCATCTATAAGTGAGATCATGAAATATTGCCTGGCTCATTTCATTTAGCATAATGTCCTCTTAAGTTTCATCTCTGTTGCTGCAAATGATGGCACTTCCTTCTTTTTAAACATTGCATGATATCCAGTTGACTACATAAAGCAATATTTTTTGTATACTCTTGTGTTTGCTCAAGCTTAGTTTGAGTCTATTTGTGGTGATTGTGAATGCTGTTACCATGAGCGTGTGACTATATTTTCTCTTCCAAATACTAATTTCATTATCTTTGCAGATGAATCCAGAGGAAGGCTGGTTGGTAGTTCTAGCATTTTATGAAGATCCTAATTCATATCCACAGATGGTTTGGAAATGTTTCCTTGAATATGCAAGCTTGCTTTTTACTCTGTTGATTATTTCCTTGGCTTCACAATGGCATTTCAGCCTGATGAATCTCATTAGTCTATTTTTTACTTTTGTTACATATGCCTTGGGAGCTATATCCAAGAAGTCATAATCTAGACAGACATCAAGAAGCATTTTTCTGTTGTAATCTTTTGTTTTTATAGCTTTATATCTTATATTTGTGTTGTTTTCTATATGGAAGAAGATATATTCAATCTCATGCTTCCATGTGTGGTTATCTGGTGTTCCAATACTATTTACTAGAGACTGTTCTTTCTCCTTTGCATAGTCTTGATGGCTTTGTCAAAGTTATATGGGCTACCAGTAAGTAGATCTGTGTGGTGGTATTGTGTTTCCCAAAATATTGTGCACCCTAATAAATTTATCTGGGGTCAGAGAACAGAACAGTCACTAGATACAGAGGCTAGAAAATGGTGGCACTCATGCCTTTATTCCTAGCATTCCAGAGGCAGAGATCTACCTGGATCTCTGTGTGTTTAAGGATAAGGCCAAGCATGGTGACACATGCCTTTAATCCCAGAAAGTGAGCCTTTAATCCCAGGGATAATGGCAGAAAGCAGAAAGGTATATAAGGCATGAAGACCAGAAACCAGAAGCTTTTGGCTGGTTAAGCTTTAGGTTTTCAAGAAGCAGTTCAGCTGAGAGCCATTTGGATGAGGACTCAGAATCTTCCAGTCTGAGGTAACGTATCAGCGAGGAATTGGCAAGGTAAGGTGGCTGTGGCTTGTTCTGCTTCTCTGATCTTCCAGCATTCACTCCAGTAACTGGCCTAAGGTTTGTTTTTATTAATAAGCCCCTTTAAGATTCATACTATAGATCTGGGACTGTATTCTGTTGCATTGAGGTGTGGATCTGCTCATATGCTTGCATCAAGCTGCTTTTATTATTAATTACTTATATTTCGATATCAGATGGTATAACATCTTTGGCTTTGTTGTTAGTGAATAAAGTGGCATTTACTATTTTGGTTCAATTGTGGCTCCATTAGAACTTTAGGATTATTTCTGTGAATTTTGATAATGACTACATTAAATTTGCAAATAATTTTGGTTAATGTGGACATTTAAACGGTATTTATTTTAATGCATACAGAGGGACTATGTTGTAAATGCAAAATATTTTGTCTTCTTCAATTTCTTTCAGTACTATTTTATAGTGTTTAGTTTACAGGTCCCTAACCTCTTTTTAGTCTAACTTTTATAACAATCAAGCATAGTTTACAAAAGCTATGAAACATCAATCATTTCTCAGATTTGAAAACAAAGTTCTTGGAAATCATTACCAGCAAATGGATACATAAACGAAATTATTCTTACAAAAGAGTATAGTTCCTGGCAGAAACATGAATATGTACAAATGAATTGAACTCAATAGCCTTTTTAAGTAGAAAGTGACCACAACTAAGTGGCTAAATGACATTAAAATATATGAAAAATGTTTTCTTAAATTGGTAGCAAATATGGCTATCTAAAAAGTAGCATGATTATACTGTTTTGTAAAAAAGTAAAATGTATACTCTAGCCCTAATCTCCATAAGAGAGGATATATATATATATATATATATATATATATATATATATATATATATATGTATGTATATATAGTTTCTATTTAGCACTGTTCTTTGAAAGGTTTACTCACAGTTGATAAGCTACTGCTGCTAAAACCTTAGCCAAGGGGTCACAAGCCACCAGGAGGTATGCAACAGAATAGGATCCATAGCATCATATAAAGGCATGGAAAAATTTGAACTGGTGAAGCCCAAACCTACCAAAGTGTAACGAACTTGAAGGTAAGGGGCTTTCCCTAAAGCATACTGAAAACAACTTAGTGAAGGTATACATGGACTCATGGATCATCAAGATATAAATTATACATGTCTTCTAATGGAGATAATGTAGCAACTGTCAATGAAGAAATAGCAGTTACTTTTTTTTTTTTTGTTTAAATATCAGTAGACAGGAAAGGCAGTCAGGGAGGAAGAAGTGTACAAGTGAGTTTCCACTGAGACACCTGTCTGTAGGGTAGCAACTTTATTGGGCTGCAGAAGTAAAATAAGTGGCCCAGATTATGTAGTTCTATGTGTTTAAAGAGCATGAAGGGGTTAAAGTTAGGTGAATTACCTTTTTTTTTTTTTTGAGACAGAGTTTCTCTGTGTAGCTTTGTGCCTTTCCTGGAACTCACTTGGTAGCCCAGGCTGGCCTGGAACTCAAAGAGATCCGCCTGGCTCTGCCTCTGGAGTGCTGGGATTAAAGGCGTGTGCCACCACCGTCCAGCGTGAACTACCTTTTATAACATGTTTTCATTACAAGGAAATTGTTCTCATCCTAGTGATGGCCAATGACTCTGAACTGATAATGGTTGCTGATAACTTTTTTTGCACTTTGGAACCCTTCTGAAATGATTGCCCCAAAAGAAATCAGGACCCCAGGAAAGACACAGGGATTGCCCAATGACAGAGAAACGGATGAGATCTACATGAACAACCTGGACGACAGTTAGCTTACTGTGAGTCACTATAACTAAATGCATGTATTAGAAACCAAAAGTTATCCATGGGGAAGAAGAAAACACACTAGTATGTTCTTACAAGCTGACTGAAAAGACAAAGAGAAACAAAGAATAGTACTTAATCCAAAAGAAGCAGAGAAAGAAGTATGGGCAGAAACAAAAAAACACATGAAATAAACAGAAAACAGCCAAAACATTTTAACCCAACCATATCAATAATAACTTCAAACGTCAGTGATCTAAACCAAGGGTGAGAAAAGTACAGCCCATTAGCCAAGTCCAGTCATGCTTGCGTGTTATATATCAATGGTGGCTGCTTTTACACTACACTGTCTGGACTGACTCATTGTGACATACACCCCCTGGGCTGCAAATATGCAAACATTTATGATATAGCCTTCTGCAGAAAACTTTACCTATTTCTATTCTAAGCATCCCAATAATAAAGCAGAATAGTCATCTTGGAAAAAAAATCACAAACAAATTGCATGCTGTCTACAGGAAACTCATTTTAGTTTTTTAAATTCATAGAAGTTAAGAGAATAAGAAAAAAGATAAGGTAGGTAAATTATAACCTTTTGAAAGAATTGAAGTGGTATTATTGCTATCAGAAAAAAATAGACTTTTGAGTAGAGGTTATTTTCAGAAATATAGAAATTGAATAAATTTAATGTAATGAGAAATATTTACTTCTTATAAGTATCCATGTTCTTAAGGAAATGACTTCAAAATACAGAAGACAAATACTAATAGAATTGAAAAAATGGGGAAAATTAGAGAAATCTACATTATATGTGATTATTTGAAAAGTTCAGTTTAAACAAGTTATATAAATAGTGGAAAATCAGTAAACCTAAATACAACACAAATATCATTGTCACAACATTTGACCTTACACACTCTATGATGACTGTTCTTGGCAGAATCAACAACATAAATTATATTATCATGTCACATGCTTTTATTTTTATAATATGCTAATAATAATGAGTATTTGAATATTTTTTCTTCTAGCTCATGCGCAAGCTACATATAAAAACCACAAAGGTACAAAGATGTGGAAGTGTCTAAATCTATAGGATTTCTACTCTATAGTAATTAACTATAAATTAAATAGACAGGAAAAATCAAAAAAGGTTTGAGGTGATGAAAAATGCAAGCATCATGTATGAGTGAATTACAGAAAAAGAAAGTACTGTTGTAGAAAAGTTTATAGCTTTAAATTCATTAAACTCCTGATTTTAACTTTTGCATTGAGTTAAGCTATATGTCTATAAGAAGGTGGAAGAGTGATTAAAATTTAAAAATAGCAAGCAACAAAATAGAAACCAGTAAGCCACAGAAAACCAAATAATACAACCTAAAGTTGGCTCGATAGCTAGCTAGCATTGTTTCAAACTTCTAGAGTCTGACCCCACGAAGTTTATTTTAGACATAGTTAAATACAATGTAATTTTAGAAAATGTTTCCTGGTAACAATTATCTCAATCCTATACAATAAAACTTAAGGCATAACTATATGAAAACTCAACTCAGAGCACATATGACCTTTATCATGTAAGACGGGTCTGTAGTTTAAGGGCCTAGGATCTGGTATGGTCTTGGTCATACAGATAAGGCAGAGGTTAGCAGGCTGCAAAGTACATGTGATAATTCCCCTAAGGGTAAATTCCATTGACTGAGAAACAATGTTCAAGATAAAGTTGTAGGGAGGAAGCATCTGGGATAAATGTACTAATCTGTGAGATTCTTGGCCCTATAGAAAACGCTACAGATCGCCAACCTATTAACAACATCCACTCCCAGCTTCCTGAGTGGAAAATATGTATCCACATCCCATTCATTGAAGAGATAAGCCTGGGAGCTTAGCATTCCTGGGTTCTGTAGTGCTTATCTGTGAGTACAAAGCCCTCCTGGTGTCTCCTACAGGTGCAGACATGTATTTGAGTTCCTGCTGTCAATATGAATCTCCTATTAGATAGCATTTGTAATACTTTCTCCCATTCTATCAGCTGTGTCTTCCTTTTGCTGAAAGCATCCTTCAATGCACCAAAGTTGTACGCTGTTAGGAAGAGTCCTTTACCTATGCTTTGGTATCAGCTTCTCGTATCACATCCACTAAGTGACTAATGAATACAATGCCATAAATATTTCCCCATGTTTTCTTTTTAGACTTTCATCATTTTAACTCAATGTTATGACTGATGCTTTGAAAGGTTTGGAAATATGGGTGTCTTTAAGGAAATATTAGCTTTAATTTTATAAATTTTTAAATTTTGCTTTCTATGTTTACATATTTGTAGCATGTATGTGTGTGATACATATGTCATTGTGTGTGTGTGTGTGTGTGTGTGTGTGTGTGTGTGTGCGCGTGTGTGCAGTCTTTGCACATGCAGAGGCTAGAGAGGTACTTTAGGTGTAAATATCACCTTCCATCACCTCTTCTATCACCTCTGCCTTATTTCTTTGAGCCAGGGTCTCCTGCTAAACCTAGAGCCAGCTTCATGGCCAGCAAGCACCATCAATCCTACTGTTGTAAGCCTTAAGTTACAGACTTGTACATGGTCACTTGGATTTCTTAAGTGTGTTCTGGGGACCTGCTCTCATGTCCCCATGCTTGCTCAGGGAGCTCAGTTACCTTTTGAGTCATCTTCCCAAACCCATGACTTAAATTTTTTTTCTCTATTCAATAAGTCTATTGATATTTACCCACTTGTTAAGATATTTATTTTCAGCTTCCTTTACTTCTCTAAATGTCATTTCCTTTAGTTCCTCTAACTTTTCATAGTATTGCTTTGCGTTCCTGTCTCCTGTTTTTTTGTGTTTAAACTCAAATATACCTCTATTGCCTTATTCATTTCTGTTTTCTACTAAACTCCTGTAGTTATTTTCTAAAACTGGATGTTTTAGGAAATATATTGTAGCAATGTTGGATCCCAAGAACGTGTCATCTAGAACTTTCTGTCATTTTTGCTCATCTTGTTTCTTAAATGATTCAGCTGGATACATTTCCTGATGTTTCTTTTGTTTCATTCAGATTGTGACATCCTCTTGCAAGTTTGTTCTTTGATTTTAAACTGGGTTTCTGGTGTTTCCTTGGGTTAGTGCTGTGAAGTGAAAAGCTACTGACTGGTCAGAGGTTGGTTTCAACTCCTCTGCCTGATTGAGAATTTTATCTTTTTGCATGAGTCCTAGGGTGGCTAGACCACTGCTTTCCTGTTTAGGGAGTTAATGGATTTGACCTCTGTCCAGCCTGGCACTTGTAGCTTAGAACTTGTCTGTTTCTCAGAGGGTGTCTCTTTGTAAATGAGTCTAGCTGTTCGTGGGTGACTGTGAGTTTGGTTGGATTCTCTTTGTCACATTTGTCCCTTATTTCTGTTAATCTTCTGGTGGACATCTCTTTTACAGTCATGTGCAGTAGTGATCCTCTATAAGTTGCATTTAACTACTCTCTTAATTTTAAAAAATTCCTGTGGCACACATTGCTCCATGGTCTGATACATAGAAAATCAAAGTCCTTATGAAGGGAAAGGTTTTGCCTGTCTACCTATGCAGAATCCATACAGGATAAAGCAAGAGCTTGAGCAGGGACTTGGTCTTCATTATTGCCTTGCCCAGGTCCTTTCTACAGGGCAATGAGTTTGAGTGCATATCTCTTGATTTAGAGGGGTACCTTGCTCTACCACCTGCCTATAGTATCCTGTGATACAATTTTTTCTAGAACCCAGAATCAAGGAGATGTTTAGTTTGTATTATTTCCTTGAGTTTTGAACCAATCTAACTTACTCTGATACCCTATAATGGCAGGATTGGTGGGAACTTTAACCCAACAGCTGGACTCAGCAAAGCAACTCTTCCCCAGAGGTGGAGAGATAGGTGGCTACAAACCTCACCAACTCCTTTGTTTCTTTCTTCATGTCAGGATTGAGTATGGAGACATGGCTTTACTCTCTTGTTACCTAATTGGCACAGTGCTTTGACAGCTGTGGAAAAAGCAATCTGCTAATGTCTAATGGTTACAAAACATCTCTGTAACAGCACTGCTTTCTCATGCAACCGTTACTGATGGAAACTCTCATCATTATCACAAAGCCTGAGCAAGTCCTCCACAACCCAGAGCTGCAGGGGAGTTGGAGTGAGAGAGAGTAGCATGAATGTCACATCACTTAAATTATAATTGAGATGGATGAAAATGCCCTTTCTCCCTGCACTAGAAAACCTCAGAAATCTCTACATGACCAACAGCCTCATGAGAGTCCATGTCTCTTGGACTCTAAGAGTCTAGTCATACAATGAACAGAAAATGATAAAACAAAAACAAACAAACCAACAAAAAACAAAGAAGAGACATCGGCCTCCTTGTTGGCTGTCTTTGTTTTCTTGTTATGCTTTGTTCTTCAAATACAAACAGATCCAATCTCTTTCCTATGCTTATGATCCAATTTCTTCACCAACATTTAAAGAACTCTTAGACAAATAGAGAAGTAGATATTAGGCTGATTTCTTGTTTGTCCCTGTACTCTCTGCATTGGAATGTCTGAAGTTTTTAAACAGTTGTTGAAATGATTTATATAATATAATGCTTTAGATTAGACAGTGATTATGTAGTATATAGTAATATGTAGTAAACAGTTTTGAAGTTTTTTGTTTTTGTTTTTTGTTTTTGTTTGTTTGGTTTTTTTTGGGGGGGGGTTGAGAAAGGGTTTCTCTGTGTAGCTTTGCACCTTTCCTTGAACTCACTTTGTAGACCAGGCTGGCCTCGAACTCACAGAGATCTGCCTGGCTCTGCCTCCAGAGTGCTGGGCTTAAAGGCGTGCGCCACCACCACCCAGCAGTTTTGAAGATTTTAGGCTATTTTATTCTCTTCATTTTCCTTGGACAGTTGCGAAGTTTTTCTTTATTATATAGAAATTAGATCCAATGAGACAATTTTTAGTTTTTCCAGTTAGTTTTTTATTTCACAAATACTTGTTATATTTTTGTTTAAACTAAGCCTTTTTTTTTTTTCCTAGTGAATAACCATGCTCTTGGAAATTTCTGGTTTCTCTAAATTTCCACTAATTATGTTCCCAATGATATCCTTTCTTTTTATGACAAACACAATTACCATCTGAAACTGGCATTTTTTCATAACAGCACATATGCATATTAATATGCTTATGTAAATATCAACTCCGATTTTTTTTTTCAGAACTAGCATAATTTTCAGAAGGAATGGCACATCTTTTAATCAAAACCTGTTCTCAGCTTTTAGGAGTTTAGCTTCATCTCGGTTCTGAAGTTCCCTTTTATTTCTCTCTCTCCTCAATATGTGGCAAGTAGGTTTAGAGAGGTTCAAATTTCTTTGATTAGTTTATGTTTGCATGTTAGGTAGAAAATTCATTTTCTGCTATACCGGAATTCTGAAAGGCAGGACCTTGGATAGTATAATGATCAGTTTCCATAAGGGAAACAAATTGAAAAGAATTAAATTTATGTATTTTATTTAAGAATGAATTAATTTGCCACAAGACAACAAATTCATAAAGCATTGGGGGGGCAACTGTTGTGCTTTCAAATCACAAATGATATGCATCCATGCATCCTGACAGTGACACCTGCCAGCTCTCAACAGTAAGGACACAGTCATTATGAAAGTAGGCTAGAGTTAAGATGGACTTTGTTCCAGTACTCAAAACTAAATGAAGAATTTTGGAAGCTCCCCCTGCATGGTGATTGGTAGAAACACTGACTAAAACTCTTAGGAAAGTGTGCACAAAGTACAACCTGCTCATACACTATGAGACTATTTTTGTAAATTAGTCACAGTGATATTAACACATGCAATCTTGCAAAAGACCTATTTTGTTTCATTTCATGTGTATATGTATTTTGCCTGCATCACTAGCCTTTGGTTCCCCCAGAGCCAGGGAGAGAGTGTTGGATTCTCCTGAGACTGGAGTTGTCAGCCACCTTGTGGTTTCTCAGGATTGAACCCAGGTCTTCTTGAAAGCAGCCAATGCTCTTAACTACTGAGCTATTATTCCAGCCGCAGCACACACAATCTGCCTGATAAGGTGAAGAAGTTGGAAAGAAGGTTTACAAGGTTCTCACTATTATGATGACCAAGAAAATATATAGGAAGAGAAATGTCCCACAGATCTTGGGAATAGCCAGGTTTATTGGTATACATCTAAAAGTATTTTCACTTTCACTAAAGCCCTAAAAATATTCTTAGAACTTCATGCTTTAAGCAAGCAGTTCATGGATCTACACTCTATAGTTATAGTTACCTATAGCATTGAATTTTTGACATATATGGAAATGAAATATTTTACAAACTATCTTTCCCGTCCCAAATAAGATTACAAACATCAATTATGGAAGTTTCTTATTATTTATTATTTTCTGTTCTAAAGATTTAATTTAGTACTCAACACTTCATGAACAACATGCACATATCACATCAGTTATTGGGGTACTTTTCTCTCATCATTTTGGCAATCTGATACATAATGTTAGTATTTATTTTTGCATGATCTTTAAAGTTTTTTTTTTATGTGTATGTGTGTATATATGCCACACGTGTGGTTACCCAAGGAGACCAGAAAGGATGCAGATGTTGTGAAACTGGAGTGATAGCAGCTATGAGTGGTCCAGTGTGGAAGCCAGAAACAGATCTCAGATCCTTTGGAATAGATGCAAATGCTCTTCACCACTGAACCATCTCCTAGCCTCAAGCTTCAGTGTTTCTTTTCATGGTGCAATGGTAGTTCCATATTACCAGGCTTTCGGTATCCACTTGCACCATACGTGATGATTTTTCACATTTTTTTAGATTTCCCCCCCTGTTTTTGTATTAGTTCAAATACATGGTTTAATACTATTTGTCTTTTCCCTTTGATAAATTGACATAAAGACTTTGATTTCACTCTTTTTCAATCAAGCTTACTAGCAAAGGCCAGCTGATTCTAAACCACCCCCTTCCTCTTCACTATTTTAAACACTGAGTTTTTAGTAATTCAAAGGTGTAAAACTGAAAACTTTATCTGGTATTTGAGTTCTGGCCGCATGGGGTTTCATCTTCCCTTTACCGGCTTTGTGTGCAACATTGGTTTGAAAATGTCTTGCCATTTACCTTCTCTCTTTGAGCCACAGGCTCTGCACATTTACAGATAACCACATGTGGAGGGAAGAAAATAACTCTGGGGAGTCTGTTTGTTCCTTGTACCTTTAAGTTATGTCTGGGGATCGAACTCAGATTGCCAAGTTTTTACTGCAAGCACCTTTACTGCTGAGCCATCTTGCAGGCCATCATTTGTAGTTTCGTGTAAAGATTAAATGTAAAGGGGAAACCTGAGAGATTACACCAAATTAAAGTGGAAAATACAATTTTTTTTTTTTTTTGAGACAAGGTCTCATGTAGCTACTAGACAGACTTCTGGGGATGACTTTAAACACCTCACCCATCTACCCTCACCTTCCATGTGCTGAGATACAGGCTTGTTAAACAGCCAAACTCTGTTATATGGTATTGGGGATGGAACTCAGGGCTCCAGGCATGCTAGGAAAGCAAGCTACCAGCAGAGCTACAGCCCTAGCCTTGGGCTTTCATTTTAAAGCAGTGAAGTGCCTGATGGTAGGAGAGACACTTCCATGACCTAGAATTAGAGAGAGATCACTGGAAACCAAAACTTGCGGGAAGTTTGACATTAGATCCTATCCTATTTTGACACTGGAGCCCATCCAAGGAGCTATGGGAATATTTTGAGGGCTTTGGGTGGGTAGAGTTAGTTGTAGAAAAGAACTGGGACTTCTCCAGGGGAATGAACTGCAGCAGTGATGTAACAGATGAGAAGCCACTCAAGGGAATCTGGGTAAGGAATTGCTGAGACCACATTAGTGATGGTGCCAGTTACAGTGGTTAAAACTGACAGGAATTAAATTTGTTTTTAAGAAGACAAGAGGCTCTATTGTCTCTATCGAACAGAGGGGAAAGACACATCATGTAGAGGGGTTGGAATGAGATTTACATTAGGGAGATGTTTGTCTGGAAGGAAACTTCCTCAACTCTCTTTTGGGGGTGGTACTGTATTGTCTGTCTGCAGTTTAATGCATCACCTCAGAAATACCCTATCCTTGCAGTTAAATGTAGTTTAGAAATATCTGCTCTATTTCAATCTGCGATACTGAAAAGTTCTTTTTTGGAAGTTTCTTTTACAAGGAACAAAATCAAACAAACAGGTACTTACAATGAGATGTTCACTGAAAGATATTCACATCTATAGGTTTTTTCTACGTGTGCTTTCTCAAGACCTGCAGAATACAGATATGATACTTGAGAATGGAACCCTGAGATGTCAGATGTTTTCATTCCCTCTCTACAACTTTGGAGGTTCTAAATAAAGTCAGTGGTGAGATGTACATCATGGTGAGTCATGGAGCAAGAGAGGCCGTTCTTCAGTGTTCTGTAGAGTCACACATATCATTGAATGTAGAAGATGTGGGAAGGAAAGGCACTAGGTGAGGTCAGCTTCCAATGCAGCAGCAGGAATATCTATGGATCCAGGTGACACCACTTTGAAGATGGACTATGGCAGGCTTTAGAGAGTTTCAAATAGTAAATATCTGAACACTTCCACACAGACCATCCTGATAATCCTTCAGACAGAAAGGGTGATCATGGCAGGCCCTGACCATAAACAAGGGCTTCCCATTGCTCCTTAAGAAAGCATAGCAGTGCCTTCAATGGCAAATATTTTCATAGGGCATTCACATTTTATATCAGTGGGAACTGAAGAGGTGCTGTGTGACTCGGTGTTTAATTTTTGCTTTCTTAGAGTGCAATGTTCCATATAGATCGGCACCATGATGCCTTTTCTAGCTGCTGTCCCCAGACACCAGCACGATGGCTACTAGCCCACTTATTGAATGGATGAATGACAGCTCTCGTAACCTTTAAATATATAGTTTCCAAGGGTGTGGCGGTCATCATGGAAATATTCCAAAAACTTTAGTTCAAAAGTCTTTACATACAACGTGGGAAATGTTAAAAGAATTAAGAGAGGGAAAAAAAAACAACCTCAGAATCTGAGTCCAGATGAGCTTCTCATGCAAACCCAGAAGCTTGGGGATGACTTGCTTGGCTACTATTATAAGCATGTCCTCTGCCCATGGATACAGTTCTTTAGTCCATCAGCCCTGGGAAATTTCTAAAGTAGATGTCTTTCTTCAGGTTCTGTTAGTGTGTAGTGTTTTCCGGGCTTCCTCGTGTACCTCAGAGCACTTCAGTTTTGGAAACTTCTTTACGGGAACATTGTGTCAGTCTCTCAGCAAGTCTGCTGATAAGATAACTTTGGATTTAGCCCTCAATTTCTAAGTTTCTTCACATCTATCTGTTCTCTGCTGGTGCTTTCACCCTCTGTTGTCTTCCTTAGATGCCTGCCAATCATCTCTGATAGCATCATTGTGACAGCCCCCGCTGTGCATGGCCTTATCTGCTTCAGCTCTCCCACCGTCACACCTCCAGCTACCAAGTGTTTTAAGCAGCCATGAGTTCCAGATTGTTAGGAAGTTCAGCGAAAGTCTATGAAATATGAATAATTGAATTCTCCTTGGTTACAACTTTTTCTCCACATAATTCCAGGCATCCTCTCTCTATATTTCCCATGGTTCCCTACTGATTACAAAGTTTATATATGATAAAACCCCAAATATGTTTTATAATATCTCTTCTAGGCACAGAAATGAGAAAAATGAAAAGTTTTATTTGCTATAATTACTTGGAGTCAGTGTGGTTTTGATACTTCTGAAGTTCTTTATGTCATTATTTTACAGTCAGAGAAATTTGATCTATCTGCCTCTGACGTTCTCTGCAGTGTAGGCCACCTTATATTGACATCAAGAGCCACTGTTCACTGATAGATTTGTGTCTTAACTCCCATGTGTATTGGAGAAAGAGGATTACTGAGAACTCAAGCACATACATTTAGAAGACTATGGTACCAGTGGCATGTTTATGTGGCCATCTCTTTTTGCTAGCTAAAGCTAGCTATAATTTACATAGTTATACCCCAATGCCTAGAATGTAGTTGATTGTAAATTGTTAGTAACTGACTAGATGACTCTGAAAAGTTTCTCAGGAAGATGGCTTGTCCAAGATCCTTCTTTATTTCCCTTTAAAGATACTCATCTTCTAGGGAACTATGTCCCCAGTATTTGAGTGTTAGGTTCCTGAAAGAAAGGAAATTATAAAAATTATGTTCATTAGAACAGTCCTGCGAACAGTGGCATGCTGCTCTCAGATTGATCTTTAAAATTCATCCAATGCTATATACACCACTGCATATACAAAAGAATGAAAGGAGCCAAATGCGTGTAAATATGTATACAAATGACAAGCCTGGGAACCTTGAAACGTAAGCAGCATTTGCAACCTGGTATATAGACAGTGTAATATATAAAGAACTTTTTATGACCACTGTAGTTATTCACACAAGTTCTTTCTTTGGTAATTCATAAAATTTGGCTACACCAAAAGAACATCAAAGAGCACATTGTCAGGAAAGATGTAGAAATTGCAGTCTCCCAGTCTTCTTCAAAGGCTCCTTTTAGCTAGAGGAGGACTTTGACACAGTGAATCTAGTTTCCAGTAATAAGTCCACAGTCTCAGCTGTTCCATCTTTATCAATGCCAAGTAGGCTTGAGGGTGACTGACATACTATTTCTTTCAAATTGCAGACATGTCACGAAGAAGGCCAGTACTTAAACAACAGTTTCTGGAGCCACAGAAGGGCTCGTGACTTCTACAGTCCTGCCCCTGTCTCACAATCTTTGACATTTGCGTCATCATTCTTCACAAGTTGCAAACTGCAAAGTGGCAGGGCATTTTGGAGAGCCTCCATGGGTACCAATGTAAACAGACAACACTATCATCTGGTTGTTCCTATGAAGGGAAGACAAAACCAACAAACCTTGAATTCAACATTTGGACACCATGAGGGATGAACAGAAAGTGTGTTATAGGGAAACTGACTGCATCCTAACTTGCCCATAAGGACCTCTCAATTCCCAGCAACAGGATTTGTATTATGTTCTTGAATTCATGCTTTAATTAGAACACCAGTTAAGGCTTAACAAAGTACATTTTTGTTGGGTGTTTTAAAGCACTTTGGAAGGAGCTGAGGAGATGGCTCAGTAGGTAAAGTTATGGATGTATAAGTATGAATACCAGAGTTTGGGTCTCCAGAGCACACGTAAAATGCTGGGCACATGTGGTAGCCTACCTATAATTCCAGCACTCTGAGTCATTGAAGCAAGCTGGCTAGCCACACTAGCTCAACTGGTGAAATCTAGGTTTATCCAGAGAAACTGCCTCAGTATTTAAAGTGGAGTGCAAATGAGGCTAACACCAGCCACTATCCTTTAGCCTCCAGAAGCACATGAGTATATAGTCATAGGCACCTGTTGTTAACATATATGCACTCATATACATATGAACACACACACATACATCAATGCAAATCCTACACAAATGCATACATGCAGCATTAAAGAAACATTTTATCTATATGAGTCTGAAAGTTTCTGATTTAACCAGGTAGGCAGTATTTAGTAAAATTTCATATGAACCATGTCTAATGACAAAATATAGAAGTAAAGATTTCTTTTAAAATACCTTCAGCAACAGAAAGTGAGTTAAAAAGAAAGATAGAAGGAGGCATTTATAAACCAACAATTACCATCTTAAAACTAGTGAGATTCAGATTTAGAACTATATGGAGATGAAGAATACCTAATCCCCTCCAGAGAATCCTCAAAAGAATCATGGTCTTACATTTTAAAGTGAAAGACAGTAACCAGTGGGAAAGTGAAACTTGCTCTTAAGATATCATTTCCTTACAATTTCTTCATTCAGAAAGCAAAATACTGAAATAATTAGAAAACCAATAATATGGTACCAGATTTTCATTTGTCTATCAACAGCCACCTCCAACTTCCTTTAATCTTTATCCACATGGAAATGAGAGCAAGCTAGAAAAGATAACAGCTAGTTTAGATTTTTACCTTATTGTGTTTTCAAGAAAATAAATCTTATTATTAATCTCAATAACTACATTTGGCAGAAAAATGTCAGTCCCAGATCTATGTGAGTGGCAGCCAGTGGAGAAATAAGTACTGGGGAGAAAGAGGCTTAAAAATCAAACATGATATAACACTAGGTAGATGCTTTGAAGTGTACTTGTTATGTCATTTTTTCATTTGGTTACCTTGCATTTCTCACCAGAATTAATAATTACTTCAAGAATAGGCTTAAATATGTATATTTCTCAGGCCACAGCTTTATTTATTCCCTTTGAATGAAATCCTAAACATGGATTTATAAGTCACTTGCATATTTTAGTCTCAAAATACTAAAATTGATAAATAGCACAGATAACACACAAATACATATTGATATTACCTGCCTACTTCATAATATTTATTATTACATTTGTATCATTTGTATTTACATGTTAGATTTTATTTATATTACATTGACAGAGTATGAGTGCCTTTTTGATATACTCTGGTGAATTTTATTTGTGTTTGTATCTAGCATAAGTTTTAAAAACATAAAACAAAAATTGCATGAGATATATCCTTAACATTGTTGAAGCAATTTAGTTATATGGATCAAGAGCTTTGGGATTTCAAATTTTTATTTGTATTTATAAGCTTTATTAGTTGAACTATTACTTTTTGTTATTTAACTTGGATTTGAAAGCTTTATTTCTTACTAAGAAGTATTACTCCTTTGATATATTTGTGTTACATTTTAAGGAAAGATTTTATAATTATGTGACTCTTACCTATTCTCCAAATTCTTGTCATATCTTAATAACATACCCATGTATTCTAACTTCATTTCTACTTCAACAAAGACCTGAGGGTATGCAGTTTGGGGATTAAACAGTTTTGTTTTGTTTTAGCTCACAATTCCAGGTGATAGTCCATCACTGTGCACAATTCACAATGTCAGAAACTTGAGACAGCTAGGTACAGCACATCTACCAAGAAGAGCAGAGAGAAATTAATGCCTGCATGCACGCTCATTCACTTTCTTGCTTCTGCTGATCTCAATTTCTCTTCTCTTAGACAGTTCAGGACCCTGTCCATGTATTAATGTTGCCAACACTTAGAATGATGGTTCATCTCAGATCAATTGACCTAACTAAGGAAATTCTCTACAGTCCAACAAAATCTAGAAAATTCTTCCCAGGAGATTCTAGGTCAGGTCGAGTTGACTGTGTTAGCTTCACATCATGTAGGTGATGGGAAGAAAGTAAAGGATGCTAAAATTTATAATGGGATTATTTCTGGGAAGTGAATTGAAGGTAGTACAATTATTTCTTCTGTATTTTACTTAAAAATCAAGTCCATATATGTTCAGCAAATGTTAATAAACTGAAAAACAAGTTGTGATTTAAAAAAATGTGTAGGCTTGGATTGAGTGGAGTAGTTGGTTCTACCTGTTGATACACTCAGCTGGAACTCTTCTCTGGTTAGGTGCTCTAAGCTGGTATGATTCTAGCTGAAAATGCTAGGAAAGATCTGCAACATCAATAAGGAGCTTGGTGAAGTTCTTATCCTTTCTTTCAAAGTATTTGTTGTAGAAGTCATGGTTAGAATCCCCAAGAGTATTTGATCAATTAATTGCACATGAAGCCAAACACACCCTATGATGGAGGGATAAAAGACAAACACTGTAAGGATGCTTAAAGCAGGTTAAAAGTACTCACTGTTGACACTTTAATGACTTTGGATGACAGAATCATTCTGACCAAAGCAGTGGATGTTGTGATCAAGGTCCTTTCCCTCTTATGATTGTTTTACCTTTATTAATACAAATGTAACAGTGTTCTGCTCTCTCTGTGACATTTTTTTTTATAGGCAGCAGCCTGGTAAAACAGAGTCTGGGTTGGGTCTCAACAGTTGCCATGGGCTGATTCCTGATGTTTCCCAAGAACTCCCATGTGGTGGCGTAATGGGTGAGTATTTCTGATGTTAGTGAGTGAGGAACAACAGAGAGAGGATGGTTAGGCTTGTAAAATCTTCAGTCACTGGGATGGGAGTCACTAACATGGGAATTGAAATTCTCAGTTAGAAAAAAGAGAACATAATCATTCATTGGTCTCACACTGTGCACAGAACATTTCCCCTGCCCCCACTTTGTTTTGTCTACAGTGATAATGACCTCAGTGTTTGGCTTGGATGCCATGGCAATATCATATGGGTACTCCAGAAGGATACATTTCCTAATTGTGAGCTGATAGCAAGAGAAGAATTGGGAGCTTGGAGGCGAATTCTGTCTGGTTTGTAAATGAAGTAATTTATGAAAGGGCATCCTTTCTAATTTGAAAACAAACAAATAAAACCAAACAAACAAGTAAATAAATAAATAAAAACTGACCAGGAAATAGCTCCATGTTACAATGAACAGAACCCCAGTCTCAGATCACCATTTAATCTTTTTCTGGAAATCCATGGCTGACACAGAATACTGTTTAAGTAGGACAGGAGAACAAATTCAAAGAAAAATGTCAAAGATTATTTAAAATCCAGAAGATACTCTTTTAAACCAAGAAGAATCTAGCTCAATTATCTGTAGCTTGTGCTGTGGAATGTCATTCTATATGCTGTGGATGTGTGTTGCTCTGATTGGTGGATCAATAAAATGCTGATTGGCCAGTAGCCAGGCAGGAAGTATAGGCAGAATAAGCAGACAAGGAGAATTCTGGGAAGAGGAAGGATAAGTCAGGAGCCACCTGCCAGATACAGAGGAAGCAATATGATCAGGCAGAACTGAGAAAAGGTACCAAGCCACATGATAAACATAAATAAGAATTATGGGTTGATTTAAGTGTAAGAGCTAGTCAGTAATAAGCCTGAGCTAATGGACAAGCAGTTATAAATAATATTAAGCCTCTGAATGATTATTTTATAAGTAGCTGTGGGTCTGTGGGGCAGGGGGGGGGGGAGGAGGGGATACAACGACCAGGCAGAACCCAAGAAAACTTCTGACTACAAGCTTGTGTCTTTGTTTAGGCTCTTTGTCTATCTCTGTGTTAGAGACCTTGTGAAGGAAGGAGCTCGTGTAAGTTGTGGAATTTTCTTACATGAAAATTTATCTCATTCTAGAGAACTGTCCCTTGCCTTTGAAAGATAATACCATTCACTCTCCTCTAACTCATCATCTAGACACTCAAAATACTTTCAGACATTGAGTCTTCTTCTATTTTCTCTGCCTTTTTCTGCTTCTCTCCTTACATTCTCCCCTTCTGTCTTTTTCATGCTATTTTATCCTGTAACCTTACATACTTCATTTCTAGATCTTTTCATTCAAGGAATAGTACACTCTTACCCCAAAATAAGTAATAGGAATAATTATAAAAGTCTCTTTGAAACTTTAATCCTCCCTGTATAATGATGTTCTTTTCATTGACTTTCAAGCAAACACTGTCTTGTTTTTACTGTGTTTATTCACCATTCACAGTCCAGGCATGATTCAGAAAAGATAGAATGAGGCATGTTTCAGAAAAGACAGAATGACGGGGGATATTTTATATAAAATCACTCCTGGTTTAATTAGTGTCCTTGTCATTTTCTCCTTGCTGTGATAAAATACTCTGTAAAAAAGCAACTCAAGGCAGAAAGTGTTTATTTTAGCTCACTGTTTCTAAGGATTTGTGTAATCATGGCTTGGAAGACACAAAGGCAGAGGAGAGATGGTGGTAGTTAGAACTCATGTGGTCACGTTGCATTTACACTCAGAAAACACAGAGTGAATGATGAGCGGGTCTGGGCTAAACAACATCAAGGCTTGTCTCCCATGGACACACTTCTTCCAGCAAAGTTCAAACTCTAAAGGTGCCACAACCTTCCCAATCAGTGCCACCTGCTGGTGACCACATGTTCTAACATGTCCCTCTGGGTAACAATCACGTTCAAACAAGTAGGGATGAGGAAAAGGCAAAAATTCATTGTCAAAGTGCATTCCAAGCCTCTATTCAACATAAAGATTTAATTTCAACACAACAGGTCTATATCAACACATGGTGAAAACAAGCAACGATGATTCAGCATGATTTAATAATCTGTGACTCATTTATGAAGTCACCATATCTTGTTATGATTATTCATGCTTTTCCATTTGGGTGCCATTCAGTTTCCATCTCTTCACTTACATGGTGGCATTACCACTTCACCTTAATTTTTGATTCTTTGAAATTATGCTTTTATGTCCCAAATTGACTTCTGTCAAGTTACCTTGTGACTACCCAAAGTGGCACACCAATAGGTCCTTTTCTGACTTCAGTTAGGTTTCACTGTGTTTGGAACTTCTTAATCTTTTTTGTAATTTTCATAAGCTACAATTCTCTTCCCCCACTTTTTCTGTTTTTAGTTAATTTTTTGCTCTATGACATTTCTGTTTATGACATTCTTCTCTTCTTGTTCTATACCTTTGGGTGGATGAAGTTATCAGTTTTCAATTGTGACTGTAAGTATGTGTGCATACATGTGTATATACATATACTTATTCAGATAATTAAATAAATGGGTTTAGATAGTATGTGTATATAATACATGTACAATAATCTATACATTACATATTTCTAGATTGTATTTCACTTCTGATATAAACACACAGTGCCATGTGTATGCTAACTATAATTACTACATTTCATTAATAATGTTTGGGTCAATGTAGGATATTTGAAAACATGCAGAGACCTCATGTTTTCTTTTTGCCTTGATCATAACAATTTACTCATTTGAAGATTATCCAACAAGGATAAGATAACAGAGATTTGAGAAAGCTTTGCTTATCTATTTTCAGAAATGTCATCTTTTTTATTTTCCTTTCATTTTCACTACATCCTTTTGTTTTCAGTTTTTCAAGAAGTCCCAGAATCACCTAGATACGTCACTCCTCAGTGGAAAACATTTCCAGGAGTTTATTGAGTTTGTATAAATTACACAAATATATATGACCTATGGCATTTTAATACTAGCAAATTATAATACCTCCTAGTCATCTCCTTAAATATTAAATAACTACCCATACCTTATGATTTTACCTTGCATATGTATTGATGTGGTGTGTGTATGTTTATATGTATATTTACATATCTGTGGGGCACAAGTATATGGATGCAATGAGTGTGTGTGTGTGTGTGTGTGTGTGTGTGTGTGTGTGTGTGCATATGGAGACCTCTAATTGTCAGGTATCACCCTCAGTTGCTCTCCACTTTATTAGGGCAGACTTCTCACTTGGACTCAGAGAGTGCTGATTGGCTAGTGTAGGCAGCCAGTTTGTCTTGAGGATCCCCTGTCTCTGCCTTCCAAGTGTTGGGATTTCTGGTGGCCATATGCCTAACCAACTTTTATAGGCATTTTGGAGAGTCAAACTCCATACCTCACATTTTTGTGGCCAGTACTTTTTCCACTGAGCTATCTCAGCCCTTCCTGTATAGCAGTGGAACATTAAAGTGGTATGAATAATATGACAGTGTTAGATCTGGAGACAACTCCAAACTCCTGAGTATGGCTAGGAAACAGTTAGTTTGGGACATAGAACTTATAGAATAGAGTAGCCTGTCCACCATGGTCTCTGACAACTTCTGAAATGATAACTCTAACCTCTAATTATTTCTATTTTAGTCTTGCTTTGTTTTATGGCATTATAGCCCAATCCCTAACGAAGACATTTTGTTCTCCTGAATTAAGTAAGTCTCCTATAGAAGATCATTGGGCCACACAATAAATGTGTCTCAGATCACTTGTAGATAAAACACCTGACACAAAGTATTTACAAAGAACAGAATTGGTTTATCACAGTTCTGGAAACTGGAAACCAATGATCATGGTTCTGGCAGTTTCTGTGAAGGTCTGTCTATGACTCTAAGAGAACCAAAAATGCATTTGCTCCATCTTCCTGAGAAGCAAATTCTGTGCCTTGTTGTGAATGAAGGAATAGAAGAAAAAAAAGTCCTGGACTAGTTCATCTCTGTGTTTTTACATGACATCAGTCCACTTATTAGGAGGGGGCCCTCCTGTCTTAATTTTCTCTCTCCAAAGGTCTCAGTTGTCAATGCCACCAAATAGAGATGAACTTTCAACACCTGAATTGTAGAGGACATTCAGAGCACAGCAGAATTAGTCTATCTTTAAGAGAGACGACTGACTTTGATTATGCAAGAATGCATGTGGAACTGAAGCCATGACATAAAGGTGAGTAGCACCAGGTACAAACAGACAACTGACTAAAACTATAAATCCAATTAGTGTTTGTTTGTTTGTTTGTTTTTTAATGAAAAAAGTTGCATTCCTGCTCAAGTCATTGGCTTTATATAGTTGGGTTTGTTGGGATGGCCGAGAACCTGCTACAGATATTTTCTTTTGATTGAGTACCTACCTACCTAATTAAATCCCATTAGTGTTGGATTTTCAAAACAGTTGAGTTGAGCTCCCTTTTCAGGTTATTCTCCTCTATTAGCAGAACTGTGAACAATCTCCTTCCTTTCTGATACTGGGGTCATTTATCTTCCAGTTTAGTACTGATGCTCTTTGCTACTTACTGTGAATTGATAAAGAGCAGGATTGAAATAATGAATTCAAGAAAGCCACATCTGCCTTTGAAGGATTTTGTCTTCAGAGTGTGATGACCCTGTCAATAATTACAGATGAATGATGCAGGAGGCTGAGGCAGATCTGCAGCAAGGTCATCAATAATGGGTAACCCATTATTTTCTTAAGAAAAATCTCAGAACTTTCCAATCAACATGTAAAAGGAGGAAGAGGTTCTTCACCATAAAACAGACTTCTGTTTGCAAATTCCTTTATTTTTTGTGTGGCCATTCAAGGCACACATTTCCTCCTTGAAAATTTCTTAAATATTCCTCTTCTCTGTGTCCACATGGTATCATGAAGGCTATTGCATTAGGTGATCCTTGTTGATCTGATGTGACACTGTTTTTACTGGTACCTCCATCTAAAGCATTGCCTCACCAACTCCTATAACCTTCCACAATCTTGAAAATGCTTTATTTCTTCAATCAAAACTATTTACTAGTACCCTCCTACCACTGCCCATCTAATTGATTCTTCTACAATCTTGGATTTATGTCACACCAACTATGTCATTCACTTCCTGTAGTCCTTCCCTTGGATCCATATTTCATATTTCATTTGGGAAAAGTCTGAGCAAAAAGAGCCTCTCCTGACACCCCCAAAACACCATCCCATCTCTCTTAAATCCCACTTCTAATGGCAAAGTGAAAGCCAGCCACCATATTACCCCTCTTGATTTCTTGGAGACTTATGCTGTATTGTCTTCAATATTAAGATCCTTTTTTTTTTTTTTAAAGAAATTGCTTAGTTAAATGCCTACCACCATCGAAATTATAATAATTCAGGATATCATAGATAGTTAGCAAAAAATATGTATGAAATATTTGCTGAATGTGTAGCTGAGTTAATGAAGAAAAGTAGTGAAATTATTGTAAACAAAGCTTAGGTAAAATGGTGTTTGAAAACCTGAACAATTGGAAATCTTAGCTTTTTATATCTAAAATTAATATTGTGACAAGTAATTTTGTAAGAGAGTCTTTGCTCAAAAGATTATTTAGCCAAAAAAAAAAAAACAACAATTTTTGTAGCCTTACTGTGTTGACCCAAATGAATAGTTTACCTATAAAATATATAGCAATCCAAATGATTAGATTGATATGTATAAAGTGAAGTTATGGGGCTTTGTTTAGGGTGGTAGCACTTTCACATCATCATTTTGCTGTCAGAACCTCCTCCTCCTTATGCCTCTGAGATCCCCTCCTTTCTGCCACCAAACCTTCCTCCTACTGGTAGGCCAGACACAGTGCTTTGAATTGATGTCTGGTCTGTATTTCTGCCAGCAGAGGGGACCCTTGTTCTGCATGGGTTTCAGTATTCACCTGCAGATATGGACAGAATAGTCCATGCTTCTTAATTAGCAAAATAAAAAGTGGCCAAGAGAGTGGAGAGGTTGTGAAATGCAGTTAAAACCTTCCAAGCTAATATTAATCAGTGAAAATTCTCTCTAAAAAGTGAAGAAGTTTTTGTTTGCATATAAACATGGAAATATAGAAAAATTTCAAAATATTGACATTATAAAGCATGTTAAAAAGTTAAAAATAAATCAATATAAAATGGCATGTATATGAAGTATCACTTGCAAAGTTAAAAAGAAAAATATTTTGATGAAAAAAATAGGTCCCCCAGTGATCTTCAGGTTTTATAAGCTAAAGGACCTTTTAAAAATGATCTTTAGAAATTTATGCTGACATCCAAAGCCTGTTTTTGGTCTCAATTTAACTTAAGGGAGTAAAACCAGAAATTAAATACATGACACCTAGTTAAGGTAAGTCAGAATAGATAATTATTTACATAGACAGCAGATATTATTTATTTATTGTTAATATTAGAATTTTCACAATCATTGCTCAGTACATTTTCAGATTGTGAAACTGTTCTTCATCTATATAAAATACATGCAATATTTTAAGGTAATGTTGAAAAGGAGTTTCATTTTCTTTAAATGGAAAAATCTATATTTTGATGTAAAGTTGTGAATTATTTTATATCATGCAGTACTAATGTGTTCAGCCATTATTTAATATCATCATTTTTTAAACAATTAAAACAGAGGAAGACAGAAACCTGCCCATCACCAGTAAGACTGAGTAGAAGACAAAGATCTTCTGGAGGAGAAAACAAGGGCCAGCCCAGCACCACAAAGTGCCTGTTGGGTGGATGAGCTCTATTATGGTGAGCAAATATATGGTGGGGTATGGAAGAAAGAAAGAGACAGGATGGTACATGTCTATTGGAGAGACAGGCAGTTTTGAAGAAGTGAAGGAAGTGAAGAGTGGTTTGAGGTGGGTGGACAATGTGAAGTCCAGGTTTGAACTGCAGCCAAGGGCCATGTCTGTGACTGTGGCCATGCCACAGTCATGGTCAGTGTTCATATCGTGTCTCCTGTTGCCACCAAAGGCCAAGTGGATAGGGCTGTACAAAGTTGGACCCAACCCTCACTAACTGCAACACTAGGGAGAATTGGTCCTGCCCTTCACCAACTGCAGAACTCTAGAGAGCAGATCCTTTACCTCACCTGGGCAGCATGACAGAGCTTACCATTAGCAGGGTGCCAGTGAGCTGGCCATGAGGGTTTGGGAGTGGGAGAGCTGGTGCTGCCCTCTACCCTGTCTACCATGTGGTGGTGTGGGAAAATGTTGGGGAACATTATTTTAAGGTGTGTTACTTTTGTTTATGTTGCATTTGTTTAACTCTGTGAAGCTGTGTTACTGTGCCTATCTAAAACATCTGATGATCTAATAAAGAACTGAACAGCCAATGGCAAGGCAGGACAAAGGGTACGTGGGGCTGGCAGGCAGGGAGAATATATAGAAGGAGAAATCTGGGAGGAAAGAAAGGAGAAGTAGCCAGAGAAAGAGGAGGACTCCAGAGGCCAGCCACCAGCTACACAGCAAGCCATGGAGTAAGAGTAAGATTCACAGAAGTAAGAGAACAGGAAAAGCCCAGAGGCAAAAGGTAGATGGGATACTTTACATTCAAGAAAGCTGGCAAGAAACAAGCCAAGCTAAGGCCGGGCATTCATAATTAAGAATAAGCCTCTATATGTGATTTATTTGGGAGCTGGGTGGCAGGTCCCCCAAAAGAGAAAAAAACAACAACAGGTGAGGGAATATGCCTTTTCCTCTCACTCCTCAACACTTGGGGTGGGCAGGACAGCTGACCCAGCCCTACACCAACTGAGCAATAGGGAGAGTAGGCCTTACACTTTGCCTAAGTAACACAGTGGAACTGACCCTGTTTACAGGGTTTGGTGAGCAGACCCCTAGAATGTGAGCATGGGAGATCAGGTCCCACCCTTCATATGCCATGTGGTGGTGTGAGCAAGGGGGAGATGTCCTCCTCCCCATTCCTTCACCTCCAGTGGCAGGTGGGAGAGGTGGCCCTGAGGTCAAGAGAACTGGTGAAGTGAACTGGCCAAGCATTTTATAGACTACAGCACTAGGGGGAGCAAGCCTTTCAACTTACCTGGACAGCACAGCAGAGCTGACTCCACTGGTGAATGTGCTGGTGAGCCTGCCCTGAGTGCATGAGCATGGGAGAGCTAGCCTCACTACTCATCTGTCATGTGGTGGCCTGGACAGGAGAGATGATCCTCTTGCCCCTAGCTACCTGCATCAGGTGGGAGAGCTGGCCCCTGAGTCATGAGATTGGAAGGGCTGGCCCTATCCCTCTCTGACTACAGCACTCCAGAGAACAGGACTTGGGCAACATAACAGGGCTGTGCCTCCTGGCAGGGGAGCAGATGTCCCTCCCTGCAGTCCTGAGAGTGAGAGAGCTGGTTGCACCCCCATCAACTGCCATGTGGGGGAGAGGGCAAGGGAAAAATGCCTTCCCCACTCTGCCCCTTGTCACCTGCAGCAGGTGAGAGAATGGACCCTGCCCTTCACTAGATGTAGCTCTTGGGAGAGCAGGCCCTGTACCTCACCTGAGCAAGAGAGTAGAGCTGACCCCATTCACAAGGACATAGGTGAGCATGAGAGTTCTGGCCCTGTCCCTCATCTGCCACGTGGTGGCATGGGTGGGGGAGAGAAGCCCCTTTTTCCATTCCACATGAACCCCTTTGAGGCATGTGGCAAGTGGAAAGCTGTTCCTGAGATCAGAGAGCTGGCCCTGCCTCCCACCTACTGCAGAGTGGCCCCTACATCTCACCTGGGCAACAAAGTAGAGCCAACCATGGTGGTGTAGGTGTGGGTGAGCTAACTCTGATGACATGAGAGCAGGGGAACTAGCCCCATCCCTGTTGCTTACTACATAGGGTGAGCTAGCCAGGGTGCTACTGGAGAGCTCTCCCTGGTGTTGAGGAGGAGGGAGAGTTGGTTGACTGACCAAACTAGCAAACAGCCAGACTCAGAAACAGGGCTATGAGGGATGCCCATCCCAGCATCCATCCCATCTATGATATGTTGGAGCATGTGAAAGGGCCAGTCCTAGAGACACAAAGTTGCAGGATGAACTTTAGAATGGACCGGACAACAGTATATGCAAGAGGCACCCCAGTGAGTGTGCAGTATTGAAGGTATAGTAAGAGTTCTCTTACAAGTAATGATCCATAGACTAAAGGGTATACTGCATGTGTCATCCTACAGCTTCTATGATGAGATTTTTATTTTGTTTTATCATGGGAGGGTGGTTGCAAGGTTAGAGGAGGGATGGGAAGTGATAGGAGATGAGTGGGAAGGATTGAGACGCATGATGCAAAATCCACAAAGAATAAATAAAATGTTAAATTGGAAAAAAACTAAAGCATAATTTATCATAATGATAAATTATGAGTCATGTTAATTAAATGAAATAAAGAACCTTAGATTGATTGAGGATGATCATGAATATCTCTTAAACAGTAAGACTATGCATGTTATATTAATGCTATATTATATTAATGTTAATATTAATCATTATTTAACTATTTTGGTACATTAATATATTCATTAATTTTTCAAGTAAATGACACTTGGATGATTTGGCTTTTAAAAAGTAGATTTCTTTGCTCGTATGGGAAAGCCAGAATCCACCAGGATGTGCAATGTATGCTGATGGTTGAACTAGAGAGGACCAATCCCATCTTCTGATTATAAATATACCTCTTACTCCAGTAGCATGAGCAATGCACAGAAGGTAAACTTTAGAGGAAAGGATGGTTTCTAAAGCAGCAGTACAGTGGAGCCTTCAAATAAGAGGAATTAAGAAAAGTGAAAACGAAATCACAGAGTAGAAAAATATTAATCAATACTAATTTGAATATCCATGCTGTTGAAGAGAAGCCAGTTTTTATTTTGTGTGTGTGTGTGTGTGTGTGTGTGTGTGTGTGTGTGTGTGTGTGTATCTGATGACTGTGTCTTACTATGATAAAGTTGTGAATATTGACATATTGACTAAACCAAAACCTCTTGCATTTTGTATTTTCCCACTATGTGTTCCTTACATAGAAATTAGACACATTCAAACAACCTAAGTTCATTACTTGAAAAGTGCTTGAAATGTTCTCAAATGCCAGTAAGCCATTCAAAATTACCAAGGCAGTTAGTGGGAAAGAGTTCCTTAGTACTACATGAAATCCTTGATTTCTAGACCTCACCACCAAAAATCTGACAATATGTAGAAGGCAGATATAAATGATCTCCCTCCCCAATTCCAGTATCAGGCAACTGGTCTTTACAGAGTCTTCAAAATCCAGGTCAATATTTAAATCATGCCAAAAAAGATTGAAACTTAGAACCAGTTTCTATATTTTTCAAAAAAGAATGACACAGGGACAGTAGGAAACAAAGTGGGTGGAGTCTCCTGGGTGACTCATGCTAAGGTTCAGATGCTGTTGTGCTGATTTAATATCATACAATAGCATTTAAACTGTTTTCAAGGATGACTGTTTGTGAATGTTGAAATGATGTTAAAGAGACATTCATGGAAGGCGCTGGATACTTCCTGCAATTACTTCTTTCTACACTCTGATATTAAAGGAACCACAAAGTTCATCCACTTGTTGGTATCACTTTCCCCAGGTCTTCCTGCTCCTACAGGTTCTGATAAAAGTGCATGGGAAATTCATTGTCTCCATGTTTCCATTGATATCTCTGTGCTGGAGGAAGTGGCAGAGTACAAATGCCCAGATTAGCACCAGAGACAACTGGTTATGGAATTTTAAGGTTTTTCACTTGGTCTACTACAGAGCGAGCTTATCATATATTGTAAAATGTAAATATATAAAACACGAATCATTGCTTCATGAAGAAGGGAGAAAGTGTTAATTTCTTCCTGACAGTTGTAGTAGTGAACCAGGAGTTGACTGCTTTGAACATTTGATTATACAACCTAATCTTACAAATTTAGGGATTTTTTCATTTAAAGGTTATGAAATAAAGACTTAGAAAGGTGGAGTGCACAAGACCTACACAGGTTCAAACCAGGAAAAATCTTATCATGAATGTCACTGGGTATATCAAATGTACCTCACAGCAAGCCCCATGCTCAGGAGTTATTGGCCAACTCAAAATAAATGCCATGTTATTTTGTGTGAGTGTTTTTGTTTTGCTTTGAGATATATATATATATATATATATATATATATATATATGTGTGTGTGTGTGTGTGTGTGTGTGTGTGTTCATTTTCTTTTCTTATTTTTATTGTCTGTTTTAATTTTTGTTTATTTGTTTTTTGTTGCTGTTTTGCTGTGATTTTTTTTGATGGAGAGATCATGAATTTGAGTGGGTAGGGATGTAGGAAGGATCTTAGAGAAGCTATGGGAGAGAAAGAATATAATCAAAATATATTGTATGAAAAATTTAAATAAACATTAAAAATAAAACTATGGCTATCTTATATCCAACCACTTCCATTTCTTCCTGTAGGTATTTCCCTAAAGGGAGGAAATAACAGGTCCATACCAAGGTTTGTATGCACACATTCATAACAGCTTTATTTACAATGCCTCCAAACTGGAAGAAACCTGAAGGTCCACTACCAATGAATGAACAGAGTATAATGCACATATAGTAGAGTGACATTATATGATGAAAAGACAAGGCAGTGGTCGTTACATAATGAATGTACATAAGTCTGCTTTTGTGTATATGAAAGTACAGAAATTTTGTGGGGATTGCAGTGAATCTGTACATTGCTTTAGGTAGGCTGGCCATTTTCATGATATTAATCCTATAGATCCACAAGCATGGGAAATTTTTCATCTGATGTCTTCTTCATTTCTTTATTCAATGTCCAAAGATGTTGTTATTGAAGTGTTTCACTTGCTTGATTAGAATTATTCCAGTATTTTGAGGTTACTTTGAGAGGCGTTTTCCTGATTCCTTTCTCAGTCTGTCATTTGAATATACAAAAGCTACTGATTTTTGTGTTATTTTGTGTGTGTCCTGCTACATTACTGAATGTATTTATTAGCTGTAGACATTTCCTGTAGAAGTCGTTAGGGTCTTTTATCTATAAAATAATGATACTTTGACTTCTCACTTTCTTATTTGTAACCATCCCATTGATTTCCTTCATTAGCTTAGATTTTAAGTCCTATATTGAATAAATGTGGGAGAATAGATATCCCTGTCTTGTTCTTGATTTTGTTTGGAATCATTTAAGCTTCTCTCCATTTAGGATGCTGTTGGCTCTGGGCTTGTTACAAATTGTCTTTATGTTAAGGCATGTCTTTGTGTTCTCTCTAGGAGTTTTATCATGAAGGGATATTAGGTATTGTCAAAGGCCTTTTCTGCTCCTGAAGTGTGTGAAAGTTCTTGGTGTCTCTTAATCATTGTTCATCTTCAAAATTATCATCTTTTCTTGAGTTTTTCTTAGTTATTTTTCCCGTTGCCATAAAGAGACACCAGGATCAGGGAAATTATAGAAGAGATTTAATTGTGGACTTGCTTGAAGCTGCAGAAGGTGAGATGATGACCACCATGGCAGGGAGCACAGCAGCAGCCTGGTATCCTGACACTGGAGTAGTAGTTGAGATCTTATATCTGAGGCATATATATATATATATATATATATATATATATATATAGAGAGAGAGAGAGAGAGAGAGAGAGAAAGACTGGGCTTGGTCTAGGCTTTTGAGAACTCAAAGCCTACCCCAGTGACACCTCCTGTAACAAAGTCACACCTCCTTATCCTTCCCAAGCAGTTCCACCACCTGGAGACCAATTATTCAAATATATGAGCCTATGGAAGCAATTCTCAGTCAAACCACCACAGAGATATTTCATTTGGTGATTGTGTCCATAGCATTTTCCTGTCCTTCCACATTATAAAGGATGTGATAATATAGTTGCTGTTTAGTTTTGTTCCACAGAATCCAAAACAGTGTTAGAAATGCATGCAATTTTTATGATTGAGATCCATCATTATCTCTATAATGTACTATTAATATTATATAAAGAACAGTTACCAAGTTATCTAATGTGAGAAATATAATTTTATGTCATATAGTCATTTTGACCATAAAAACATAATTTGTATAAATATTTAAAATAATCAATATGCAGATGCTTTTAATTGATTTCTTAATTAAAATGTCAATGTATTATGTGATTATTTCTTTAATGTAGATATTTTTTCTTTTCTTTTCTTTTTTATTAAGAAATTTTCTATTCATTTTACAAACCAACCACAGATCCCCTCCCCTCTCTCCTCCCGCCCGCAGCCTTCTTTTCCCATCCCAACACCCATTCCCACTTCCATCAAGGTAAGGTCTCACATGGGGAGTCAGCAGAGCCTGATACAATCAGCTGAGGCAGGTCCAAGCCCCTCCCCCTGGACCAAGGCTGTGTAAGGTGTCCCACCATAGCCAGTGAGCTCAAAAAAGCCTGCTCATGCTCTCGGGATGGGTCTTGATCCCACTGCCAGGATGCCCCTTAAGCAGATCAAGCTACATAACTGTCTCACCTATGCAAAGGGCCTAGTGCAGTCCCATAGAAGCTCCACAGCTATTGGTCTAAATTCATGAGTTCCCACTAGTGTAGTTTTGTTGTTTCTGTAGGTTTCCCCATCATGTTCATGATGCCCCTTGCTCATAGAATTCTTCTTCTTTCTCTTTGACTGGACTCCCGGAGCTTGGCCTGGTGTTTGGCTGTGGATCTCTTCATCTGCTTCCCTCAGTTACAGGATGAAGCTCTATAGTGACAGTTAGGGTATTCACTAATCTGATGACTGGGGTAGGCTAGTTCAGACAACCTCTTCACTATAGCTAGTAGTCTAAGGTAGGGTCATCCTTGTGGATTTCTGGGAACTTCCCTAGCACCCAGTTTCCTTATCGCCATGGTGTCTCCCTCTATCATGGTATCTCTTTCATTGCTCTTCCATTCTGTCCCTGTTCCAGCTGGACCATCCTGTTCCCTTATGTTCTCATCCTCCATCCCCTACCCTCCATTGTCCCCTTGCCCCCAGTCTACTCATGGAGATCTCATTCATTTCTGCTTCCCAGGGTAATCCATGCGTCCCTTATGTGATGATTTCTTTAATGTAGATCTTTAAAGATAGATTTGTTTTATAAATCTATAATATTTTAAAGGGTTGTTCTCTATATTACTAAGTTTATTTATGGAAAAGTTTTCAGTGTAGTTTCAGTGCTATCTGTATGTAACACCATCTTTTAAATGCCATGTACCGTAGCTAACTATGAATGGAAGCTTATTCGACATCCAGACATCAACTTTCTTTTCTGTAGAGTGTTCCATACAGAAAACACAAATGCCACTCTCTGTATTTTAGCCTTATAAAAATACAATAAAGTTGCATTCGGTTTGCTGGGTAAGCTGGACTCCATATAAGCTAAAGTCAAGGAACAGAAAACATTCAGGAGCATGAAATCAGAAAATTATGCAGAACATGAAATAAATGTTCTCTGAAAACTTGCATGATCTATTCTTCGCTTAAATAAAATTCAAGACTGCCTGTATAACGGTAATGCCCAAATCCTTAAAAATAATGAAAATATGCTTTAGCCTGGTGTTTCTATTTCAATAAAAACCTGTCTCTACAAACTTTTAAAAAGCTATCTTTTAAAAAAGCTATTTCAATACATCATGAAATTTGGGAATTTCTTGCTATATACATGCAATATGATAGCCAGAGGATTAGAGGGTGCAGGAGGACCAGTCCTGACATGAAGTTGAACACTCATGAGGAAATTGGCAATAGGTTTGTCAATCAATTGGGCTTCTTTATCTGTATTTTGACAGAAGAGGAGGCTGTCTGGGTCACAGGAGTCTGAATGTCTGGAAGAGATTAAAGGCTGGAGCTTGCTTCAGTTAATCTCCTTAGTTAAGCCCTGCAAATTTATCTAATGGAACTGCGATTTCTAAGGCATCACTTCTGAAATGAGCTACTCAGTGAGGATTTCGTAAAAATCCTGCCTAGAAATATCTCCCTGCAATGAATGTTTCCTCCACCTTCCATGTGCACACAGACTTTTAGTCATGGTACACAAGCAAATAGCTGAAAAATGCACCGTGACCTTAGAGCTGTTTTGAAATCTGACCCTTAGACCTAGGTCTGGGTAGTATTTTACATACTGGCATCAAACATAAAGGCAAACACAGGTAAGTTGCTGATTCCAACTTCAGGCAAAGAATTTTCAATTTTTTACTGCCAGGTGGTATTTTCAAAGACAAGATTTGTCATTTCACACTTTGATAAATGCTGGCCTTATATCAATTGGAAGTTTTGTTAAAGCAAACAACACAGAAAAACTCCACTCAGACTTCAGGCAGCTTTGATGAATTACACATCTCTCTCCAAATCTTAACAATTCAGGGTATATGCCATTGACTTATTCTAATGTTTATTTTTCATGAGGAATTAGGAATTGGTTTTGAAAAGCACCTTCAAATCTGTGTGTGACAGAACCTAAATGATTCTGGGTAAACATTTACACTATGATATTGAGAGGACTCACTAGTAATGATTGGATTCTGTTTATATGGATACCAATATTTCATGTAACTCTATAAAGCTGAGTAAATCATATAAACTATCTGACTCCCAGTTTGTAAAGATCAAAGATATATTTTGTTTATTTGTTTGTTTGTTTTTTGAGACAGCTTTCTCATTGTAACCACTCTGGCTGTCATGGAACTTGCTCTGTAGACCAGGCTGGCCTTTAACTCACAGAGATCAGCCTGTCTCTTCCTCCTGGGGTTAAAGGCATGCACCATCAGCACCTGGCTCAAAGGTGTATTTAAAAATTATTTCAAAAAATAACTTTTTATTGTTTATATATTTTGCTTAAATAATTTTTTTCTAAGGGTACAAACTTATAAGTCACATTTTTAATTATTTCCCATCAACTTGATCATTATGATCATGGGGGAACCTTTAAGGTATAAATTTTGAGCTTGGGCTCCACAGCAGGATAAGTGAATTAGACTAGGTAGACACGGAACCAGGCTATATTGTTGAAGGTCTACAAGTAGACAGTTTAGGTAGAGAAATACTGGCATTGATTACTAGCAAAAGTGAATTTTTAATTCTAAGATGAAAAGTCACTTTCTCTTTTAACTCCTTCTTACACTTTTAGGCTTGATGCTCATCTTAACATTTATTCAGCTTTTTCATGCATTGTTAATATTTTGTTTTTTTCGTTGACTGGGAATAGATATAAAAGAGAGCGAAATATCTTATTTGAGTTTTCATAAGTGACAAGGTATAGATATATGATAATAATGTCAAATCAGTTATAATAATACAAAACATAGTGAACTAAAATGAAATAATCATATTACAAAAGTAAAGGCATGATGGTGCATGCCTTTAACCCCAGGAGGAAGAGACAGGTTGATCTCTGTGAGTTAAAGGCCAGCCTGGTCTACAGAGCAAGTTCCATGACAGCCAGAGTGGTTACAGTGAGAAAGCTGTCTCAAAAAACAAACAAACAAATAAATAAACAAAATATATCTTTGATCTTTACAAACTGGGAGTCAGTTTATTTGAGTTTCATTTATTCTGTGATATATGCATTTGGTTTATTAACTTAGTGTTTAACCATTTCCATAAAGAATTCATGGTGAAAATAGATGGCTGATATCTTAATTGATTAACTTGGAAAAATAAATTTGTAAACTTTCATTAGGTCCCTATTTTTTAATTTAATTTTCAATTACATTTAAAAAAAGTTTTAATTAAGACACAACTTCTTCCTCCCCTTTCCTCTCTCCAACCCCTCTCATCTCCCTTTACACATTCTCAAAGCTGTGGTCTCTTTTTACTTGAAAAAATATATAATCTTTAGAAATATATGACTAAAATTCACTGAATACCCAAGGTAAGTAAGGAATTAATAGTCCTATCTAACTGTGGGACCTATGAACCATAACAATAACCAACATGGCGAGAAATCCCTAAAGGCCAGTAGGGGAATTCTTTTGTTGGCAATGATCAACAGCTGACTAATTGGACTTAAGGCCAATTAAACAGGAGGGAACTCATGCCTGGTACTAGAAACCAAGTCAACAGTCCTGAACTTGTGGGGTCATGTATCTTAGAAGAGAATTATTACCATCCTGTTACTAGGTCAGCAAAATGTCTTTACTACATTCTGAAAATTATAGCCACAGGTACATGAAGCTCTTACTCATTAAGGAAGCTTCTCTTCATAGCAAATGTAGAGAGAAAACCACAACTGAATGCAATGCAAAGATTGAAAGACAAAGCCACTTGACTTTAAATCAAGAGAGGATATGGTGAAGTCACAGACAAATTAGCATTTGCAATTTCAGCACTGGGGAAGTGAGACAATTCAACTCATAGGACATTGCTGGCCAGCCAAACTGGCTAAGTCACTGAGCTCTAGGCCAATGAGAGATTCATGTCAAAGGATAAGGCAAATGGCTCCTGAGTGATGCCCAAGATTGCACACACACACACACACACACACACACACACACACACACACACACACACGAAGAAGAACAAGGAGGAGGAGGAGGAGAAGGAGAGGAGAAGGAGAAGAAGGAGAAGAAGAAGAAGGAGAAGAAGAAAGCCAGGAACATGGGCAACTAGGCTTGATTTGTAGTTATCTACCATGGATTCTGGTTATCTTCTTGCTTTGGGAAGACACACAACTTCATGCAAGCCTCAAAGGAGGTGTGTTGTTTATTTATTTATTTAAAGACAGGTTGCAGTTGCTCAATATACTGAGGAAAGGAAAACTTTATCACATGGTCCTGCTAAAGGTCTACTCCTCCCCCTGCGGTTTCTTTGTTATTTCTTCAATAAGTCACTCAGTTAATTCAGATATTATTTGGGAAAATTTCCCAAGGTTTTAAAACAGGATTCATTCATGCTTCTTTATTGGGCTATATATATTTTTAAAGATTTATTTATTTCTTTGTATATACGAGTGCTCTGCCTGCATGTATGTCTACATGCCAGAAGAGGGCCATCAGATCCCACTATAGATGGTTGTGAGTCACCATGTGGCTGCTAGGAACTGAACTCAGAACCTTTGGAAGAGCAGACAGTGCTCTTACCTGCTGAGTCATCTCTCCAGCCCTGGTCTATATATTTTGTTATTATTATTATATTAGTGTTTTAATTTTACACATCAGCCATGGTTCCCCTGTCCTCCCCCTTCCTTCCCCCACCCCCACCTTCCTCCCATCCCCTCCCCTCCATTGCCATCTCCTCCAGGGCCAAGACTCCCCTGGGGATGCATTTAAACCTGGTGGATTCAGTACAGGCAGGTCCAGTCCCCTCCTTCCAGGTTGAGCAAAGTGTCCCTGTGTAAGCCCAAGGTTCCAAACAGCCAGCTCATGCACTAAGGACAGGTCCCGGTCCCACAGCCTGGATGCCTCCCAAACAGTTCAAGCTATTCAACTGTCTCACTTATCCAGAGGGCCTGCTCCAGCTGGGGGCTCCACAGTCTTTGGTTCATAATTCATGTGCTTCCATTTGTTTGGCTATTTGTCCCTTTGCTTTTTCCAATCTTGGTCTCAACAATTCACACTCTTACAGTCCCTCCTCTTTCTCGACAATTGGACATCTGGAGCTCCACCTGGGGCCTGGCTGAGGATCTCTGCATCCACTTCCATCAGTTATTGGCTGAGAGTTCCAGCACAACTGGTAGGGTGTTTGGCCATCTGATCATCAGACTAGGTCAGATCAGGCTTTCTCTGGACCATTGCCAGCAGTCTACAGTGGATGTATCATTGTGGATTTCTGGGGACCTCTCAAGCACTCTGCTTATTCCTGTTCTCATGTGGTCTTCATTTATCATGGTCTGTTATTCCTTGTTCTCCCTTTCTGTTCTTGATCCAGCTGGGATCTCCTGCTCCCCTAAGCTTTCTTTCCCTCAAACTTTGCCCTTCATTACTCTCACTGTCGTCCAGGTTGTTCATGTAGATCTCATCCATTTCCCTGTCATTGGGTGATCCTTGGGTCTTTCCTAGGGTCCCATTTTCTAGGTAGCCTCCCTGGAGTTGTGTAGCAGTCTAGTCATCTTTGTTTTACATCTAGTATCCTCCTGTGAGTGAGTACATACCTTGTTTGTCCTTCTGAGTCTGGGTTACGTCACTCAGGATGATTTTTTTTCTAGATCCATCCATTTGCCTGCAAACCTCAGGATGTCATTGTTTTTCTCTGCTGAGTAGTACTCCATTGTGTATATGTACTTAAAGAGGGAGATGAAAAGATTTTATATTCCCAGGCTGCAATATCTAAGACGAGTGGTTTAATCTTTGGAAAATTTTACCCAAGAACTTAAGAGAGAAGATTGGAAGGAAATGAATGAGTAAACTACCAGGGGTACATTTGGCAAGCTATACCTGAAGAACTTTCCTGGAATGAAAAAGGAAAAGTACAGCCAAGCAAGAGATGGCATGTTTGCCAGAGACAAACTATACCAAACAGTGACACATATTCTTAACTGTACTCCCACATCTATCAGGTGTCTCTGACCTGTCCTTGGCCTAGCAGTGTCCGTGTAGCTTCCCAAGGCAATATTCTTTGAAACCATCTGTAGCTAGAGTTTTCCTGCCTGGCCCACAGTCAGCACGAATCTCTCTCTCTCCCGCCAGGCCCATAGACACTCAGACCCAACCAAGTAAACACACAGAGACTTACATTGCTTACAAACTGTATGGCCATGGCAGGCGTCTTGTTATCTACTTCTTCTATCTTAAATTAACCCATTCCTATTAATCTATACTTTGCCACATGGCTCGTGGCTTACCAGTGTCTTTACATCTCGCTTCTCATGGCAGCAGCTGGAGGTGTCTCTCTACCCAGCCTTCCATTTCCCACAATTCTCCTCTCTCTTGTCCTGCCTATACTTCCTGCCTGGCCCCTGGCCAAACAGCATTTTATTTATACAGAGTGATATCCACAGCAACCATCCAAGGCTATCAGAATACATTCATTTGGATTGGACTTCTTCCTGAGTAAATGATATTTCAGTTTAGTAACCATAGTTTTACTTTATAATCTATTGTCTGAAAACTCAATACTACTAGTTCTGTGATTATGACCTTGTTTGGAGATGGGAAGAGACAGGGTAGAGAGAACTGGGGAAGGAAAAGATGGAGAGCAAGTGTAAATTGAAGGAGCCCAAGATGGAAAGAGATCTAGATTTCTGTGTTAGCATGTAACACAGCCAGTTGGTGAGTGTGGACATGTATGTCAAGATTTCATGGCAGAATTTAAAACAATTGGTAAATTCATAAGCTTCTATTGCTCAAATAATTTTTTAAAATATAAAAGGCAGCCATACCTGGTGATGTAAGCCTGCAATCTTTGCTTCTTGGGAGGCTGAGGCAGGAAGAGAGTGTTGAAAGGCTGCCTGGACTAGAGAAGTCAAGGCCAGCCAGGGTGACTACTGAAACTCTGATTCAAAATACAAAGTAAAAAGAGGACTTGGGATGTAGCTTAGTGGTTGGGAGCTTAGCTATCATGCATATGGCCCTTGGTTCAAGTTCAATACCCAGAACACAATACATACATACATATATACATACACATACACATACATATATACATACACATACACATACATACACACACACACACACACACACACACACACACATATATATATATATATATACACACACACACACACACACACACACATACACACATGTGTATATGTTGTGTGTTGTATGCTAACAGAAACATTTTTCACCCAAAATACATTTGCTGACCACTTACTATATATCAAAAACTTTGCTAGATATCATGAATGCATCAGTGAATAAGTGTTTAAACTGTCCACATTGTAGTACTTAAATTCCCTATGCTTTCCTGCTGCCTTTCAATAACCAAAGAGTAATTCTATCAGTGACCTCATCCATGCTCTCACTTCCTCCATTTACAAAGGAAGAATCAAACTTGCCAGAGGTATTGAGAAACTGTTGGCCTTCAGTTTCTCTTTGCATAGATTATACCCATCTCTATGAAACATCAGTCCCTCCTTCAACCCACACGTTGCTTCAAAAAATTTAGCAAATTCTCTGAAGACAGAGTAAAGACAATGCAAAGATAATATGGTCTATGGAAAGCTGCCTCTCTGTCTGAAAACCAGACTTGTTTCCTACCCCTCATTATGTTTACATGACCCTAAATCCCCAACATTCCTTCTCATATAATTGAGGGCCTATGCAGTAAGTGAATTTTGGATGGGTCTTAAGTGAACAAGGGAGCTAAGACCTCAAAAGACACATTCAGCAGGGGACATTTGGCTAGATTTTCCAAAGGGAATGACCACAACCATGAGATTTTCCCACAATCAGATGGCTTTTGATTTTTAATTCTCCCTGACTTGGCTGCTCCTCTTTCCCCCAAACACATCCTTGTTTTCCCATTTTTGTGCATTAAGAAGTACAGGGGCATTTCAGGAGGTAAGGAGCACTCCAGACCTCATCCTTACAACAGCCTGGGAAAGGGGCACCCATGGGCTCAGGTGTCTCCTTTCAATGTGTTTCTCTAGGAATGTAAGCACAAGGATTTTGGCATCTTTGGAAGCCTGTCTCCATGGGACTTGCCAAGAGGCATGAATCAAAATTTGGCAGCCAGTAGTTTTAAAGTCTCCTAAAGCCAAATCCCTATAAGGGAGATGAGGAGAGGAAGGGCCATTGGTCATTTATCCCCTGTTCTTTATTAAACAACCCTGAGAAAAGTTGTGAAGTTTTTGTTTGTACTTGGTTTTGCTTCTTAAAAAGAATGGGAAGAAATATTTTCTCAGCTTTTCTGAGAGGTTCTCATGCCTTCTGCGGCGATTTAATGGTTTATTCTTGCAGCACTGCCTTGAACCAGTTCTGTAAAACACAGTGATTAAGTATACAACTAATAACCACTTTTAGAGTTAGCAGTCTTTCAGTAATTTAAATTGACCATGTGAGTATGTGCGGTTTTCAAATATAACTTTGACTCTTACATGGAAGACTGACAAATTATTTTATTTGCCAGGCTATAATAGAAGCCTCTCTCTTATCTTTATTGGAAGAAACCTTGTTCTGCATCTAAGGTTCCCAGTTTATTATAATGAATATACTGTATCATCTAAAATATCTTTAATTTTTAGTTAAAAGAGTAAGAACTTTAGATGTATCAATAAAATCCCTTCTCAATAACAATTATATCAGTGTTGGATTCTGTGACTGGAGAATTTAGAGTAAATGCGTAGATATTTCTAAAATCTGTCATAACTGTAATAACACTTGGTTATTGTTTCTGCTCCTGTAATTTTTGCCTTTGTTTTCTTCCCTCCCTTTCTTTACCACCCCCACCCCCTTCATGCTTCCCTTGGAAGCTATTGTTTGTATTTGGGTATTTCTGTTCCTTCTCCTTTCTGAGCACATGGTAGGTCTCATTTCATGACCTTATAATAATTGTGTTGGATCCTTTGTTCAATTCTGGTCAACTAAATTTGATAGAAATCTTAGTTATATTCATCCATCATCTTATTGGGTACAAAATATGACTTATATATGTTAGAGCCAACATGATGGGAAAATTAAAAATCTATGAGTAGTATTTTGACTGATACATCTAATGAATTAATAAACAGTTCCCAACAGAAATAGTTCATCCATGGCAAGACTATTATAAATTTGACAGGGCATAGAATCACCTAAGGGTCCATATCTCTGGGCTTTCTTGAAAGGGTATTTCAGAAAGAATTCATTAAAAGAAGGAAACCCACCCCCAAGTGGGGAGTATCTTCCAAAAGACATGTAAGATATATCAAGGTAGAAAGAAATAGCAAAATGTAGCTGCTTGCATTTGGTTCTTGTTTCTGAACATGTATCTTTACCTTAGGTGCTGACACCAGATAGTTGGATTTTCCAACATGGACTCAGTTCCAGAGACTTTCCAGGCTTTCAGCAACAGATTGTGATTGCAGAGTTATTGAGATCCATGGAATAGTAACTACCAGGTTCTCAGTCTCTCCAGTATATTGACATCCTTTGTGAGGATGTGCAGTCGTGTGTGTGTGTGTGTGTGTGTGTGTGTGTGTGTGTGTGTGTGTGTATCTGTATCTGTATCTGTATATATTTTATTTATTTTGTTTCTTCTGAGGACCTTATGGGAACAAATGCAGGCACAGCTCAGCAGAGTAATGTAATGCAACACACTCAATGTGGATTAAGACTAGGTAGGAGTCATTTGGAGTATGCAAGAACACTTGAGGTCTGTCCCTTTAGTGGACTTATTCCATATTGACTGTTCATTTCTTCATATATTTAGTTAGTTTATATATGATTTGAAGTTAAATATCTCTGCCCTCATAGAGAATGTGAACTAAAAGAAAAAAACATTTAATTTAAAATTGTAGTAAGTATCATGTGATAGATTGCTGAGAGTGCAAAACCTTTCCAACCTGTTTTGTTTTTAAGGCTTCAGAGAAGGTTCTGTGAAGAGTTATCACAAAAACCACAAATTGATTGAGAAGAGCCTAGGTGAAGATACAAAGGAGGAAGGATCAGAGATAATGATCATACAGTCTTCACAATCTGAGGAGTGGAACCAAGATGAGTAGGTGACACCTGGGATTAGAGAGCCAGGAGGCAGGGGGATGTCTGGATTTATTTAGATTTCTGTAGGCTATGAAAGCCAAACTGAAGACAGTTTTTAAGGAAAAGAGATCTTTGTTACCTAATATAAAGGGATTTAACCACTGCACCTCAATTCTCACATGTTTAAAATGAAAGAATTAACTAAAACAGCACATGCAAACATCTTAGTACAGCATGGAATCATTTCAAGACCAAATCAAACCAATGTGGAACCATTGTGTAGTTCTGGGTTGACTTGAAAGTCATAGCCAATCTAGTTGAAAATCTTACTTCATTGTTGTCTGTGTGACATTAACATGGGTCTCTTGTGTTGTCAAGTAACAACTCTGCTAAAGGACAGCTTAAAAGAAAAAAAAAGGTTTTACAAATATATATATTTTGGTTTTTCAAGACAGAGTTTCTCTGTGTAGCTTTGGGCCTTTCCTGGAACTCAATATGTAGTCCTGGCTGGTCTTGAACTCACAAAGATCTGCCTGGCTTTGCCTCCTGAGTGCTGGGATTAAAGGCGTGCACAACCAGAGCCCAGTACAAATATCTTCAGACTGTAGTATTACTTCATGCCTAACAACTCTTCCCAGGGCATTGCTATGAGGATCACATTTCCCTGGCTCCTTTCTCCACATTCACTGAGGAATGTAATCAGTAACTTCACCATACTGTTTGTAAAACATGTATCCTAAATTTTATGACTAATTTTCCTTGGTCAAAGGTGGAAAAGGCATGAAAGAGTATAAACTAATAGCTATATTTGAAATTAGTCTGTGCAACAAATAGAGAAAATGGATGAGGAAGTGTCTTACTGCACTGTGTGGGATGGATGCCGACACATATGAAGCTTCCAATTCTCAACATTTACTTCATATTATATACACTTCAACAAAACATTTCCATAAAAGTACCAGGCTTTGCTGGCTCGACATGGGAGGCCTTACTCTTTCAGAGCAGGGGGTGGGGGGAGGGAGGCTGGGAGGGGAGTGTTGGGGGAGGGATGAGAAGGGGAATCCATGGTAGGTATGTAAAATAAATTTTAAAAAATTAATTAAATTAGTTAATTTTTAAAAAAGATCTTTTTTTTTCTCCAGTAAGACTCTGCCACACACCTTCTGTGGCACTTGACAGCGGACATTTATCTGCTGTTGCTCTGGGTTTGTTATGTGTAAGACTAGGAAATTGGACAAAACGATCTCCAATGTCATCAAAAATTAGGTTTCTCATTTCCTTAGATGTAAAACAAAAATGGCTAGACTGCTACACAACTCCATGGAGGCTACCTAGAAAACAGGACCCTAGGAAAGACCCAGGGATCACCCAATGACAGAGAAATGGATGAGATCTACATGAACAACCTGGACGACAGTGGGAGTAATGAAGGGCAAGGTTTGAGGGAAAGAAAGCTTAGGGGAGCAGGAGATCCCAGTTGGATCAAGAACAGAAAGGGAGAATGAGGAATAACAGACCATGATAAATGAAGACCACATGAGAACAGGAATAGGCAGAGTGCTCGAGAGATCCCTAGAAATCCACAATGATACATCCTCTGTAGACTGCTGGCAATGGTCGAGAGAAAGCCTGATCTGACCTAGTCTGCTGATCAGATGGCCAAACACCCTAACAGTCATGCTGGAACTCTCATCCAATAACTGATGGAAGTGGATGCAGAGATCCTCAGCCAGGCCCCAGGTGGAGCTCCAGGTGTCCAACTGTCGAGCGTGAATTGTTGAATCCAAGGTTGCAAAAAGCACAGGGACAAATAGCCAATCGAATGGAAGGACATGAATTATGAACCTGAATAGCTTGATCTGTTTGGGAGGCTCCCAGGCTGTGGGACTGGGACCTGTCCTTGGTGCATGAGCTGGCTGTTTGGAACCTTGGGCTTACACAGGGACACATGCTCAGCCTGGACGGAGGGGACTGGACCTGCCTGTACTAAATCCACCAGGTTTAAATGAATCCCCTGGGCAGTCTTGGTCCTGGAGGACATGGGAATGGAGGGGAGGGGCTGGGGTGAAGGTAGAGGTGGGAGTGGGAGGGGGGAGGACAGGGGAACCCATGGCTGATGTATAAAATTAAAACACATAATTAAATAAATAAATAAATAAAGAAAATAAATAAAAAATCAATTTCTTCATGACATTAACTCCCTCCTGAATTTTCTTCTTTTCTTCCATTTTCACCAATATCAATTATAAAATTCTAAACACAACAATTGCATTTCCTAGAAAAAAATAGAGTGAATTCATGTCTGCCAGAAGTGCATAAATGACATCCAAAGAAGATGTTCATTACTGTCTTTTATACATGCAGGCAGTTCTTGACTGGCTTTCGCTGAAATTCAAGAACTGTTTGACTTACCAAGAAATGGCTGCCAGCAATACCACGTTCATCAATATTTCCATGTTAACCCAGTTGAGCTTCTACCAAAAATCTTCCAGTATGCTCTCCAATCCACCCCAAAGTGCTCCTTAGGAGGTCACACTTGAAAAGGTAGGCATCACATATGTCATAATACCCACATGAAAACAAACATGGAGTGTTAGAAATGTCTTTCACAAATCAAAACCATGGGATGTTCACTCCTTTAAGTTTACAGAGCACTCTGCCTCAAATACAACAGCATTCAGTCACTATTTGTAGACATGGAAATAGATATTAATTGGAACCTGTAGGAATGTGAAGAGGTGTGTGACCTTTTCCTGTACTTTTCCTCCTCATGGCACTCACTTGCTGTCAGCCAGACAGGTTAATCAAATGTCCTATACTCAAAGCTTTCTCGAGCTTTACACAAATTATTGATTTCACCAGATTTTGAGTACTGTTGTTTCTTTACTTATATTACAGCCAGCATATAAGCTGTGGAATTGCTCTGTATAAGAATCTATTATTCCTATCATTAATTTTATCCCATGCATCTTTTGTTCCCACTGAGTACTCAAACATGGATGCTTTGTGGAGAATAGCTTGTGAATGACAGACTCAGTGCCCTAAATTCAAAGACAAACACTAAAAAGAGAAATTCCTGGGCTTCTGAAGAAATCCTCATTTAAATGCAGAAATAAATTTACTTGGAAAATTATATAGAATTTTTTTAATTTTAATACATGATAGTGCATTTAAAACAACCTAAGCTGTGTTTCTGTTGATAGTAACCAAATGCTCTTGATCATTCATTGTTTTCTTAGGTTCATGGGAAAGATAAATCAGGTCTCTCTAAACTTTGTAGTCAGATGTCTTGTAGCAATACGGTCCTCTCCTCTGTACTTGCTTTGTTTTTCTCTCAATGTAGTAATGTGTGTGCATTTATTCTCCTCTATGGATTTAGCAATTTTGTTTTCCTTGTTGGCTCTTTTCTTGGCACCAATATATTATAGGTACTCAGGGATTGTTGAATGAATATGTGACTACTGATGGAACAACTTAAGTGCTTTCAGTTCCTAATTTAATAAGCACCAACAAATGCTCATGCATGGCAAAGTGTTTGTATAATTTTAGCAGGTTAGAGTGAGACAATACTTCTTTATTGTGGAAAGTCTATGTTGCTTTTTCAAAGAGGAGTGTTGGTAATCTTATCAGGTACACCTGGGTCTTCTAAGAATTAAAATAAAATGTGTTTTGGCTTATGCATGGTATTTATATTTTATTTCATATTTCTGGAAGTTTAAGCACAGTTGTAAAGAAGTACATTTCTTTTTAGGAATAGTAATGAATAATTTCAATTTAAAATATGTTTCAGTTGTGAAATTTTATATCCCTTACATTTCTTGTGCTAAAAAATTCAGTAGAACTGTCTTAACATGATATTGGTTAAAAACTCTGATCCTCTGGATTTGATGGTGAGGCACCATTCTGCACCCCTTTCCACACTTCTGGGCTGTGGGCTGTATTGAGAGGGGAGTTTGGCTTGGTTATAGGGATGTTCTACCCTGGAGCATTCTTGCAAAATACAAATGAATGGCCATCCCCTTATTCCCAGAACTCTGGAAGAGGGCTTGATGACCCAGCAGTAGCTGTAAGATAGTATTAATTCTACAAGAAGGTATGTAAAATCCTGGCTGCAGAACATTGGTGGGGAAGCAGGTTTATATCAAGTGGGCTTATAGTTTATCCCACTGTCCTGTTTAGTATGTTTAGTTGGATAATTAGACCTTCTATAAATCAGCATTTATTGTGTATAAGCACACTTGTATATTCTTTTAAATCTGCTTTCCAAATGAGAGCTTTGAAGTCAAAGGGGTGGGAACAGATGAAATTTCCCCTCACTCTTTCTTAAAAAAATGTTTGCATGAATTTTAAAGAACTAGTTCAAGGTGATATGAAGTCTAACCTTAGACAAGATATCTATCTATTCCGTGGAGGCAAAGAATTACTTACTTCACTAAGTTATCCTGTTTTCTGTTTACAAATGCCAAATAAATTTCTCAGTGAATCTCGTGGGTCTGCTGAAGATGAAAAGGGTTTTGTATCATGGAAACATAAATAAACATTACGTGCAAAATATACTTAAAAAGTTCCTTCAAACATCCTTTTAAGCAAGTTGAATCATAGACGGTTTCTAGAACTTACATTATGCTTTTCAGTTTTAATTATTTCTTCTCCTACTTTGATCCAAATGTCCCTCAATTGTTTTTATTTAAAAACCATTCAGTTCACCAGGTGGTGGTGGCACATGCCTTTAAACCCAGCACTTGGGAGGCAGAGGCAGGCGGATCTCTGTTGAGTTCGAGGCTAGCCTGGTCTACAGAGCGAGATCCAGTAAAGGCGCAAAGCTACAGAGAAACCCTGTCTCAAAAAACCAACCAACCAAACAAACAGCCCCCCCCCAAAAAAAAAACCCCATTCAGTTCTCTTTAGCATCATTGTTTAGTCTTCACTGTAGAATACCTTCTTATATCTTAATAATCTTATACACTAAAACAAAATGGCCTCCTTTTGAGAAATTCATCTCATTCATAAAGCAATGTCATCAGGGAAATTTTAGTTGCCCAGAGGATCTCATCACTAGCCATGAGAAATGGGAACATGTTATTTACCTTCCTGCATTCTAGAATATTAGATAAGATCACATTGTGTAAGTCAACAGGCAAAGGAGGTGATAATAATTCTGATTAACTAAAAGCCTCCTGGTTGTGGCATCAAAGATTCCCCACTTACATTGACTCCAAGGAGTTTTAGATTATAACTCCCTGGTTTTAGACATGGTGTTAAGCATCTTTGAATTTCCAGTTGAAGGATGAGCAATTATTTGGGAATTTTGTCTCATAATAATGACTCTCTAGCTAGAGACTGTAGAAACACCATCTGTGGTCCATGGTCACCTGCATATTTGTTGATGGATAGCCAGTCTTCCACTGTTCCCTAGGAGTTTTGACTACTGCCTCACAAAGTCCTGCAGGGATGTCTTGTCTGAGAGATGGTAGACAAATATAAGATCTGAATCTATGTTCTTCTCCCCTGCCTGTTAATATCTGGAGTCTCAAGCTGCATCGAGTTACCTGCCCTCCAGTGAAGGAAAATAGCAATCCGGATGTGTCCATATTCATGCAAAATGTGTGCTTTCCAGTCTACTAATTCATGCTCAGTGTAGCTGAAAGGAGCCCCACTATAGAGGGCTTCCTTCACTCTGAGGCCCTCAGGCTGAGAAGCCAGCCTAACATTTTGTTTTCTTTGTCTGAACAAACTGAAAGCTTGCTAACTTCGATCAGGCTGTGACAACTCTATTTCTGAAAGAGTCCATTCATTACTCACTGAGCCAGTATTCCTGTGGGAATTTCCCAGGGGGTAGTGGGGAAAGAAGTGTGGTGTTTTGCCTGCTTAGCTTTGGCTCTGGCACTTACAATATATGCGATATTGGAGAAGTCAGTGAACTCTTTGGGGGCTCCATGTCCTTACCTTCCTCTTTATGTAAAAACAAAATCACCCACCTAACAAATGTGCCATGGCCAAAACCTGCTTACAGTTTAATAAGAGGAGAAATGATCACTTAGCCTCTGAAATGTTAGATTAAAAAATAGAAGATTTGAGAGAAAACTGTGCTTAAGAAAAAATTAAGCCAGGACTCTTAATAAAAAAATCATAAATCTTAAATATCATACAATGTATGTTATAGCCATTACTTGATTACTAGTTGAAGTGTCTTCCCTCTCTACCTAGTCTCATAACCTCATGATTTTCATTTATTTTAAATTGCAGGAGTTATGTTAAATATTAGATTCTATTTTGCTTAACAAATAGCACACATTTTTATTTAAACAAAATGTCCAGTCTTTTTTAAGAGGCACTACACATTTTCAACCATGGCTATTAGGAATGAAAATGAACACACTTACTCAACAAGCTATTGGCTGTACGGATGAGTATCCTTTAAAAGTTCATATTCTGAGGTAGCATTATTCTTTAGGACATTATTTGAAGGTCAAAATTGAAGTTAGTTGAAATGATTTAGCTAATAGGAGAGGGGTTTTAGCTTATCCCTCTTCAATTTAGAATAGTATACAAAAGGGTTACTTAGGTTAAAAAATGGCAAACATTGCTGACGTGTTATGACTCTTGTATTGATTAAGTAAAACCAGAGTATACAAGTATATCAAAGATCATTCTTGAGGCAAATATTTCTAGAAGAAAAAAAACCTGTTTCCTTTGGTTAGAGCTATTTCATTTTAAGAAAAATAGGACCATGAGTTAATTTAATACAAGGAGTTAATTATATCACAATCACACCATAGGTACATTTCACATAGTGGTGAATCCTAATGCCTGTAAGATGTATGGCTTTAAAAATTAGAGGGAAATGAAGTACTTGTCCAAGTAGAAATTGTCCCCAGATCCTACACAGGCAGATGAAACCCTGAACACAGACTCACCTCATTCTTTCCATAAAACCAACAGAATGAAACTGGCAGAAGAATTAATTCCAGTGGCTTTTGAAATTGAAAACCCCAACGCGGTTAATACATAGAAAACTGGAACATTGTATGCTTTTCTGATAAAAGCATGTATATAACCCTGGAGTAGCCATAGTTTAAAGATAGCAGATGGGAAATCATAGTGAGTGCAAGAAGAGGCATGCATCAGAAGAACTCCCATGTGAACCTTTTTTCAGAAAGATTTAGACGTGCCATTTTTGGGTTTTGTTGACTTTGTGCAGTATAAGGAAACAATTAGACTAGTGAGATAATTTCTTGTCCCTTGCCCTGTCATCCTGGCAGTATTCCTTGGAACTTCAACAATATTGCTTAGAGTAATAGATCCTATGCATGTTTCGTTCAAGGAAAAGAGAAGAAAGTTATATTCAAAAGTGACACATGGCAAATATAACTGCTTCCATAACTCCACAGTGGATCTCACTAGTCCTCAAATTTAATCCAAGATTTGTTCCAGGATGCTACCTTCATATACCCAAAACTTATTCTGTGATGGACAGTAACTGTTCTGTCATCCAATGAAGATATCTGTAGCATGTATGGTGGAGGTTTCTCCTGCTACTTGCTCTTTGGGAATAGGCAACACTTTCTCCCTGACAGTTTTGGATCTAAGAGGCTAAGAAGTATTTTCCATTCCCACATGTGTACACTTTATTTTCCTCAGATCTCATAAGCCATTTCATGTCATAGATATGTTCTGGTGACAGCCCTGAAAACTTGTCCGATGGCCCAGGTCACAATTCAGAAACCCTTTCCTTATCTAGCAGAAGCTCTTCTTCTTTGTTTCTATATGAGATCAAGGGTTATATAAGTACTTGGCAGGGTGGCATTAAGTCACATCAAAATACTCTAGGCCCCAGATGAATTTTCCTCACCCAGGAACCCTGTCTAGGTGATAATTTTGAAATTTAATGACCTTTGCCTTATTCTTGACCCTTGTAGAGCTGCAGTATGTGGACTCAGGTGACCCACAGATAGGGGAAGAGTCAATCCTTGATTTGATTTACCTGTCCTGGGAAAGGATGAGAGATATGTGGCAGTACATGCAAGTCAATGGGAAAAGTACACACTACCCTGGGCCAATGCAGAGTTACCATGATAGCAACCCATAGAGCAGAGTTTCTATTTTATTTTGGAACAGACATTTGAAATTTCAAGTCTTTAAATGTTCACTATTTGTTATACAAAATACATTACATGTTCATCTTACAATCTTTTTCTTTCTAGGTCTCTATTTCTTTTCTACTATATAAATATATTTTAAAAAGTCTACCTGACAGTGTTGTCCTAACAATTTTGCTACCTGCAAAACAGCTGACTATTTTAGCATCATCAACACTCTCCATGCTTATTCCTGGGCATTTTCTCCCAGTCTGCACATGGTCTTTAAACCTTGTCCTTACAGTCACCAAGTTCTCTCCTTATAGACACATGTGTGGCAGGTAGATTGCACCAAGCTTCATTAGTTTGTCCCCTTTCCTGTATGATTAGAACCTTGTCAAGATAAGTGCGTTTGTCTGTTTTAATAGAAAAAATATTGAAAAAGACACACCAAATATTTGTTTAGTAAGTGGCGAGACTATGCATCCATCTATATTACTAGTAGTGTGATACAATAGATACAAGCAGAACATGTTTCAGAAATCCAAGGGAGGGAACATTGACAGACCTCTAAGAGTCACACTGCACACTGGCATTTCATTTGGGATCTGTTTTATGCTAGGACTCATTCACCCTATGAGTACAAATTGAGCCTCACCCTCCCTCCTCAAGAACTCATCAGAACCAATGTGGCAAGTGCAGAACTTAGCAAAGCTTTGGTGCACACTTGTTCCACCTGTTACATTGGGCTGTTCTCAGTATCCCATTGTCCTCAGGAGCTCACCCTCGAGGAGTAAAGCTCTTGAACGTGGTGGTTTGATTTTTGATAACCTGAAGTGGGAGAGTCTATGGAAGGGGCTGAAGGCTAACACAGAAAATGAGAATAAATGGCAAAGCAGAAAAGGAGATAACAGAGTAGAACAAATAAAATGGATTTTATTAGAATGTAAATTTTGGATAACGCATGTGCCTACAAACCAAAAAGATAAAAATATAATTTTATTTTGGATTATTTGCTTTAAAAAAGATGCAGCCTTTTAAATGGAGCTGTTAGAAAATCTCAGTTTTTGGAAACCCTGGTTACAAATAGAACTATCACTGGATAAAATGTGAAATTTTCACTGTGCCATTGGCTGGGATAGAGGGCTTGGAATAAACCCAGCCTTAAGACATGTGAGAAAAATTAAAATAAAGTAACAGATCACCAGTGTCATATGCACCAAAGCATTCTAAAATCAACATAGTACTGTAATTCAAGTTAAGAACTATGCTAAGAAGGCCAAAGGAAGGAAGACCTGAGTGCTACAGCATTGCTTTTGCTGTTACACTTGTAAGAAGATATTTCAAACTGGACCAGATTATACCTGTGTTAATGGTCCAGCCAGAATCAGTGTACAGGACACATGGAACCAGCAGAATCCATCAATAACATGCTTTGTAAACTATTAACAAACTGAAATATTAATACACAGTGGGGATTGGATTACTTGACATTATCAGCAAGGACTCCTCAAATGTCTCCAACTTCTTCAAGTTGTGTTGTTATCAGTGACTGTAGCAACTTAGTCAAGAAGCCTCTTATTCCAGTAACTTTTCCCTATGTAGACAATTTTCACTTCAAATCAGAGTTTTATGCACTGAAATAATGTTCCAGATATGATCACATCAAGGCCTTTAGCATGAGAATGATCACCATTGCTCAATAGTCTCATAAAAAAATGAACAAGAACTGAGCTGAAATAGAAAGTAAACTTTACAGAGCCCTAATTTTAAACTTCAGATTTGTCAGTATATACATTAGCTTTATTCTTTTACCACATGAAGAGACTGAATAAAGTCCCTTTTAGTGTTTGTAATATGAAACTTAAAAGGTCTTATTAATAAAAAAAAAAAAAACAGAGCCAGATATTGGGGTCAGAGCTGAAAGATCAGAGAAACAGAACAAGCCACAGCCAATCTCACCTCGCCCACTCCTCAGCTAAGTCTGTTTCCAAGAATCCTCAGACTGAAAGCCTCTGAGTCCTCACCCCTGAGGGTCTCAGTTGAGCTGCTGCTTAGTTCCTGTCTCCTCACACCTTATATAACATTCTCTATCCAGCCATGTCACTTCCTGGGATTAATAGTGTGTGTGTTTTCCAAGCAAAGGCATGAGATCTCAAGTGCTGAGATTAAACAGATCTCTGCTTCCCAAGTGATAGGATTAAAGATGTGTGCCACCACTGTCTGACCTCTATGTATAATGTTGTGGCTGGCTCTGTCCTCTGATCCCCAGATAAGTCTATTAGGATACACAATATATTGGGGTACACAATATATTGCCACAAATGTTCACTGTTGAAGGGAATATCAGGCAGTGTGAAGGCATTATGAAAATCAGTATAATTTTTTTCTCTATTCCTAAGCTACTTTTGGTTAAAATACAACAGAGTCACCTTTATATCCATGCTTAATGCTGCACTAGTCATAAGACCTAAGAAAGGAAGCAAGTCTAGATGTCCATCAACAGACAGATAGGTAAGGAAAATGTGGTACATATATCTATTATGTATGTACTTAGGAAGGCATTTATTCAGTCATGAAGAAATATTAAAACATGATATTCACAAGAAAGTAAATAGAATTAGAAATTGTTACTTTTACCAAAAATTAAACATTCAGAAAAAATAATATCGCATTCTTCTATTGGATCTTGTTTTGTTTTAGTCAGTCTCACTATAGGACCCTGGCTGGCCGAGAACTCACTTTGTAGACTAAGCTGGCCTTGAACTCATAGAGATCTATTTCCCTTCCTCATCTTCAATGCTACGATTGAATGCATGTGCCTTCGTGTCAGCTAGATCCTAGATTCATATATATGTGAATATCTACCTGTAGAGGTGTGGGTATAAGTCATGGAGATAGAAAACGGACCATGAAAGCGTGAAAAGTATCTCTCAAGGGAGAGCTGGGAGGATAGAAAAAGAGATTAATAGATTAATTCACTACTTTATTTAAGTAGACTATATGTGACTTGAAATTAGAAGTGGGGCTGGCTATTGAGTAGCGGACGAGCCCAACAGTAAGTAGCAGGCAATGGGAGAGAAGAACGGGTTCAAGGGACACACATCATGTAGGAGAATGCCTCAATGAAAGCTGTTACTTTGTATGACAACATAAAATAAACTAATAACAAAATTAAAAAAAGAGAGAGATTTTTAGTGTTAAACTATTTTCCCCAACAAACTGTATGATTATTTCAGACTTTAGAAGTCTGGTAAAGATGATATTAGTGGGAAAAGGCCTACTTAATTAGCTAACTTTGGCCAGAATTAAACTTAATTTGAAATAAATCCTACTGAAATAGAGCCCTGCATTTTAATTGAGGAAATAAGGACAGCATGTTATTATAAGGTTACCTATCACAGTAAAAATATCATGCAATTATGGAGATGAAAAGTCTCTCAAGAAAAGGCCTAGAGAAAAGCAAAGAACTAAATATAATAATATATGGCAGAGACATAAATCAGATCATGTGCAAAATAAATTTGGACCTAGGAAATTTGTCTAATAGAGGCTTTGTTAGCCAAATACAATATTGTCTTGATATGACTGACTTGTATGCAATGAGAAGTGGGCAGTGTCTGTGACTGTGTTAGAGTTATTGGAAGGCCACAGCAGATGTTAGGCAGCTCCATTCAAATGTCTATCGCCTTAGATGAGATAGACGGGATAGCTGCAAGTGTCCTGATTATTCATTCTTTCTCTCTTCAGGTAGCCTCTGCAAGTGGCTAGCTAGCTTGGGTGTCTTCAGAACATGAGCATCATAGGATAGTTAGATTTTTTTTTAAACAGCAGTAGTTTCCACTGGAGTAGGAGTTTAAAGTCCAGATGTAAGGGATCACTGGACTTAGCTTCAGAAATTGTGGCTGAATGTAGTCCATGTCAACTCATTGGTTAAAAATGAAATAGAGTGACAGTTCAAAGATGTAAACATGGAAAAAATGTTTCATTGCAAAAGATCTTCAGAGGCTGCCACTAAGCTTTCTTTTATATTTTTCAGTTTTCATTAATTAATTTATTCATTAACTCAGTAATCCTATTGTGAGTATTATTCTGATATGGTTATAAAAATTCATGCACTCTCCACCACCAGGGTATGTCCAACATAGTGAGAATAAGCACACTAAGAAATTCTAAGAAATGACTAGAGGAAAATACTCTCGATAATCTTATCAAGTATATGGTTCTAAGAGGCACAGTGTAGAATATAAAGGTTTTAAGGAGTCAGGACGTTAGAATGGGTAAAAATAAGAGACAGCAAAATGCTGAAGCATGATTAGTGTGACCAGTTCCATTATTCCTGATAGTCCATGTACAATTTCTGAACTGCAACACCACTAATTATGTCTTCTCATGGATGACAGAGAGTCAAGATTCTGTCTATCTATCTATCTATCTATCTATCTATCTATCTATCTATCTATCTATCTATCTTCTATCTATTTATCTATCTATTGACATGAGACTTAATCAAGACAGAAGCAAGGTTATATGAACAACAGAGCTGAGAGAAACATGAAGAAATGTGGACTTTCGGCAGCATCCAGACCTAGAGCTGATGTTTAGGATAATGTTATCAGATCTACTTTAAAGAGGCTCTTGCCCTTTCACTGGGTTGCACTGTGGTAAATGGCCTTCATAGTGGCAGAGCACAATACAAATGAGCCTCTGACACAATTTTGTCACCTCACCTAAGGGCACAGCTTATCTGCTTCTTTTACGTATATGAATGGTCCACAAAAGAATTCTGGTTTAGATTAATTTCTCAATGAACATGTCTATGTCTTTTCATAAAATCCTATAAGCCTGGTTGCTGCCAAGTTTATCTAAGTGCTGCTAGGACAATGAATAATGTTCTTCTCTAAATCTTTCATCTGTTCATGTGTAAAAACAGCCCTGAGGAGTGTTTGGAGAAAGGACACAGGAAGGAGAAGTAGACAAGAGTCCAGGACAAACACTAAAGAGAACTCAGAAGACAGTAATATCCTACTCCCTCTAGTTCATAATATCCAATTCCTATAATGCATAAGATCCCATGTCCTCCAATTTATAATACCCCAATTTTTCCTTTTCATAATATCCTACTCCCCCAAATTTATAATATTCTATTCCTTCAACTCACAATATCCCACTCCCTCTAATCCATAACATCCTAATACATGCAATTCATAACATCAATTTCCTCCAATTTACAATATCACAGTTGGTCCACTAGACTGCTCTACCCCTTCTCATTTGGAATTTTGCTATTAACACACTCAAGAGCATTTCATGGGAAAAGGAGGGTCATTAACGTTAGATATATAACAACCTTTTTCTTATCTTCATAGTTGGCAAATATACAGCACTAGAATGAGATTCTTTTACTTTTTTCTGGTGGATGTGAATGTGTAGATGAGAGAGAAGGGAGAGTTTATGATTTCTAGCACTTCTGGTCTTAGACAAACCTTGCTTTTCTTGTTTAGTTTTGATTTGGTTTTCTTACAAGATTTTAGTCCTTGTTCAGATTTCCTCCTCAGAAACAGTCGTTCAAAAGTTATATGTAAATATATGCATACATATGCATGCATTTGTATATGGATATGTTTGTATGCAAACATATTTGTATGTATTTGTATTCATATATGGTAGTTTGGGTATCTCATCTGCAAAAGCATTATGCTATGCATTTAGCATTTGCTTTTTGTTTGGTGGAGAAGTAGCTCTCATAAATTGTCCTTTCATTCTTGTTCTCAGCTTGCATGCAATCCTCCCTCCCCATAATCACACAATATACAGTTAAAAATGTGATTTGTAAAAATCACATTTACCTAATTTTTGCTTCTAAGTCCTTACTACATAAAACAAACAAACAAACAAACAAACAAACAACAACAACAAAAACCTTGGTGAACACATTTTTCAATTTCTTTTACATTACTTGTGGGATGTAGTTTGTGTGTGTGTGTGTGTGTGTGTGTGTGTGTGTGTGTGTGTGTGTGTGTGTGTGTGTAAACATGTATGTGGAGGAGAAAGGTCAATATTAAGTGTCTTTTTCATTGCTATCCATTGTAATTTTTGCAAAAGGTTCTCTCACTCAACCTGGAACTAATGAACTCGGTACATAAGGTGGTCAGGAAGTCCCCGAGATCCTTCTGTTTCTACCTCCTCAGCAGTGAGATTACAGGCACATGGGAACACATTTCGGTTTTTATGTGGATGCTGAGAATCTGAACTCTGTTCCTCATGCTTCTACGTCAGCCACTTACCGCATAAGCTACCTCTCTAAGCCATCCTTGTGTTTTGAGTCAGGATTGCTAACATCATGTTTCAGAGTTAACACATAGTGACTGGCTTTTTCTGATTTGATTGTTAAAATGTACTCTGTCCACAATAGTGAAGTCAAGTGCCTCCCATATCCCAGCCATTATGAAGTGGCAATTGACATTGTCCTTCAATTTGGGAAAAAACATTATTTTTATTCTTATTGAATTATTGACAATTATACTTCCTGGGCATATAATTTAATGGATATTAAACAAGTAAGTAAGTAACAGAAGAGGAGATTTTCAACCTGAGGCAAACACTATCTCTGCATGAGTTTAATGGGAATACATTATTGAATTTAGTGTCTTAAAGGATTCCAATACTCTGGAAAATATTATCTTCCCAGGATTTCTTTGTGGATCCATTGATGGAAAGTTTGGGTCAGCCAGAAGTTAATTGTTATTTGTATCCAATATTTTATATGCTATTTATTTCTTCCCATTATTGTCAGTGCTTTATATTTAATTCATGATGTAGGTACACAGCAGGAGTAGACTCATTGAGGGTGTGTATCAGATACACCTTATCCATGCCCCAATTTCTGAAAATTTTCTACTCATATACGAAGAACTACCACTACCAAGAAGAATTTTGTCTGAAGCAAGACAGACAGAATCTTCTACAGACAGAAGATTAGATCATTTTCTATAAAAAACCCACATGATACTGACCTTATGGCCATTACTAGTCATTATAATCTATGCACACAGTATAGACAACCTAAGTTCTTTAGTAATTTTTAAAGATTTAAAATCTGAGGTTGTAGTTTGATTGTTAAAGGAACAGAAAGAAGTTGCTAGCCACAGGACATCCTAAAATGTATCCATTTTTTCCAGGTGAGACAGACTTAAAGCAGAAAAGGTGCTGATGTCTTCCTCAGTGTCATGTGAGTCTCATGGAAACCTATTTAATCTTCTATCTGTTAGAAGGGAACAAACTCTTCTGAAGTAGTAATACTGGCATGGGAGGAATGAGTGCATGGAGCCTCCCCAGAAGCAAAAGATTTGTTTGAATAGGTGATGCTATTGTTTGATTCTTAAATGTACCTTAAAGCTCATATTGGAAGACTTTGTCCTTAGCCGGTGGGACTTTAGCACTATTGGAGGAAAAAGACAGACAGTAGCATTCTCTTGAAGACTATGTTGAGACCAGATTCCCCCACCTCTACTTCCAGTCTGGCTTTTTTTTTCTCTGTGTAATTTTGATGCCTGTTCTGGATCTTGCTCTGTAAACCAGGCTGGCCTTAAACTCACAGAGATCCCCCTGGCTCTGCCTCCCAAGTGCTGCTAAAGGCATGTGCCACCACTGCCCAGCATCTGGTCTGGTTCTTATGTGCCATGAAACACAAAACTTTTCTCTGTCCCTTGTTTCCATCAAAATGGGCTACCTCACAATAGGTCCCCAAAATAGGACCAAATGGCCATTTATTAAAATGTCTGGAATCATAACGTCAAAATAAAGATTTCCTTCTTATATGTTATAAAGTCTCAGGTATTTTGCCATAGTGATAGAAAACTGCTAACAGATATAGTTAACATGACATACTGTAATTTCCAATTGCTAGATCTTAAATTTTACTTATTTTTTTGTTTGGTTGGGTTGTTTTGTTTGTTTGTTTTCTCGAGACAGGGTTTCTCTGTGTAGCTTTGCTCCTTTCCTGAATCTCGCTCTGTAGACCAGGCTGGCCTCGAACTCACAGAGATCTGCCTGCCTCTGCCTCACGAGTGCTGGGATTAAAGGCAGGTGCCACCACCTCCTGGCAAATTTTACTTCTTTATTTAAAATAAAATTTAAAAAACCTCCCACCCATGACATTAGTTGATCCACTTTGTCATAATTTCCTTGGCTAACAGAGTATTATCCTTAAGGGGAAAATGATGATGGCATGTAGTCAAAAAATTGAGTTCAAAGAACTTTATGTCCAGTGATTTGCACTAATTGGACTTTAAGAACATAGACTTCATAAATCTCACCCCAGTTTGTACAAGAAGTATGAGTTTGGTGGAGGATGCATGAATTCAGGAGCTATAGGATTCCAAGTTCATCAGAGAATATAAAAGGAGAAAGTGAACTTTCTATAAAAGGTGTCAAGCGAAACAAAACTCCAAAGAGAAGTTGTAGAAAGAGACATTGTGGGAAGAAGGAACAATGGAGAAACAGAAGGACTGCCATAGAATCTTTGTTTTTCTCTGTCATTGCAAGGTAAACAGAGGCATTAGCATATGTATATATTCTCCTTTATTTTTTTAAAAACTAATTTGAGATTTTGTCTTTTTTTATGCAATGACAAAAAACTGAGCTAAAAGCTCTTTCATTCAAGCGTATTAATTGGTTTCTTGGTTCACTTAATATAAAAAATACGGAACAGATAATATAGTTGCAAATATAATACTAATCAATTCTAAGACATTTTGACTTTATTAAGTTCTAAGAATATACACATAGGTATGCATACAATTGTCATTGCCCAAATAATTGCACAAGTTAAAAAATAAAGATTTGTATATTTTAGGTAGATTTTAAAAATTAGTATGAGTTCATTTCTATTAAGCAGTACTTATTTGACTTTTACAATGTTTCCTTAAATTTAATTATTGTAATTTCACACATAATTTATATATTTATAATTTCTGATGAGAATTACATCTTTTTATATATGATAAATGTATTCCCAGAAGATATATTTTTTAAGCAAGAAGTAAAGACTTCTTAACAATGATCTATTGAGGAAGGCAAACAGTGAGCATAGGCAAATTTATTCAGAGATGGCAAGATAAGCCTCTTAAAAAGGAAGGAGGCTTGGGTTCAGTGATTAAGAGCTAGTACTGGAGGTGTGAGGAGGAAAAAAAAAAGAGCTAGTACTGACTTTTCTAGCAGAAGACCTGAGGTCAGTTTCTAGAACTCAAGTCTAGTGGCTCATGATTGCCTATAAATCCAGCTCCAGGGATCTGACACCATTTTCTGGTCATTTTGGGCACCTGTACATACATGTACATATTTATACACATATACACAATTTTTAAAAATTAACTAAAATTACACATCACCCAATAATGTCAAAGGAATGATTAGGAAAAGAAATACAGATAAAATGATATCTCTCTACTTCAGCACAAAAGTACCAGCTGATTTTAATGTAGATAATAAATAATAACAACTAATAAGTTGTGTAAATATACAGAATAATTGAAAATATTTGCTAACTAAGCATTGACTTTATAAAAATATGCCCAAATAAACTTATAATGTACTAAAATGCAATTGTTAAGAATTTTGTCATCAAATTCATGTTTCCCAGTGCTTCTCTCTGGGGTAATGGGGCTCATTAGGAAGAATGGGCTGAGATATCTGTCTGGAATACTAAATGTCAGTCTGAGAGAAAGATAATCATTATCTCTTAGCCTTGGGCTGGCCAAGGTTAGTGTGAATTCTACTGAGACTCAGAGGCAGAAAGAAGTTCAAGTCACATTCAGCTCAGGTGTCTGCAGCAATTATGGAGAGCAGGGGATCTCATTTGCAAATTGGACTCAAAAGACAAGTCAGAGTCAGAGAGATTGTCAGCAGTGCAGACAGATGGAACTTTAGGAACACACTTCCGAGTAATGAGTATTATCTGTGGGAAGGAAAACATTCCTCTGAACAATGTTAAGGTTTCTAGTTAGAAATAAAAGAAATACTTTGACAAATGAAAAAAAAAATATCTGAATTTTCCCTATATCTCCATGGAGATTTATCCAACATAAATGAATATATAATTTAAGCAAAGTGAATTAACATCCCGAAGAAAATATGTCTTGATATCTGTCTATATGATCTCTGAATAAAACAATCAACGTTTTCACAAAGAAACAGCCAGTCAGTCAAGTCTTTTTGTTTGGGCTCCAATCATACAGGATTTTCAAAGTCACAGCTCCCATACACACAGAAAAGCCCTATGAATCAGAACATCCAGTAACAACACTGAACTGATTGTAAAAGCTACCAGACTGCACATACTCAGGCAATGAATAATGCAAGCAAAAGCTTGTCTGCAAGCTAAAGGACATCAGGCTTTTCCTATGATGCTGTAATAGTCATCCACTGCGGGAGAGTATTTCAAGTGTAAAAACAAATATTCTGCAGTAAATATAAGAAAGTTCTCTCTGGACAATTGACCTTGAACTACATATTCACCGAGTCAACTTCCTTAATTTTTCTCTTCTAATCTGAAATTCATCTGATTTTATACTGAATAAGTATCAGAGCTGCCAACCAAGACTTGGGTCCTTTCAGACTCACCAGCCATTTTTCAAAATCAGCTGATATAATTTAGCAAATAACAGATCAGAATGAAGATAAGAATTATTTTACCCTCCAATCAACAGCAAGTCTTGTATAAAATTATTTAGGAAACCAATTAAAAGAAAGGCTACTGTATGGATGTTTTTTTCTTTTAGATTTATGTAGTTTTAGTATAAATTTAATGTCATCAAAAATAAATATTGAGGTCTAGGCTCCCTTAGCAGGCAGAGGTCAAGTTTTCCTCAGAAATGGCACATAGTTCTTAAAACTGAAAGGGCTTGGGTGAGGTACAGTCATTCTTTCTGCAAAAGAGAATGTGTGATTCCCCAGAATCTGTCCTCCTTCCGCATCTTACTACTGAACTGAGAAGTAAGACCATCACAGCATACTTTGTTCAGGGAACTTCTGGGACTGCTAAAGACAGAAAGGATTATTTATATCCATTGAATCTTTAGGATCCAGCCATCTTGTGTAGTAGAGGTCTGAATATGAAATCACAGTACATATGGGCTTGGATTTAGAGTGTATGTGATCAATGGGGGCAAAATATAAAGTCTGAGAAAGCAGAATTTATTAATATGAAAACAATCTGTTTTAATTCTTGGTTTATTTTTCTTTGTTTTAGATGAGATTTTTCAAATTGTAAGGATTGGGCATAAAAGTTTGAATAAAATGTCAGCTTATACAATTGCCTTGACAGATAATGGGCTGAATAAAATGTTCTGATGAGAACAGTGCCCAGGATCATGTTCAAGATAGCTTTACCACCTGGGCCATCAATATGGCAGATATTATAGGACCAGCTAAATTTGTAATGTAAAAATATTCTGACAGGAGAATCATAATACAGAATTCTATTTAAGGGACAGTGTTATATCATTTGCATTAAGGATTACAAACTTGTGTCAAATATCTCCAAGGATGTTCATGTTTCCTTATCTGTTAACTTTCTGTTCTGAATAAATATCAGAGCTGCCAATCAAGACTTGGGTCCTATGAGATTCACCAGGCTATATATTCAACCTACTTTAGTATTATAAGAAATCAGCACTGAGACAGAGAAACCAATGCCTGAGCACATATTCCCGAGATTAAATTTGCAGATGTTAACTGATTGGTCCAGAATCCATTGGCATCTAATGTTCTTATACTAGTGACTCTCCTTCACTCTGTTGCATGTGACTCTCACAATAAGATGAAGTGGAGAAAAATACCAATGTATACTCAGCAATGAGTTACCTGAGACATATGGGGAAAAGTAAAACTGTAATTCTACAATTATATTTCAGTAATTTATGATGTTTTAATGTGTGTACTGTGACCAGATCTCTGAGTGATACTATGGGGTTTTTTTTGGTACATTTTCTGTAGATGTAGAAATGGCTTTGTTAATACTATGGATAACAACAGCAGAGGCAAATGTTGAACATTTTGTCAGAGGAATTTAAAGAAGGTAAAAAAGAAGAAAAGAATATTAACCAGTGATACTTGGAGTTCTCATGGAAAGATCACAAAATATGAAACTATTTGCATTTCAAGGTAGTGCATTCACCACCAGAAGGCATTTACCATGAAACATAATTGCTGTATTTGGTGGCTGATAAGCAGGTCATCCTTTATCATTGAAAATCCTCATGCTATCACAGTGGACATGTGACAGTTAACAGCTATTGTAACAGAGATCAATGTGAAAAACTTACCCTAAAATGTGTAGACTCATTCACTGAAGGCTTATCTAGGATGGTACTAATGATCTAAATAGGTAGCAAAAGAGGATAATGAAGGGTCTCCTAATATTCCATCAGCACAGTAGGAAATCAATGTTCTCTCTTTGACTGTGGAAGAAGCAATGATTTATTCCTTGACTTGAATGGGAGCACATTCTGTAAAGGTGGTGGCTTTTCCTACCTTTAATTTGCCTTGTGTTTCAGACATAAATGTATGTGGTGCTGTTCTGTGATACATACACCATATACATATGGATGTAAATGTGAATGTAGTAATGGTCCCACTTACCGCTATCCTAAGGTGATTAGGAAATTTGTCTTTTGTATTGTCAAAAATGAGCCTCTGGCATCATAGGTCTAGGATCCCAGAATAAGAACACTTCTAGCAATGGACACAGCAAACTTCCTATTTAGATTTAGTTTGCTGTTGATGACCAAATTCTTCAAATTCAATACACCAAGGAATAGACAACAGGAAGATAAATCACTATCCTAAAATGAGTCAATCATTCTTTAGAAAATGTTCTTCAGATGGGAATTGAAAGGATGCAACTGACATGGGAGTTGTCCATTCCCATGTCTCTGCTGAAACCTTTGCCTAGTGTTTGTGATAGATAAATAAATAAATGCAGTGGTTATAGTAGGGGAATGGCACCAAGCCACAAGCATCTCTTTAACACTGAAGATGAGCCATCTGTACTTGTAGAAACACTAAGGGAAAGATGAATCTTGAACTGGTGGACAAGGAGATTGTAAGAATCATGAAGCTAGTTTGTACTTTCAGTAGGATAAGGAGGGTTAGCTTGGAAAAAGAGCTCCAGGTTGCCCCATTTATGGATGCTCCTCCATTACTAGTCCTGCTAGAATCTCCAAGGAGCTCTCTATCTCGTATAATGCTAATACACAAGTGGAATATGTAAGACAGTTGTCAAACCTGGACTGTGGATTCGTAGCCCCAAATGTAGAAAGAGCAACTGGATGACAGTCATAATCTTTCAGCTTTCTCCAAAAATTGCTCTGGTCTGAAAAAGCACCCCATTTTAGTGGTCATATTTACTTTCATGGGACAGCAAACACATCTTGAAATTTTGATGTGGAAATATAAAACATCATACCCAAATTCCAAACTCAGGAGGATTAACTATAGCAAATTTGGTCTAGAAATGCAGGTCAATGGTCCAGTGTTTTCACAACATATACAAAACCCTGGGTTCTATCCTCAGCATCATGATAAACTAATGAAAAGAAATACCAATTCCATCTTCACAGCCCTCTAGGTGTCGGGTTGAAAACTAGTGTGACTATATCACTGTTAAAAATCCTCCTTTTTATACTGCCTTCTATTCCCTAGGTTCAATTTGGAGAATGTTTTCTTATAAAATCCCCATAAGACAATCTGCACCTAAAGTTCATATCCTCATGAAGACTATATATGCTATTACCAATAGTGCATGAACAAATGAATGAATTGATGGATGGATTGTGTGTGTGTGTGTGTGTGTGTGTGTGTGTGTGTGTGTGTGTGTGTTATAGAGTGCTTTCAAATAGCCCTATCAAAAATTCTCTATCTCAGTGAAATGTACCTCCCCAAAAAAACTACTATATATTTTCTCTATAGAACTTCAGAGTCTCCTTAACATGTTATCTTTTAAAATTAAACACTGACATTTACATAAAATAGAAAAAAGATTAGGAAATGAAATGAAATTTATTAGTCTAGATACTATCCTATTATTGGTGGTCTGCTTTACAGGAGTATAGGACTGACATCCAACCCATGTATTACTTCTTCTATTACACAGCTGACTCCTAGAATTCACAATATTGTGAAGTGAAGAAAATATGTCTGCAACCCTGTAAGTTGCATGTGATTTCTTCATGTTGTCAAGGTGGACAGAATACTGAATATTATTCAATGCACATGTACATTTTGTATGAAAATGCATTTGTAAGATGAATCTACTAAGAGAGGGGCATACAAATCATATAATCTCCAGATTCCAGAAAACCTGGACCCACCTCTGGAATAGTTCATTGGATTTGGATGTCCTAAATTTGCCCTATGCTCAGTCCAAATTGGGCCCTGGCTTCAGTGAGATCCAGCATTAATTTTATTTCATTGATCTTTCCCCCCCTCTAATTCAGTCAAAGATTAGAGTGAAAACTTCATTTCTTTCATTGGGTTTGGATGACTACTCTCCTGGGACTCTCATTAGCTCTCAGAGCAGAAATAGGGCTTCTCATTATCTGGATTTCCAGCCTCAGTTTTTTTTTTTTTTTTTTAGCTACATCACCATGCAGGAGCATGTTGGTAAAATGGGAAGGAAATTGGCATACACACTAAAGAAATGCTGCCAGTGACCTCTGACCTCAGGAGTGTGAGAATAAGACTTGAAAGGAAGCCTTTCTGAGTAATGGTCTTATCTCATATAAGGAAACGTAAGTTTAAGCCAAACTTCTTTTTTTTTCCATTGATGTTTGCTCTTGGAGTTCTTATTTTCTGCTCTGGTAACTTTCTGTGTCACTCACCTATAGGGTATATGGCATCAATTCTATTGAAAGATGCGACATTCATTATCATGGTAAAGATAAAAGCTGCTTGGAAACTGTTGAAAAAGATATATGGATTTTAACTATTAACAAAATTAAAATAAAAATTTATATTAGGTTCTTATAAAAACAGTTATACATATAGATCAGTCTTCATATAAGCAAGATATGATAAGCAATATTATAAAGAATGTTATTTAAGAGATAAAACGAAATTTTTTTCTGTGTAAAAGAATCATTAGTCTTTAATTGTAAAACTTCACATTGTTTTATAAATGTTCACTTCCAAAGCAAATAAAAATGGCTTAAAAACTTGTATAAATGCCATATAAGTTTTCTTTACTTTTGGAAGCAAGTTGAGGGAATATTCTAAGTTCTTACTGCTCATCACCAGATTCTTCAAGTTTTTCTAAGAGGCCATGACTGTCATACACTGAAGCTGGGCCTGTTTCCTCTATTTTACCTGTAGGGGATGTTTAAATTTTAGGTTAAACCATAGAGATCCTTGTTTCATAAGTAACATTCACCAATTCTTAGTCTAAAAATAGGCATCAATGTTACAGTAAAAACTCCCTAAGTTGAATTAAATACGTGCTTCAAATGTGTTCATCTTTCATGAAGTACCTGTGAATCAGATGCAAATACAGAGACTATTCAGCAACTTCCCTCATATAATGTTTATGTCTTAGTACTAAAATTCATACGTAGTTCATTTGCTCAGAAAAGTGTCCTTTACTGTTTTAATCATATTTTACTTGAAATTAAAAAATTGCTGGCCATCATTACTTCCCACAGAAATGAGTGACCTAAAGGTTATGCCCCTGTGAGGTGGGTTGAAACACATTCTTTCCACAGGGGACGTATTTCTTAACACCAATTCATCCCTTTAATCCAGTCTAATTCTGAGAGTCTTAGTTTTCTGTTTTCAGACTTTAAAAGGCATAGTCTATGCAGAAAGATCAGTGTGGCAGAGGTTAAGAAAACACACAGTGAGAAGGGGACCCATTAAAAACATACATGTTCTTTCTCGACACTACAACCTGTAGTAAACTTTTTATAGAAATAAGAATTATCTTTTTGGAATAGATCATCCAATTATCTTACCCCACACCCAAAATATGATAAAATTTATGTGGCAAGAAATACAAACATTTATCAAGACAAAAAAAACTTAATGGAAGAAAGGAAATTGATATGAGAAATCAAAATCCAGCACACTTTTCCTGAAAAGTAGATCCATTCAATGAGATAAGCCAGTAGACTGATTAAATATTTGTACAATATCCATTCTCAAGAAGTTAATTCATAAATAGAATATAATCTCACTTAAAACTGCAGCAGGATGCTTTAGCTATATGGTATTCTTATTACTTTTAATTCCATTAAGGTTAAATAACACGATGCACAATTATTTCCCTAGAGATGAGAGGACTTCTAAGTTTCTGTCTCATTTTTTTTCTCATTTTTAAAATACATCCATTTCATGTTGTACTGAGTGCTGTTCAGAGGTTGTATTTCTTTTGGTAATTTCTCCCAAATGAAGAAACACTGGTACCCAATGTTTTCTTTTCTTTTCCTGATGTGCTGCTTCTTATCAAGGGTATACTTTTGTGCATCTTATCTTCTTACTCACTGGACCTGTTATTCCAGTGTCTAGTTTGATGATGAGGGTCCTAATGTAGCATTCAACATCTTTCCTAGGTGGGCTCCCATTTCCTGAGAACACTAACTTTTTCTTCAGACTGTTCTAGAAGGTCACTATGAAGTCTAGTAGGCCTGTGACAGACCCTCTGTAGAAACTCATGCTTTCATCAAGAGCTCAAGTGCTCCAAAACGCAGTCCTCATGGGACACCCCTCTGTTGACTGAAATGCCGAGAGAGAGAGGTGTGGTTTCATAGCCTTTCCCAGATGCCCTATCTTGCAAAATGCTGTTCCTTCCCATTAAATATGTTCCTGTGCCAATCAGGCTTCCCCACCCCAGACTTTGCTCACATAGGGAGAATATGCACAACTCTTGGATATTATGTTATTTGTCTTAGTATGTGACAAGTTAGAATGACATCACTTTTCATCAAGTTTCTTGCTGCCTTGAGGAAGCAGGGCGGCCAGAGTATTTGCTTCTCCCCGATGCAGTCAGAAATATGAAAACAGAAGGATGTCACTTGGGTGTGCTCTGTGTATCTAAGAGCTCAGCATGGTGAGGGAAAACATGCTCATGGCTTGTTGACTATTTCTTACTTCCTCTAATGGGTTCCTTTCTTCAACCCTCACCTTTTGTGGTTTCCCACATGTGTTTGATAATTGTAGTGGACATAGCAGGAGCTGGCTGATGCTGAAGAAAAAAAAAACTGTTCTCCAAAAGCTACTGATGTAACCACAAAAGATTTTCCATGGTTCATCAATTTCAAATTTTCTAAATTGATTGAAAAACATTTTTTACAATGGTATTAAGTAGTAAATTTTAATGACATTCTAAGTTCAAATTATTAATAAACATTATTTTATTTGTAGAAGTTGACTTATGTAAACTTTAAGTATAGGTTTACTGGAAACTCATCAATTGCCTTCCTTGAAGACATTGTCTTATGGAAAATAGAAGTTGGTATAATCCTTAGTGATTTGTGATAAATGTTTATCCCTGATACTTTCGTCTGGCCTGAGTATATAAACAGTTCATTGTTTTCATGCATTAATACATAGTCAATCCATTTCTTACACGTAGTCTATATTCTATACCTAATTGGGCAACAATACTTGTGTGTTCCTTATCAATTTAATATCTTTGAATCTATAAAGAAGCAAAGAATCAATACCAAACCACAGCAATTATAATATTAATCTGAAAATGGAAAGAACCCATGGCTTTAATATAAGAAATTTTAACAGTATGATTAAACAAAGTTTATCATTTAGGGTTTTTAAAGTTGGCACTTAAACTATGTTTAACATTTTATTGTAATAACACATTTAATTTTTATAACAATCTCCTTCTCCTGGGTGTTAATGGGGGTATTAGTTCTATTTTGAAGTTAACTTGGAGGCTAGAGATTTTACTTGGCTTACCCAAGTTCACATATGTAAGGTCTAAGACAACATGTGAGTCTCTCTGGTTTTATCTAATTATAGCTGAGGCTATAGTTGGAAACCCAGCATCTGGTCTCAAAAGTTCTGCTTTCCTCACTGTGTTAGCATATGTGAAAATGTGAGAACCCAGAATGGAAAGGAATAAAACAATTGATGGAAAATCCAAAGCTGAGGAAAGATACAAATGTTTGTGTTCAATTGTAAACAAGGAAAGTAAAGACTGAAACACACTTTCTCTGGGCATTGTTGCAGTGACTTCTTCCTATGGAACACTGAAGTCTTTTGTCCAGCAAAGGGGGTTTATGCACAGGTTTGAGGTTCAGATGGGATAAAGCAATGGGAATGACCAGAGCAAGAATAGAGAGATGTACATGAGGTACAGAAGAGAGTCAGGGAGCTTGTGGTTATGAATGAGGGCTTATGATTAAGACCAAAGAGAAACTACTCTAACAGGGAAATAGCCAAGAGAGCAAGGGGATGGTGGAAGTCGGCATGTCATATCTGAGGTGATTGGCACACTGGCACATATTACTTGATCTAATACATTTTCTTTTCCTGTGGGAAGCTAAAGTGTCCCCATCAGCCACTTTCTTACACTAGTAAATTGAGTATAGTATTAATGGTGATCCTTACCAGTAGGGCTATGGATGTAGTGCAGTGTGACCCATGGGAAGAGGGGTGATAATTTTGGACTTGGATGTCTTCATACATGTTGCAGCTACAGAACTGAAAGCCATAAGAAATGAAATTGTGCAGAAATCAGGACATCCATGATCCTTATTTTAGAATATATTTGTCTGTGTTTTTGGATTAGCATTCTTTGGTGGGTTAAATAGAAGTCAGGGATAACAACAAAATTAAGATATTTTCCAATCAGTCAGACATGTGCTGAAGCAAATTTTAGGACAAGTTATACTGTATACATCTAAAATGATTGTTAATCCCACCCAGCATAGTATTATATATATTAGTGTAAAGAATTTTGGTCTGAGGTCATTCATTACAGACCCATGAGCACAGAAGTACATGGGATGAGAACAGGGCAAATGTATTCACTTTATTTAAACTTCTTTTTTAGTGTGAAGTCCATATGTATACATACTCATTTACTAAAATTTTTAAGCTTAGTGTCATTACATGGCAGAGCACTTTATATACTGGGAATGGCTTGCTCTGAAAAAATGAATGTTATAGCTAGACATAAAGAAAATGGTTACTCTTCACAAACCCCCAAGTGTTCTGGCATTAGTTTCAGCCAACATGCTGTTAAAACATATGAAAATTTACCTCTTCATGCAGATTAAAGTGTCTTAGTCAGAAATATGAACTGAATGTAGCCATGCTTGGCAGACAGGCTTACCCAAAGTTTTCATTTCTATATTTATGAGTTATTTTTCCATTTTAATGCAAAATACTAGAAATAAACCAACTCACAGAGATAAAAAAGTTAATTTTGTTGCATATTTTTTCAGTTTTAATTCATAACCAATTGGCCCTATTTTTTGGGCATATGATAGGCTACAAGCTGAAATATATGGTGTAATGTAGCAGTATTTCAGATTATACAACAGGTAGCAAATATTGTAGGAAATTTAACAAAATAATATTTATATAACTGAATACACCCAACTAAAGGAGATATGCAATGAAAATATGCTTCAATACATTTTAAAATACGATTTTTCAATAGCCCTTCTATATACAAATGATAAACAGGCTGAGAAAAAATCAGAGAAACATCACCCTTTACAATAGCACAAATAATATAAAATATTTTGGGGTAACTCTAACCAAGCAAGTGAAAGACCTGGATGACAAGAATTTTAAGTCCTTGAAGAAAGAAATTGAAGAAGGTATCGGAAAATGGAAAGATCTTCCATGCTTATGGATGGGTAGAACCAACATAATAAAAATGACAATCTTAGCATAGCAGTCTACAGATTCAACATGATCCCCATCAAAATCTCAACAAAATTCTTCACAGACCTCAAAAAAACAACAATACTCAACTTCATATGGAAAAACAAAACAAACAAAAAAGCAGGATAGCTGAAACAGTCCTTTCCAATAAAGCAACTTGTGGAGACATCACCATCTCTGACTTCAAGCTCTGCTATAGAGCTATAGTAATATAAACAGCTTGGTATTAGCATAAAAACTGACATGTGGACCAATGAAATTGAATTGAAGACCTTGACATTAATACACAAACCTGTAAACACCTAAGTTTTGGCAAAGAAGCCAAAACTGTACAATGAAAAACATAAAACATCTTCATCAAATGGTGCTAGCATAACTGGATGTCAATACGTAGAAGACTGCAAATAGATCCATATCTATCTCCATGGACAAAACTCAAGTCCAAGTAGATCAAAGACCTCAACATAAATCCAGCTACAAAATTAAAGATCCAAACATAAATACATTTAATTACAGCACTCTGATACAAAAGGTTTGTTCTATGCCAGTACCATACTGTTATTACCCCTATCTCTCTGTAGTGTAGCTTAAAATCTGGAATAACAGTCTCTGCAACATTGGCTCATATTCTTGTATTTTGCTTATATTTGTATAGATATTATTTATCAAAAATTATCCTTAAAATGCTTAGTCATTTGACTTATAGTATTTTTCACTTTTGTCTTCTTTTTTCTTTATCTTTTGGTTTAAATGTTATAGTCTTATTTCAATAAATTTTAACACACATATATTTTTTAAAAATAAATCTGGCTACACTGAACCTGATAGAAGAGAAAGTAGAAAGTAGCCTAGAATGCATTGGCTCAGGAGATCACTTCCTAAATATAACATCAGTAGCACAGACACTGAGTGAAACAGTTAATAAGTGACATCTCCTGTAACTGAGAAACTACTGGAAGGCAAAGAACATGTAAATGAGACAAAACAACAGCCTACAGAATGGGAAAAGATCTTTACCAACCCCACATCTGACAGAGGGCTAATCTCTAAAATATATAAAGAATTCAAGAAACTAGACACCAAATTACCAAACAATCCAATTAAAAAAGTCAGCTATAGATCTAAACAGAAAATTTTCAACAGAAGAATCTCAAATGGCCAAAAGGTATTTAAATAATTGCTCAACATCATTAGTCATCAGGGAAATGCAAATCAAAACAGCACTGAGATATCATCTTACACCTGTCAGAATGTCTAATATTAAAAACACTGATGGCAACTTGTATGGGAGAATATGTGGAGCAAGGGGACCACTCCTCCACTTTTGGTAAGAGTGCAAACTTGCACAGCCAGTTTGGAAATCAGTATGGTGACTTATCAGAAAGATAGGACTCAATCTACCTCAAGACCCAATGATATCACTCTTGTGCATATACCCAAGGAATGCTCAACCATACCACAAGGACACTTGATCAGCTGTGTTTATAGCAGCATTATTCATAATATCCAGAACCTGGAAACAACCTAGCTGCCCCTTGACAGAAGAATGGATAAAGAAAATGTAGTACATATACACAATGGACTATTACTCAGTTGTAAAAAACAATGACATCATGAAATTTGCAGGCAAATAGATGGAACTAGAAAATATCATCCTGAATGAGGTAACCCAGACTCAGAAAGAAAAACATGATTTGTACTCACTCACAAGTAGATACTAGATGTAAAGCAAAGAATAACCCGATTACAAGTCACAGCTCCAGAGAAGCTAGGAAACAGGGAGGACCCAAAGAGGGATGCATGGATTACCCTGAGAAGGGGAAATAGATGAGATCTCCCTGAGTAAACTGGGGATGGGGGGGCAATAGAGGGGAGAGTGTAGTTGTGGCTTTAGCAACAGGTGTTCTCTGAGGCCAGGACATTATGGCACCATCACTTAAGTGGGCTTTGCAATCTGTAAAAGGTACAGTGCCCCTTTCTTCAAAAACAGACAAGGAGAATTCTGTGAAGTGGAAGGCTGAGTAGTAGACACCAGCCTGCAATCCAGAGTGGAGCATGTAATGGAACACAGGTAAATCCATGGAATACGTGGCAACATACAATTAACAAAATGGGCTGAGTTTAAAGGTCAGAGCTAGTCAGTGGCAGGCCTGAGCTAATGGCCAATCAGTTTTAATGAATATAAGCTTCTGAGTGATTGTTTTACAAGTAGCTGTGGGGTCTGTGGGGCTGGACAGGACCAGAAAAAACTTCAGCTACAAGAACATGAGGGAACAGGATGGTAGAGCAGATGAAGGGATGGAGTGGGAGAGCAAGGAAAGCGATATTTTGATAGAGGGAGACATTATGGCCATAGGGAGAAACCTGGTGCTAGGAAAATTGCCTGGAATCCCCAAGGATGATCCAGAGTAGACTACTAGCAGTAGTGAAGAAGGTGCCTGAACTGGCCTACACCAGTAATCTTATTGGTGCATACCCTGTCACCATAGAGCCTTCATCCAGTAACTGATGGGAGCAGATACAGAGATCCACAGCCAAGCACCAGGTCAAGCTCTGGGAGTCCATTCAAAGAGAGGAAAGAGAGATTCTATTAGCAAGGGCGGCCGAAATCATGATGGGGAAATTGACAGAGACAACTGAACCAACTCATAGAAACTCATGAACTTTAGGCCGGCAGCTGTGGAGCCTGCATATGACTGCATTTACACCCTCTGCATAAGGGGGAGACAGTTTTGTAGATGAGTCTGTTTGAGGGGACCCTGACAGTGGGATCAGGATCTATCCTTGGTGCATGAGCTGGTTTTTTGGAGCCTATTACCTGTGGTGGGTCATCTTGCTCAACCTTGATGCAGGAGACAGGGGGCTGGCTGGGTCCTGCCTCAACTGAATGTGCCATGTTTTGCTGACTCCCCATGTGAGGCCTTACCCTTTTGGAGGAGCGGTTGAAGGGTGGGCAGAGTGGGGGAGGGGAGGCTGGGGAGGAGAGCAGGAGGAGGGATCAAAGGGGGATCTATGGCTGGTATGTAAAATGAATAAAAAATTCTTAAGTTAAATAAAAAAGAAAAATAAACTAAGATAAAACATGATTTTAAAGTTCAAACGGCTGAAAGACATTTAAGGAATTGCTCATTATAATAATTGCTAATTATCCGGGAAATGCAAATCAAAATGACTCTGAGATACCACCTTACACCTGTCAGAATGGCTAAAATCAAAAGCACAGAAGACAGCTTATGCTGGAGAGGATGTGGAGCAAGGGGAACTCTCCTTCACTGCTGGTGGGAATGCAAGCTTGTACAGCCTCTTTGGAAATCAATATGGTGCTTCCTTAGAAAATTGGGAATCTATCTCCCCCAAGACCCAGCTATAGCACTCTTGGGCATAAACCCAAGGAATGCTCAATCATACCACAAGGGCATTTGCTCAACTATGTTTGTATCAGCTTTGTTTGTAATAGCCAGAACCTGGAAACAACGTAGATGTCCTTCAACTGAAAAATGGATAAAGAAAATATGGTACATATACACAATGGAGTACTACTCAGCAGAGAAAAACAATGACATCATGAGGTTTGCAGCCAAATGGACATATCTAGAAAATATCATCCTGAGTGAGGTAACCCAGACTCAGAAGGACAAACACGGTATGTACTCAATCATAGGAGGATACTAGATGTAAAACAAAGATGACTAGACTGCTACACAACTCCAGGGAGACTACCTAGAAAACGGGACCCTAGGAAAGACCCAAGGATCACCCAATGACAGAGAAATGGATGAGATCTACATGAACAACCTGGATGACAGTGGGAGTAATGAAGGGCAAGATTTGTGAGAAAGAAAGCTTAGGGGAGCAGGAGATCCCAGCTGGATCAAGAACAGAAAGGGAGAATAAGGAATTACAGACCATGATAAATGAAGACCACATGAGAACAGGAATAGGCAGAGTGCTTGAGAGGTCCCCAAAAATCCACAATGATACATCCTCTCTAGACTGCTGGCAATAGTTGAGAGAAAGCCTGATCTGACCTAGTCTGGTGATCAGATGGCTAAACACCCTAAGTGTTGTGCTGGAACTCTCGTCCAATAACTGATGGAAGTGGATGCAGAGATCCTCAGCCAGGCCCCAGCTGGAGCTCCAGATGTCCAACTGTCGAGAAAGAGGAGGGTCTGCAAGAGCATGAATTGTTGAATCCAAGATGGCAAAAAGCACAGAGACAAATAGCCAAACGAATGGAAGCACATGAATTATGAACCAAAGGCTGTGGAGCCCCCAGCTGGATCAGGCCCTCTGGATAAATGAGACAATTGAATAGCTTGATCTGCTTGAGAGGCACCCAGTCTGTTGGACCAGGATCTGTCCTTAGTGCATGAGCTGGCTGTTTGAAACCTTGGGCTTACACAGAGACACTTTGCTCAGTCTGGAAGGAGGTGACAGGACCTGCCTGTACTGAATCCACCAGTTTTAAATGAATCCCCAGGGGTGCCTTGATCCTGGATGACATGAGAATGGAGGGGAGGGGCTGGGGCAAAGGTGGGGGTGAGGGCAGGAGTGGGGAGGACAGGGAACCCATGGCTGATGTATAAAATTTAAAACACATTAAAAAAAATAGACAGTTGTGCAGAAAGCTGTGAGCTTCAAAGTTTATGAAGACAGATAAGAGACTGGGTCCTGTGAAGTAGATTTTGATAATATCACCAAAATTTCATGGAAAAAGCCAAGGATAAAATGTTTGAGCAATTTCCTCAAAGCGTAATACTTAGAAAAGTCTATGATAGTAAAGATAAACCCACACGCAGGGATCTGGCTTCCTGAAGCTTAAGAACCTATCTCAGTTTGTGAAAGGCTAGAGGTATAATCAGGGAATTATACCATATATCCTTTATTTAGGTCTTTATTAAAAGTGATTTATGTTCTTCCTGTTTATTTAATTATGATAACTATACAACCGTTTATGTCTTCAATTTCTGAGATTATAGGTAGAATTGCCTTTGTGAACATATCAGAGTGGATAAATAAATTACATCAACTTGTAATTATGAAAAAAAATAGTGTACCTTTCTATGGCTCTTTTTGATGGAGTTTGCAATGCAGAAAATATTTTGGGTGAATTAGTGAGTGAATAGGAAGCATATATGTGTATGCTATGTCAATTTTAGAAACTATGTTTTCTTAGACTATGTTAAATTTATTTTAAAATTACCTTCTTTCTTTCTTCAATGATACATCTACTTCAGCTTACTGCAATGCTTTCGTTTTATACCACTTATTAATTTGTATTGTTTGACTCTATTTTGTAGCAACAGCTTAACACCAACATGAGCTTATACACAATTATTTTATAACTTATTCTATAGGCCTTTCATTATTATTTTAATTTTATATTTTGTTTTGTAAATTTGTTCATACACAAATATACACATGATTAATTGCATAGACTCAGGATCATCATTGCTACTATCAGTTTTATAGCTTGTTCCAATAGAAATGTGTTGAGAGACAATAATACATATGGATTTATTATCTAGAATAAAGGAAATATATTTACCTGATTTAGGTGTGACAGTTTCTTTTGCAATTATACTGCTGTCTACTGATCATATAGAGAAGAAAGTGAAAAAAAAAGCAAGGATGCTATAGGTTGAGAGTGGTGGGAAAAAGGAGTCACTGATGAACTCTGAGAACAAAGCTGCTGGACCAGAGCAACCTAACTCATGGAAGAAATGCAACTTCCAATCCTACCTATGTGCAAGCTTTCCTTTTTTGGTCTCTGACCTCACTAAAAGGCCAACTGAGCACTTTTATACAATATCCTTAATTCCTCTAGTTTACAAGAATATTATTTGTCTGCAGAAGGTCTCCTAAATCTAGGCTTTCTGCAGCTGTTTAAATCCCTCCCACTTGATTCCCTTCTCTCCAGTCATTTACATTAACTCTAGGATTTACATGCATATGTCTGCCAAGTGACTTACATATTTTCCTAATTTGAATACATCAAATTAAGCTATTTTTCCTTACACTTAAAGACTCAATGAATTCTTTGTCTTAGACACTAATAAAAAGTCAACCTAAGTAAAATAATGCTTCCTAGAGAATGAGTGTTTATATTTTGAGGTTGGTAAAGGGAGGGTGGGTGAATTTAATCAGTGTTTCATGCACTTATGGAAATAACACAATTCAGTCAATATGTCTAATCCATATATGATAAAATACAAGGAACGTAAAGATTAATTCCATTTCTCATTATTGTTAAATACCTAGACATAGTTTATATCATCTCAAGGGTGCAATCAATGTGATAGAAATGTGTCCTGTAATTGTTTCTCAAAAGAAAATTGTTTTTTCCTAGAACTCATTTGGAATATTATACTCCTTAGAGTTTTGAGGATAAGCTATATAGAGTGACTTCTTTTGAAAAGATAATTGTGTTATTTCAGGATTATGAAAATTTAACCTAGCTGTAATTTGACAATATTGAAATGAAATTAATCTATTTATTTAATAAGGACTTATGCACCAACTCTTATATTCAGAGCTTTATTTGTCAGTGTTCTCCAGATAAACAGAACTGACAGAGTGTACACACACACGCACACCCAGTGGACAGTGGATTATGATTTCTGGTCAGAGTAGTTCAACAACGGATGCTTCCTGAAAGAAAGGCCTTGGATCAAGTAGTTGTTCAGTCCACAAGACTAGATGTCTTAGCAGTCCCAATAAGGAATCAGGTGCTTATGTCCTAGGGAAGTCCAAGAGAGCTGCCAGGATTCAGCTGATTTGGGAATTCCACAGGAGGTTATAACACCAGGGGAGGAATGCCTCAGCAACAGGACAGAAAAACTTGCCAGTGAGAGTGAGGTCAAGTGGGTAAAAATCAAAGGCTTCCTTATACTTAAAGGGATATATATGAAAGATATGCCAAATTCTTTGTTCTCTCTAATGAAGAGAGAATCTCTTTCTAATCTGACAACATGGGAAGAAGAAAAAGTATCACAACATACAAAATACAGAAATGGAAAGTGTTAGGAATTCACCATTAAAAAGACTTGTTAGCTGGGCAGTGGTGGTGCATGCCTTTAATCCCAGAACTAGGGAGGTAGAGCCAGGTGGATCTCTGTGAGTTCAAGGCCTACTTGGGCTACAGAGTGAGTTCCAGGAAAGGTGCAAAAGCTACACAGAGAAACCCTGTCTTGAAAAGAGAGAGAGAAAGAGAGAGAGAGAGAGAGAGAGAGAGAGAGAGAGAGAGAGAGAGAGAATGAGAGAGAGATGCTGATTGCTTGGTCTCCTACATGTTAGAATTCCATGTAGAATGGTATCCACTGCAAATGCATGAGTGATTTTTTTTTAAGTAAAAGTTTTGTCCATCAAAATAAAGAAGGTAAACGTAAGAGAAAAAGGGAAGACTCAATGAAAGAAGAGAAGTCACAGAGGGAGAAAGAAGGAAAGGAGTAATAACAAAACTAGATGAAAATTCAGTGCGCCCATCTCATATTCTGTGTTCAGCAGTTATAATTACATTTAATTGATTAGTTAAATTTAGATTAATTTTTCTCTTTTCTTCCTTTTGGACATTTGACCCTGTCTGGAGAAATTTTTAAAGTGTCCACTTGGAAGACATTATTACTATCAAGTTGCCAAGGATTCTATTAAGGATCCAACTTTTATATTTTTGGTTGTGAGCATAGAATTTAATGGCTGAGCCATCTCTCCAGCCCTGAAATGTGTAGCCAAGGCTGGCCTCGAACTCATGATCCTCCTGCCTCTGCCTCCTTCAGCAAGTCCTACTGGTGTGTGCCACCACAACTGGCCAAACCTGTCCATAGTGCATGAGCTGGCTTTTTGGAACCTAGTGCCTATGCTGAGACATTGTGCTCAGCCTTGGTGTAGGGAGGAGTATACTGGACCTGCCTCAACTGAATCTACCAGACTAAACTGAATCCTTAGGGGAGACCTTGCCTTGGAGGAGGTGGGAATGAGGGGTAGTTTGGGGGAGAGGGCGGGGAAGGGAAGGAGGGAGAATGGGAATCTGTGGCTGATATGTAAAATTAAATTAATTATAAAATAAAATAATAATTTTAAAAAAGAATCCAACTTTATCTACAAATATCTCTTGAACTATATATGCAACAATGATAGTAAAATAAAAAGAAGCTATCATCTTGAGAGTTAAAGGGTGTTTTGGGCAGGGTACTGGGAATGGCTAGAGAGAAGAAAGTATGGAGAAAAAGTGATATATTATCATTTCACTTAAATATGTATTTTTTCAAAAAGAATAAGCTCAATATGCCCCTGTTGGAAACTTCAGGTTTTTAACCAATATTATTTAGAGTAAGATAATATTTTGTAAATCAATTGCTTATCCTCATACATTGCAATAAAAAATGAAGGAAAGTAACAGATTGTACATTCTAAGTTAATGCATTGCTTCAAAAATCATATTCATTCAACGTTTATTTCCTAAGTCAAAACGTTTGACATAAGTTTATGAAATGAGTGACACATGATTTTTTTATTTTCTAATTAAATGAAACATGGGTTTACTTGTAGGAAGAAGACAGAGGAAAGGGAGGGATGGAGGGACAAAGGGAGGGAGGGAGAGAGAGACGGAGAGAGGAAGAGAGACAGACAGAAAATATAAAGGAAGAGAATCCAAAGTGTTCTTTCTCTGTGAAACTGTATACTGCTAAGGATGCAGCCCACCAACGGGGTACATAGTAGCTTTGATCATTACAAATTAATTTCAAGATCATAAACAGAAAGGGGGAAGAGGATGAATTATAAGCTTGGCAGTTTTATTATCCAATATGCACAGAGGATGGAAGGACTATCATGGGGTGCTTTGATGCAGTTGTGGAAATAGTGCTTTCAAGGAAGAAAGTAAGTGGGAAAACAGTCCATTTAAAAACTTCCAGGCAAGCAATCAAAAATACAACAGCTCTGGACATGTTCCAAGACAAATGTTAAGTGTTCAGATGGCCTGAAGCAAGCCATGACCCCACTCTAGATGGCCCTCCCATAGCAGTGAATGCAGACAAGGACTAGGGCATGCTGGCTAAATGATGCATTAGAAGTTCTATATGTGACCAGGATGTATCAGTATAGTGAAGATGTATGCTGTAGAAATGTGTTCGAGATACAATTAAAAGAAACTAAAATTCAGTGAATTTTCCTTTTTTTTATATTGTTTTATGTTTAATATTAGCCAAAAAGTATGAAGCTAGAATTGGCTCTCTATATCTTTAAAGTTTTATGAATTTCTTTGTTCACACTGTATACTTATCCTAATAGACAGTAAATGTTTGAGTGACAAATTTATTTAATACACATTTATTTTTTATCTATTCCCATAGTTTACTTCTCACATAGATACTAATTATTTTCAAACTCTCATTTGCTTGCTGCACAAACCACCATTTCTCACTTGTGATTGAACACTTATTTTGTCCTCTTGGCAAATGCCTTCCAAACTCTCACTGATGTGCAAGTAATCCTTGCATATTCATAGTTTGTTGAAGAAAAAGTTTAAATATAAAACTGGAGAAGGACAACTTTGGCATCTTGAGAATGTGTGGGATCATCTGAATAGACATCTCTGAGTGTCAATATCCTCAATATTTGTCATGAAAACAAAAGACAGAGGATTTCTAAAGTAAGAGCAATTATACTGACAGTCATTGTCATGGCTTCATGAGAAGGTGGGAATATGAGATAAAATATAATGTCAGTTTCAGCAATGCTTTATGCCCATTTCCTTGCAAGACTCTAAAGTTATGGGTGCTTCTTCAAGCCCAGTTGAAAAAGCAGACAAACAGAAACATAGAAAGTCTGACCTCATCCAGGGGTTGATGAAATTTCTTAATTTTCATTTCCTGAGGAAAGCAAGGTAATAAATGTTCCAGATTTTTAAGACAGATTTCTTCCCCTACTGTTACAAAAATACCTGAGAAAAACCATTGAAGTTGGAAAATACTCCTTTTGGCTCGTTGTTTCAGAGATCCATGGTTGGCTGGTTCCCAACTTTGTTTTTTTAAAAATAAACCCATTGTATCTAGTTAATGTTGCATATATATATATATATATATATATATATATATATATCATTAAGAGGTGAGATCTGGAAATTATCCTTCCCATTTGTATCAGAATTATGGCTGTCTTGATCTTATGCCACAAGCTCATGTCACTTTCAGAAGATGCATTTCATTGCACTCATCCTTTTTCTTCTGTTCTTAAGATTATTTTTCTCTCTTTGCTGCTATGTTCCTTGAGGCATATGGGAGAGACATAGAAACAAATATTCTGCTTAGAGGCCGAATCGGTCTCTTATTCTTATCCCTTTGACTAGTTATAAATCCATCGATTGCTGTTTGATCCAAAAAGAAGCTTCTAGACCAATGTTTAGAGCAGCCTATTTCTAATGGTACAAACATGAATATTTAAAAGGTACTTTGACAGCATGATCATTTATTGAAATAATTATTGCAGGTTTTACCTCAATGTCTAAGATTTCCCCAGACATGGGCTTTTAAGCAGGATCACAGTACCAGTCATGAAATTCTTTTCTACCAAGTGGGCTTCAAATCCAATCAGAAAGCACTTACTTATTCCATAATAGTCATGTCATGGTTTCACCAGTAGGTGCATCTTGTCTGGAAGGCACAGGGTTCAGCACTGGGTAAGACTGTTTATGTCTTGTTTTTCTTTCTTCACTATGGCATCCTGTGTAACATCTTCTGATGCTGTGACACCTGGGCAGCAGGGAAGATTTTTCACCCAGTTTCAGATTTCTCTATTTACTTGCTGGCAAAATGTGTGATATCTTCAGCAATGGGGTCTTACCATATAGATTTGATGGATAACCAAAGGGCGGTATCAATAGTCTGTGCTGTTTTGTGGATTGCTGGCTGCTCCCTCATCCAAAATGTGTAGGGAGATACATGCCTTGCACTGTGTTTTCATTCAATAACTCAAGTCATCTGGGAGTGACATTGTTCGTTTGTGTAGGGTAGTTCTGGTCAAACACTTTATTTTTAAAATTGCTCTACTGACTGCTGAGTTTTCACAAAGCTTTTTCATAGATACCTCATCTTGGTAAGTCAATCAACTACACCAGGCATTAAAAAAAATTCTATTTTTAATTGACCCATTTAATTCCTTTCTGAATTCTAGAAATTTCAAAATATATTCCTGATTAAAACATTTATTACACATTTAATGTCTGTGTGTTTTTTCTTTGTTCTTAGTCTTTTCCTTGCCCTGATAGTATCTCTGGAAGAAAATGCTGTTCTAAATGGAATGAAATTTAAATTTTTTTTTTTAATTTTTATGGATGCTATTTTGTGGATTATGTCTATAAACTTTACTTTACCTGAAGTCATAAATGTTTGCATATAGTTACTCGTAGAGGTATATCATTTGGATTTACAATTAATACTTTGTCCATTGCTGCATGTTTTTGCAATGTGTGGGACAGAGCTGCTCTACTGCACAGGTGTGCATAAAACTTCAGCAACGTTTGAAGGACAAATTGTTCATGAATTGCCTTCACATATTTTAGGGTCAGATGTTTATATATGACTGTATTTCTAGATTCTGCTCTCTGTTTCACTACTCCATATTCACCTTAACTATAATGCTAACATTTCTTTTTATAGATTTCATCTCCTTCAATCTTTGTTCTTTGACTTCTAGTATTTTCAGATTTCTATGTCATCTCCTCCACCTGGGCTTTCTCTGGACTCAGACTGAGTTCTTATTCCTTCCTCTGTATTCTAGAAATTATTTCAAGGCAGTAACCGGGCCAACAATTAGCTTGTCTGAATTGTTTCCCACACCTCAAGGATCACCGTCTCTTTACTGTCTTCAGAATTATTATTTGTTATATTTTGTTCAGGATGTCTTATTTGGCTAAAGCAACAGAAGAAGCATATGGCCTGCTCATTCATCTGTCTGGAAGCTAATTTCACCATTTTGGAGTCTCAGTTTCCTAAATGATTGGAGGCCATAAATGTGTTTCATAATTTATTCTAAACTGAATTTTACAAATACAAAGTATTAGTTACTGTAGCTACACATATTTAATAATATCATAGTGTCATGGGTAATAATGATTTTAATGCATATATAACTCATTGTTAATAGCTTGTCTATTAGTAATAATTGGGTGTGATTGTATTTCTACCATTGCAGCTCTCTAAAGTGATGATAATATTTATATCAATATAAAGGCCAATCTGGCAATTTTGACTGCTTTAACAATTTTATTACGTTGGCAGTTTATTTTTATTTATTTAATTTTTTATGGAGTGCATTGTGCAACTTTTCCCAAACTTTGGCATGGTTGTGTGCTGGTTGGTACATCTCACTCTCACTTAGAGACTTGGGATGATGTTTCTTTGGTTACAGGACTGTTATTAAATTGTATTTCTCTCCAGTGAAACAGGAACATTGAAACAGGCCAAAAAGGGGGAAAGTTGACTACTTAACTGGCCTGATTGCCAAGCTATTCTAAGCCCTAACAAAATGTCTATATGAAAATAATGTGAAGTTTCTCTAGCTCCAACTCTTAAGGGCATAGCAGAAACAGATTTCTAATGACATAATGACGACTTGTTAATTCCAATAATTTTAACATGTATATTCAGTCTGTGCTCTTTGGTTTTCAGGTAAGAGAAAACAAGAGAAAATGATGCTAGTTCCATCTGAAAAGAGGCAGAATATTAATCAATGTGAGTGAGATAATGATTTACAAGACCATGGCCATCAGTCACTGAAAAGAGAGTGACTTTAGAGAAGAACCAAAACCAAACCAAAATTTAAAAGTAGCACCAACAAAGTATATGATACTCTTGAACCAAAAATTAAATGTCAAGAAACATACATGATAAAAAATTGTAAGTCATGAACACTGTATTCAGTTAATAATACTGTATTTAGTTACTATGAATTTTGTTTATTAAACTAATAAAAATATTTGGGACCAGACATCCTTTATCTAAAACTTAGCTCTATCATCTATCATGTGACTGTGGGCTAACAGGATATCTGTACCTCTATTTTTATATTCTAATATAGGGAAATATTTACATCTGTTTTATAAATTTATTTTATAAAATAAGATGTTCTAATATATATCCATGGGAAGGTTTTAACCCATAGTCTACCCAATTCACCTAAAACATGTTACTAATGACTCTGTTATTGATTGTTATTATTTTGTGCCTATAGTTCTCAAAATACCAATTAGTAAGTTCTATAGTTCTCAAAATACCAATTTAGTAAGTTATTTTTCATTGCCTAGTCTGAGTCAGTTCCCTGTTTTTTGAGGTGAAATTGTGTGTACTCTCAAGAAGAGATAAAACCACCATCATTTAAAAGGCAAACCTTGTCTCTATGTCACTGTTTTCAATTCTTTGTCATTCTAGAGTCCTCATAATTCTCGCCTTGTAACCTCTCAATATCTCCTTAAGGGAAAAAAAATGTAGCACCAAAATGACCAAATTCATAACATCTCTCACCCATTTAAAAGGCGTTACCACACTTGCAAAAAATTCATGAAAACTATACTCCCCAGTGAAGAAAAAGGCCAAAAAAACAAAATGGCCACATTAGACACACATGTTATAATTAACAGAGAACGACTTTGAGGTGTTATGATAACCTTCCTTTCTATTTTCAAAAATTTTAACCATGGAAAATATTTTAAAAAGTGAATATTAAATTTTAGAAATTCAAGCTTATAAGGATGAAAATTAGGCTAGGGAAGCTGGGGAGAAAGCTCAATTGAGAAACTGCTTGGCACACATCATTGAGGACCGGCTTGATCCCTAGCACTCACATCTGGTGGCCAGTATATGCAATCCTATTACTGAGGAGAAAGAAATAGGAAGATGCCTGGCCAACCAGAATCACCTAATCAGTGATCCATAGGACCCAGTAAGAGATCCTGTCTCAATAATGAAAGCACATGGCCCTTGAAAAGACCCATCTAAGGTCCTACAGTGTACCTCTCCACAATCATGCACTCTCTAGTGTGTGTATGCATACCATCCCCCACCACAAACACATGAATATGTGAAATATAGATTTGATACAGAAAAAAAAAACTGTTGAATTTGAAAGAAAACAATCCATAGTAAAAATGGAAAAAGTTAATTATGAAAAAATTAGCAATGCATCAGGAACCTGTAGGTGAATTTCAGCTAGATTAATATAAAAGATGCAGGGTCCATGAAAGAATTTTATGGAAAATGTTAGGCCACCCATTCTAGGCACTCAAAGAACCCAAGTCCAAACTATGGGAAGATAGGAAACCCTATACACAGCATAATCATGCTTGTAAGAACCATGAAAATGTTGATTTGGATTGTTACCTTTCACACAAACTGAAATATGTGTTCAAAGAAACCATAATTAAATTCTAGTCTGCTTTGTCTGCATGTTTTTGTGTTGTTTAAATTGACAACACCCTGGAGCCCCTCCTCCATCAGAGGTCTCACCAGCACTCAGAACCCAAGAGGACCACAACTAGACTAGAGGCCACTCTGGCTTCCATAACTGCCAACTGGGACAGAAACCCCGTACTTGACAGATGTCACTCAGGCCATCAGAAATCCAGCCCCCCCAACTTGTGCAGAGACCCTCTACTCAACCACAGGCCGCTTAGGTAAGAAGACCAGAGAGAAAACAGAAACCAAGGAACAAAATACCCACCCAACAAAGACAAACTCAGGAATCAGCACCTAGAGCTATAATCACCTAAGCCAAGATGCCCAAACACCAATATAAAAACACAATCAACAATTGCCAAGGAAATGTGTGACCACCAGAGCTCAGCCATTCCACTACAGCAAGTTCTGAATATTCCAACACAGCTGAAGCACAAGAAAATTACCTTGAAACCAACTGAATAATAATCAACCAAGATGATATTTCAGTTCTGGACATCTATGCCTCAAACACAAGGGCACCATTGTTTGTAAAGGAAACACAATGAAAGTTTAAATCACACATCAACCCTCACACATTGATAAGGGGAAACTTCAGTCCCCCATTCTCACAAATTGACAGATCATTCAGACAAAAACTAAACATGGAAATACTGGAGCTAAGAGATGTTATGAACCAAATGGATCTAACAGATATCTAAAAGATAGGACATTTCACCCATCCAAGCAGAGAAGAATACACTTTCTTCTGAGCACCTCATAGAACATTCTCCAAAATTGACCACATACTCAGTCACAAAGCAAGTGCCAACAGATACAAGAAAATTGAAATAACCCCCTGCAATCATCAGATCACCATGGATGAAAGCTGGATTTCAACAACAGAAACTCCAGGCAGCCTACAAACTTACAGAAACTGACCAACACTCTACTGAATAACTACTGTGACAAGGAGGAAATAAAGAAAGAAATTAAATACTTCCTAGAATTCATTGAAAGTGAATGCACAACATACCTAAACTTGTGGGACACAACTAAAGCAGTTTTAAGAGGAATTTTTTTTTTTCCAGAGCTGAGGACCAAACCCAGGGCCGTGCACTTGCTAGGCAAGTGCTCTACCATTGATCTAAATCCCCAACCCAAGAGGGAATTTTATAGCACTAAGTACCTTCATAAAAAATGGAAGAAATCTCATACTAGCAATTTAACAGCAACCAGAAAGATCTAGAACAAAATGAAGCAAACCAACCTAGGAGAAGTATATGGCAGGAGATAATCAAACTGAAAACAGAAATTAAAAAAGATAGAGACAAAGAGAACAATACAAAGGGTCTTTGAAGCAAAGACTTAGTTCTTTGAGAAAATCAATGAGAAAGATAAACCTTTATCTAATCAAACTTAAAGGCAGAGAGAGATTATCCAAATCAACAAAATCAGAAATGAAAAAGGGGTCATGGCAACAGAAACTGAGGAAATCCAAAGAATCATTATGTCATACTTCAAATAAACTGCACTTTACAAAAATGGAAAAATCTAAAAGAAATGGACAAATTTCTTTATAGGTACCATTTAACAAAGTTAAATCAAGATCAGATAAACAATTAAATAGACTGATACCCTAAGGAAATAGAAGCAGTCATTAAAATTCTCCTAATTAAAAAAAAAAAAAAAAGCCTAGGGCCAGATGGTTTTAACATAGAATTCTACCACACTTTCAAAGAAGAGCTAATAGTAATACTATTCAAATTAGTCCACAAAAGAAAAACAGAAGAAACATCTCCAAATTATCAAATTATTTCTATGAGGCCACAGTCACCTTGATACTCAAACTGTGCAAAGACTCAGCAAAGAAAATTATAGACCAATTTCCCTCATGAACATTGATGAAAAAATTTCAATCAAATTCTTGCAAACTTAATCCAAAAACACATGGAAAAGATCATCCGCCATGATCAAGTATGCTTCATTCCAGACCTGTCCATGTAATCCACCACATAAATAAACAAAGAGAAAAACAATATGGTCATCTCATTAGATTCAGAAAAATCCTTGACAAAATTCAACACCCCTTCATGATAAAAGTCTTGGAGAGACTGGGATACAAGGTACATACCTTAACATAATAATAGTCAATATTACAGCAGGCTGATAGCCAACATCAAATTAAATGGAGAGAAACTCAAAGTAATTCCCCTAAAATCAGAAACAAGACAAAGCTGTCCACTGTCTCCTTTCCTACTCAATATAGTACTTGAATCTCTAGCTAGACATTGTTGAGCTAAGACAAATAAAGGAGTCAATGGGATACAAATTGGAAAAGAAGAAGTCAAAGTATTGTTATTTGCAAATGATATGATAGTACACATAAGTGACCCTAAAAATTCCATGAGGGATCGTTTATAGCTGATAAACACCTTCAGCAAAGTGGCAGAATACAAAATTAATTTAAAAAATGGTAGCCCTCCTATATACAAATGATAAATGGGTAGAGAATGAAATCAAGGAAACAACAACCTTCACAATAGGTACAAATAATATAAAATATCTTGGAGTAACTCTTACTGAGCAAGTGACAAACCTATATGAGAAGAACCTCAAGTTTTTGAAGAAAGAATTTGGAGAATATATTAGAAGATGAAAATACTTTCTATATGGTGAATAGGTAGGATTAACATAGTAAAAATGGCTATCTTACCAAAAACAATCTACAGATTTAACACAATCCCCATTAAAATCCCAACATAATTCTTTACAGACCTTGGCAGTACAATACTCAACTTCATATGGAAAAACAAAAACAACTCAAGATAGCTAAAATAATCCTATATAACAAAAGAACTTCCAGAAGTAACACCATACCTGATTTCAAGCTCTATTACAGAGTTATAGTAATAAAAACAACATGGTATTTGCATAAAAACTGACAAGTGAGTCAGTGGAATGCAATAGAAGATGCAGACATATATCCAAATACCTACAGACACTGGATTTTTGACAAAGAACCCAGAATTATATAATGGAATAAAAGAAGGCATCTTCAACAAATAGTGTTGGTTTAACTGGATGTCGCCATGTAGAAGAATGCAAATATATCCTTATCTATCACTCTGCACAGAACTCAAGTCTAAGTGCATCAAAGACCTCAAAATAAATCCAGATACTCTGAACCCAGTAGAGGAGAAGTGGGAAATAGCCTTGAACACATTGGCACAGGAGACAACTTCCTGAACAGAGCACCAATCAAACAGGCACTATGATCAATAATTAATAAATTGGACCTCATTAAATGGAAAAGCTTCTGTAAGGCAATAATCAATAGGACAAAACTGTTGCCTAGAGAATGGAAAAAAAATCTTCACTATCCCTTAATCTTACAGAGAGTTAATTTCCAAAATATATAAGAACTCAATAAGCTAGATGTCAAAAAAAGTAATCCAATTAATATATGGAGCAAAGATATAAAAAGAGAACTCTCAACAGTGGAATCTCAATGGTTCAGAAACGAAGAAAGGTTCAACATCTTTAGCTGTTAGGGAAATACAAATCAAACTGACTCTGAGATTCCATCTTACACATGTCAGAATGGCTAAGATCAAAAACACAAGTGACAGCTCTGGCTGGTGAGGATTTGGAGCAAAAGGAACACTCTTTCACTGCTGGTTGGTGTGCAAACTTGTACAGTTGCTTTGGAAATCAATATGGTGGTTTCACAGAAAACTGGGAATTGATCTACTTCAAGATCCAGCTATATAATCTTGGATGTATACCCAAATGATGATAAATCATGCCACTAGGACACTTACTTAAATATGTTTTATTCATAATAGCTAGAACCTGGAAACAACCTAGACATCACTCAACAGAAAAAAAATAAAGAAAATGTGGTGCATTTACATAACAGAGTATATTACTCAGCTGTTAAAAAAAAGACATCATGAAATCTGAAGGCAAATAGATGGAATTAGAAAAAAATCATTCCTAGTGAGGTAACCCACAATAAGAAAGACAAATATGGTATGTACTCATTTATAAGTGAGCTTTAGCTGTTAAGTAAAGGATAACCATGCTACAATTCACAGACACAGAAAGTCTAGGTAAAAAGGAAAGCGCAAAGGGAAACACTCCCCTTGGAAAATGAAATAGAAGAGATTTCATGGGTGGACTATGGATGGGTAGGCATGGGAACATGGGAGATTAGGTGGGGAAGGGCTTGAGGGGGAGAATACTGATTGGAAATGGGAAGACATTTTGGTGTGAGGTAGAAACGAGGTGCAAGGGAAATGCCCAGAAATCTACAAGACTGGCCTCAGCTAAGATGCCTAGCAATAGCAGATACATAGCTAGAACTGGTGTTCTCCTATGACCAGGCAAGACTTCCAGTGGAGGGACTGGGATACCAACTCAGCCACATAACTACTGACCTATAGTCTGTTCTGCCTATGAGATATACTGGGGTATGGTTGGCATAGAGATTGTGGTGGTGGCCAATCAAGATTGTTCCAGCCTCATACTCATGTCATGAAATTGACCCCACACTTGACACTGCCAGGAGTGTCAGAATCCAGAAGCTCTATGGCCCAGAGATCTAGGATAGAACCAAACACAACTGGAGGAAAAAATGTCAATAGAACTGTTAGGGACCAAGATTTCAGGAACCAAACATGAACCATGGAAAGTACTAGCTAAGCCAGAGAACAAGTCATAAGCCCACCGCCCTTCCCCAGAGCAGTAACACCTGTTTACTAACCAGAGGCTCCCAAAGATAATAACATTCCACAGTCAGGTGCCATGGCAACCAAACGTAAAGAGCGTTCCATGGTCAGGTAGCCTAGAAACAGAACACATGGCCCCTGACCAGTGACCTTAGCCGACATCTTGCAGTTGCACGACCTGCACATCTCCCACGTTCTGCACCCTTTCCACATCTCTTCCCCTTCCCTCCTTCCTGCCCCCTCCCCTCCTATGCTATATAAGCCTTGCAAAGAGAAATAAAAATTGCAGCTTGATCAGAATCTTGTCTTGCTGTCAGTCTCTTGTGTCCCTTGTTCCTTTCATTTGCTCCCACAGGTGGGTAGCCCCTGTTGAAACCCCACTGGCTGGGGCAACTGGTGCCGAATGTTGGGGCTCGACCCTTGCCTCATCTGGAGTTGAATGTCCTTCTCCAGGAAAGCCCAAACGTCTGGTGGAGATTTGAAGCGATTGCCCATTGAGACCGCCCAACTCGGTGTCCCAGTGATCCAGCGGGAGAGCTGGAAGGGTGAGGTGAGTCTGAGCTATATAGACTTCACCACAGGACAGGGAATTTCTCAGGACTAGTTTGTAAAGGGCGTTAAAGATGCCCTCCAGACACAAGGGATAAGGGTTCATAAAAAAAGACTTCATAAAATTCTTTAGTTACTTGGAGGACTGTTGTAACTGGTTTCCCCAAGAAGGGACAATTAATGAAAAATGCTGAAAAAAGAGAGGGCAGCCAGCAGCTCTGGCAGGGTGTGAGGTGTGCGGTGTGCGGTGTGTGTGTGTGTGTGTGTGTGTGTGTGTGTGTGTGTGTGTGCGCGCGCGCGCGCGCGCATGTGTGGTGAGAAGCAGAGAGGGGAGGGAGCCTAGAGGGTGGAGGAATGAGAGCGTGTGGCGCCTCTTTGTGGCTCCTTCGCCTGGGCAGAAAAAGAGCAGAGCACTGTTAAAACCGCAGAGGCAGCGGCAGTGGTGGAGTGGTGTCTGACTAGTGGTGAAGTAACTTTGCTGCTTCTCTCCTCACTCACCCCGGCCTGGGAGGCAAGCCTCATTTGGGGCCTTTGCCTATATCAGTAAGGAAGAGATACAGGCATCACCTTTATCATCATACTTTTAAAACAGCCTGTTAATTCCCCTAACCCTGTTGTCATTGGTCCCAACTCTCTTCTTGGCAACAATGATTTTCTTACAATCAATATTTCTCAGATATCCACAGGTTTTTCTCCCATGTTCCCACCAACTACCAAAGATATGATTACCACCCTTATCGTAAAAACCTACCAGGTACTTAATACCTCCAAGCCTGATTTGGTTGACTCCTGATGGCTTTGCTATCATTCTGTCCCACCATTTTATGAAGGAGTAGCTGTTAATTTAGATTTCTCCCTAACTACTGGCCCACATGATTGTCGCTGGCAACAGCCACCCGCATCTTGTCTTACACTTTCCCAAGTTATGGGCTCAGGCCGCTGCCTTGTCACCCGAGGAGCTATCATTCCCCCTGTTTATCAACCACTTTGCAATGTCACAGACAACCTAAGTACTTCCCTTAAGTCTGGATATCTTCTCCCTGCCAATGATACTTGGTGGGCCTGTACTGATGGCCTAACACCACGCATTTGTCTTCATTTAAATATTCCCTCTGCCCCCTTATTTTGCATATTGGTTCAGCTTATCCCTAGGCTAACCTATTATTCTCCAGATCAATTCTCCAGAAGATGGCAAGAGAAGACTCTGGCAGAGAAGGCTGCCCTCGCACTCCCCCATTGCTCGAAAAGGGAGCCTGTGACCGCAGTCACTTTAGCCATCCTCCTGGGGGTGGGGGCTGCAGGGGCCGGTACGGGCATAGCCTCCCTGGTCTTATCTAATCAACATTATTCAGAGCTTAGAATTTCCATAGGTGAAGATATAGCGCAGCTTGAGCAAGGCATTTCCACCCTTAAATCCTCCCTCACCTCCCTTTCAGAGGTGGTCCTCCAAAACTGCTGAGGGCTAGACCTCCTCTTTTTACAGCAAGGAGGCCTCTGTGCTGCTCTTAAGGAAGAGTGTTGCTTCTATACTGATCACACAGGAGTAGCGAGTGATAGCATGGCTAAGGTCTGTGAAGGCTTAGAGAAGCGCAAAAAAGAAAGGGATCAAGAGCTAGGTTGGTTCCAAAATTGGTTCTCTGCATCTCCCTGGCTAACCACCCTCCTGCTTTCCCTCCTGGGACCCTTGGTTGGCCTCATTCTTATCTTGACATTCGGCCCTTGGGCTTTGTCTCGACTAACTCATTTTGTGCGCAGTCAGCTGGCCAAACTTCAGGCAAAACAAATTCAGGTTCATTACCATCACCTAGACCTCTGTGAACATGGTCTCGATGAAGCAGATACAGACTCCATATCAGCACAGACCCCTCTTCCTAGGGGAGGATGCACCTGTGCCTGGGAGCTGGAGCCCATTGCTTAGGGAATTGAGGGTGCAGCCGGGACTGCAGAAGGCAGGGAGACTAAGGTGCTCCACCATCCTGGGTGCTTTGGATGACATGCTCTATTGCACGGCAGTTATGCAGACCCTATACTCTTCCCTCCCGGATCAAAACTCGCTCCCTGTAAAAAAACTGCATCATTCCAGCTTCCTTCTGGACATGTGGGGACACATTTGCTCCCACAGGTGGGTCGCCCCCGTTGAAACCCCACTGGCCAGGGCATAGAATAATGCCTAAGTATATTCTGCTATACTATTAGATTGGTTCCTAGTCCAATTATCATCAGAGGGGTTTCATCCAGAAACTGCCAACCATTAGGTGGAGCTTGGGGAATCCTTAGGAAGGGTTGCGGGCAAGGATTGTAGGAGCCAGAGGGATCAAGGAAATATCAAGAAATCCCACATAATCAAATAACCTGGATTCAAAGGAGCCCACAGAACTGACAACTAGGTTGTGTAGCTTGAACTACACAACATGTGGGCCCCCTAAGAGTGGGAGCTGGGGCATCCCCTGACACTTTTGCTGGCTTTTGCGACCCTATTCCTCATACTGGGTCGCATCAGCCAGCCTTATATAGGGAAGGTGCTTAGTGTACCTGCAACTTGTTGATATCTATGAGAGGCCTGTCCTCTTCTGGAGAGAAACAGAGAAGAATTAGATTGGGGGGGTGCAGAGGGGAGGAATGAGGAAACTGGAAGACGAGGGGGGAAATTGCTGTTAGGATGTAAAAGTTATAATAATAAAAATAATAATAATAATAATAATAATAATAATAATAATAATAATAAAGTATTGAAACAGGAAAATTTATGAAATTTGCAGGCAAAGGGATAGAACCAGAAAAAAAAATCATCCCCAGTGAGGTAACTCAGACCCAGAAAGATAATTATGGTATATACTCAGTTATAAGTGGCTATTAGCTGTAAAGGATAATCATGCTATAATCCTCTGACCCAGAGAGGCTAAGAGACAAGGAGGTTCAAAGTGGAGGGGGGGCACATCTCCCTGGGAAGGGGAAATAGAACATATTTTGTGGGTGGACTGGGGGCAGTTGTGGATAGAAACAGGAGAGGTAAGATAGGGGGTATGGCGGGGAGGCAAACTGTGGTTGGGATGTAATCTATGAAAGAAAAAATTAAACAAAGAAAGAAAGAAAACACTGTGGAAATATAACATAAACTAAAATGACCACAATTCATTTGAAAAAGAAGAAAATTACCTATTGTTGGATTTATTTTAGTATTATATTGGAAAATATAATGTGAAATTGGTGTAAATACAGACTAACCAATAACAGACAGAATAGATGATCTAGAACTGATTACAGAAGGCAAGAGAAGAGAGCGAGAAGCCAAACCATAGACAGAAGAAAACCCTTGCAGTGCATGTAACTAAAAACAGACTTGTATCCACAATGCACAAGGAACACACAAAGCCAGTATTCAAATGAAGCTAAAAAGCAAAAAGAATAAAATTAAATGTCTTCAAAGAGCTTACAGATCCAACATATAAGCATTTGACATGATTCTTCTTAACGTCAATGAAACAAATCAAACAAACAAAGATATTGGTTAGCCCAGTAGAATGCTTGACGTCCCTCTCATTGACTGTTTGAGTGCTGTGGAAGTGAGGGAAAATTTAGCGGACTGCTGTTTGGAAATTAATGGTGTCACCGCTCTGAAAATCATTCAGCAGTTTCCTACAAAATAAAAAAGACATAAAATGCTATCATTTTGTCGTATTTGTTAAATTAATGCAAGTGATTTCCCCAGGACTTATATATATGTTTATGGTGACTCTTTTAAATAAAAAATTACATTACAAATACTGAAATATCCACAAATGAAAGCAAAAAAATGTGCCCATAAAATGGTTCAGCCACAAAACATAGCTAACTAGTGATACATTCTGAAAAACTGGGCTGATGTCAACATAACTATGCAATGTAAAAATCAGATTTTAAAAAGAAATTTAGAAGGTAGAGTATACAATTCCATCAATGTAAAATTCTAGGCCATGCAGACTAACATACAGGAAGAAGAAGTAGATCTGGATTTGCTTGGGAAAGGTTGTGGGAGAGAAGACCACATGATATTTAAAGAGTGATGGTGGAATTGTTCATTGTCTTGACTGTGGTAATATTTTCATGGATACCCATTCATGCCAAACTTTAATTAAACTTTGCCCCTAACATATGTACTTCTTTGTGCCAACTCAGGGTAATAGACTTCTGATGTCCACAAGATACAGGGTTGAACTTGGAACAACTAGAAAAGGAAATTCTTGTGTTGTTTGTTTTTTTGACCTCCTTCCTTCATCTATTCTCCAACCGCATGCATACACTTATTCTTCGAGTTTTCCAGAGATCAATTATAACGTCATAGTCACAAAGAGTGGAGAGAATGATGGTAACAAATATGGCCTAGGTCCCAGAGCCTTTCCATGAGGTCTTTGTAAATTATTCATTCTAATCTGTGAATATAATAGTTGCTCTTCTCTGAGGCATTTCCACTTTAAATGAGAACTCAAGGAGGCTTACTTAACGTGAAGTGATGCATTGCACATGGTGAGATGACAAGTGAGATTATATTTTAGTAGGATATGGGTTGGTTTGGGGTAAAATGTCTCTAAGGGTCATTTTCTTTGATCAAGAAGTAACATATTCTTTTCTAAAGTTGGCTTTGTTTCTTATTAAAAACAATGACTTATATTTGTATAAGATGGTAATGATTACATACTAGTTTCACTTTTATTATCTCATTTGGATATGCAAAAGTCTTTTGAGGTGAATTGGCCCCAATCTATGGATGACAAATTTTTCAGTTTGGGCTGTTAAAAAGCTTGTTTTTTATTCAAAGTAAGAAGAGGAGTTTATGGGTGTGAATTTGAGTCTCTTTACATTGAACTTTGAAACAATCATTTTGTGTTTCACTGGAATGTTCCAAGATCTCTTAACCCAAATCCTTTGCTGGGTTTGTGGACAGAAGTTCTGTGCATTTTATATGAACATTTAACTTTAGGTTGTGAGAATATAGATAACAACATCCTATTAAGTGGAACATTATGTTATGTTATATATTTGGTCTAAAATTCTAAGGTACATATTTGTAAAAATCCCATTAACTAAAAGAGCACATGAGGATAACATGAAGAATGATGTGTGATTCAAAGGAGCTTTAGTGTCCTAACAATCTTGACCTCATTGAGCCTGTAGCACTGTAGGAATTTGCTTATATAGTCAATAAGTAATCCATGGTCTACTATAAGAACCAAACATCCACTCTGTATCTGCCATTGATCACTACTTCCATGCAGGTGGTTGTAACTCATTTTTAGAGATAGAAAAAAAATATTCCTTACCTTTTATAGGCCACCAATATAACTAGAGAGGAAATATTAGAAAATTGTTAAAAGACAAACAAAACTAACAATTTTTAAAATACTCAAAATGCTACATATTTTTGGTATATCTTGTTAGTAGGTAAAAGTATCTTAGTAGTAAACAGAGTTTTTAAAGGAACCTCATTAGTTGTTGTACATTGTAAGCACCAATTTTTTTTCTTGATCAGAGCACTTCTTGATAATAAATGACCTGAAAGAATGCAGCTATAAATTAATAGAGATAGAACTTAAGCTCTCATATAATATAAAATTACTCTACTTTCATTTTTGTGTGTTTGTTTGTTTGTTTGTTTTTTGTTTTGCTTTGGTTTGGTTTTTCGAGACAGGGTTTATCTGTGTAACTTTGCTCCTTTCCTGGAACTTATGTGGTAGGCCAGGCTGACCTCAAACTCATAGAGCTCCCCCTCGCTCTGCATCCCAGGTACTGGGATTAAAGGCTTGCGCCACCACTGCCAAAAATTACTGTATTTTCACTGCTCTAAACTGAAAGTTAAACATCAATTCGTATCTATTATTATTATTTTTGAATGTGCAAATATAATTCAGTATGGAAGAGAATAGTCTTTTCAACATTAGTATTAAAACAATTGTACACTAGAAGTGAAACACATTATTAAAAAAGAATAGAAAATAAAATTAAAAATTTAGAAATAGCACTATATTGCTTATAAAAGATGTTGAAAATATCTCACAACTTTAATGATTTCTTAAATAGTACACAGTGTGATTAACCAATATATAAAAAATGAACAAATTTTACTTTATCAGAACTTTAAAAATATCTTCACCATAAAGGACACTGATATCAATCAGAATGAAAAAATCACAGTTCAGAGTGCAAGGAAATATGGTAAACAGCTGTGTGATAGAGACACACATCTAAGAAATGAGACTACTTTTAGGAATCTATGGTATGGCATTCCATCAAAGACAGATGACACAAAAACATACACATCATTATTCATTAATTGGAACCACAATGGCTTGCTACTACATGATTAGTGAAAATTAATTAAAATTAAAAAACATTAAAAAATACTGTACCAGATTGGATGAAGTTATTATGCAATTATGATACTCCAGCACTCCTTGGGGTATATTGCAACATGGTACAGAAACTGTGAAATAATTTCTGACATTTCTGTCTAATCTTTAACATGTACCTTCTTTTCAACCAACAATTCTCATTCAGCATTATTGCCCAATAAAAATGGGAACTTTTTTTTCCACACAAAGCAATCAGTGTTGCTGTCATTAAAAAATGAAACAAAATGTATTCATCAACATGATAAATGTGTAAGCTGTGATGTTTTGATAGGATAGAACAGTACATGGCTACTAAAGTGAATAAGCATACATGAAAAAATATGGATAAGTAGCAGGATGTGGTGGTTCATAGCTATAATCCCAGGACTAGGGAAGCTGAGGCAGAAGTATTTGCTTGAGTTTGAGGGTAGCCCATATTACACAGTGAGCTCAAGTCCAGCTTGGACTTCAGTGTAACACTGTCTCAAAAAATAAAAACAAACAAACAAACAAAATCTAGTGAACAGATTTCTGAGGCATATTATATGATATCCTTTAAATCATCTGACAGTGTAAAAACTTTAGAGATGGAAGTTAGGTTAAATACTATCTGATGCTGGTGTAGAAGAAAATCTAATGGACTACAAGGAGTCGTTTTTGTGGTGGTAGAAACATCTTATGAACTGATGGTAATGTTCAACAAGGGTGTAATTTTCCAGGTATTTGAATAGGTACAATGAAAAATGGAATGTCACTATACATAAATAATCCAACATCCTATTAAAACTTATAGAAAACACAGTGTATTAGAATATGACCTCAGACGAAGTAATTCAGAGAAGGTGTTATATGCAGTGATGGATGTACAGGTAGGATGAAAAGACAGTTGAGATCCTCCAGAGATATGAGGTGATCATTATCCATTTACTGGAAGAGAAATCATGTGGAATGTCATGTACATCCAGATGAGAAGTAAAGACCAACAGACTAAGCTTAGGACAATGGAAAGGTTATCATCAATCCAACAGAGGATATATGAAGTGATATAAACTTAAAGCTAGTCACAAAGGATAAAGGTAGACTATCTACTTATGATGAGCTCATTGTGGGGTCAGGTCATGTATGTCTGGTCTTGTAGACGTAAGAATTTAAACTACTGATTAGTGGCTGAGAAATGTCTCAATGATTAAGGGCACTCATTGTTTCTGCAAAAGACCCCAGTTAGGTTCCCAGAACCCACATGGCAGCTTACAACTGGCCCTAACGCCAATTTCAGAGGATCCAGAGACCTCTTCTGACTTCAGTGGGCACCAGGCATGTACACAGTACACTTGCATACACTCAAAACACTCATCCAAATAAGATAAAATATAAATAATTATTTAAAGAAAAGAAAAGTAAAATAATATACTGATTGACTTGTTCCATGAAGAAAGCCCAGACCATAAAGATCATTTTCACAATCAATTTCTTTCTTGCTTATACATTTATACTTCAACCCAAAAAGCATTTGGACAATAAAATGACCAAGGAGGAGTCCAGAGCTACCAGGACAAAGAAATAGCCATGTAATGATAAATAATATATTAAATATTTGCTGTGCAGTAAATTTATTATTTCATTATAGAAAGACATTGATAGTACCTCCATTGGTATTTTGGAAGAAACTGAATTTCACCCTGTGCTGCTTTGGGGGTCAAATATACGAATCTGTTATTTCATTAATCTGCTCAATAAGTCAGAAAGCATTTATTAAATAGAGACTCAGTATTATACCTCGTAAATAAATAGTACAGACTCACGTCAAATTCAAGCTTCTAACACCTAAATTTAAAGGACTGCTCTATGCTAATCAAGTGAAAAATCAAGAGTAGCAGTTTCTAAGAGAAAAGTATATAATTTGATTCTAATAATCTGTAGTATATTTTATGACCTTAATGAACTATGTAACATTAAAACATCAAATTCATGGTAATACCGCATTATATATCCCATGAGAGATTCCTTTTTGTTACATTGTACTATTTTTACATTACTCAGAATACTTTATAATGTAGAAAATTACTTTAGCTTTAACAACGATTGACTGTTGCTGTCTGTGCTACTAAGAGACCTCTAGTCCATGATAATTTTTGCTTCTTATTGCCATTTATGCAAAACAATAGGCTAGTGTTAAAAGAACAAAAACATTTGTGTGTGTGTGTGTGTGTGTGTGTGTGTGTCAAATTAAATAAGCTTTATTTTCTGCTATAATAGGTTTTCTCCCTACACCCTTGTTTGAGAAGATAACCAGTAAGATAGGAGAAATGGGGTTTTTATAATCCCCAAAATGGAAGGCTAAGGGTTTTTGAATAGTTGGTAGGGTTCCAGAGGAATTATGGTGATGTAGGAAATTGGATGAACTTTCTCACCAATAGCAAAGACAAACAGAAATAATGTTTGAGACTATACCTGACCAGGTCCATGAAGAAAACCAAGATTACCTATCAGTTTACTTAGTGTTGCTCAGCTGTCCAAAGAGTCAAGTTTAGGCAAAGACCCTGGCTGCATTAGGGCTATGAACCAGATATAGTTCTCAGCAGCAGTCAGGGTCCAGAGGTCACCATGGTGCTGGGTGGCAGCACAGGCCTCTTAGAATGGCATGGCCCCTGTATGTAGATTTATGTCTGAGTCTTCCTTTCAATTCATGCCAATAACATGCTCTTTTATTACCATATCTTTGAAGTACAATTTGAAATCAGGAATGGTGAGACCTAGAGTAATCCTTTAACTGTTCAGGTAGGTTTTAGCTCTCTAATTCTTCTTGTATTTCCATAGGAAGCTGCGACTAGTCTTTAAAAGATATAGAATGAATTGTGTTGAAATTTTGAAACAGATTGCTTTGAATCTGAAGGTTGATTTTTGTAGCAAGGCCATTTTTATATGATAATGTCACTGACCCACAAGCATGAGAGATCTTTCCATTTTCTGATATCTTCTTCAATTTCTTCCTCAAAGACTTAAAGTTTTTTTATTATTATGTGTTTTAATTTTACACATCAGCCATGGGTTCCCCGGTCCTCCCCCCTCCCGCCTCCACCCCACCTTCCCCCCATCCCCTCCCCTCCATTCCCATCTCCTCCAGGACCAAGACACCCCTGGGGATTAATTTAAACCTGGTGGATTCAGTACAGGCAGGTCCTGTCACCTCCTTCCAGGCTGAGCAAAGTGTCCCTGTGTAAGCCCAAGGTTCCAAACAGCCAGCTCATGCACCAAGAACAGGTCCCAGTCCCACAGCCTGGGAGCCTCCCAAGCAATTCAGTTGTCTCACTTATCCAGAGGGCCTGATCCAGCTGGGGTTCCACAGCCTTTGGTTCATAATTCATGTGCTCCCATTTGATTGGCTATTTATCCCTGTGCTTTTTGCAATCCCTCCACCTTCTCGACAGTTGGACATCTGGAGCTCCACCCGGGGCCTGGCTGAGGATCTCTGCATCCACTTCCATCAGTTATTGGATGAGAGTTCCAAGACAACTGCTAGGGTGTTTAGTCATCTGCTCATCAGACTAGGTCAGATCAGGCTCTCCCTCGACCACTGCCAGCAGTCTACAGAGGATATATCATTGTGGATTTCTGGGGACCTCTCGAGCACTTTGCCTATTCCTGTTCTCATGTGGTCTTCATTTATCATGGTCTGCTATTCCTCGTTCTCCCTTTCTGTTCTTGATCCAGCTGGGATCTCCTGCTCCCCTAAGCTTTCTTTCCCTCAAATCTTGCCCTTCATTACTCCCACTGTCATGTAGGTTTTTCATGTAGAGCTCATCCATTTCTCTGTCCTTGGGTGATCCCTGGGTCTTTCCTAGGGTCCTGTTTTCTAGGTAGCCTCCCTGGAGTTGTATAGCAGTCTAGTCATCTTTGTTTTACATCTAGTATCCTCCTATGAATGAGTATATACCATGTTTGCCCTTCTGAGTCTGGGTTACCTCACTCAGGATGATTTTTTCTAGATCCATCCATTTGTCTGCAAACCTCATGATGTCATTGTTTTTCTCTGCTGAGTAGTACTCCATTGTGTATATGTACCATATTTTCTTTATCCATTCTTCAGTTGAAGGGCATCTAGGTTGTTTCCACGTTCTGACTATTACAAACAATGCTGATATGAACATAGCTGAGCAAATGCCCTTGTGGTATGATTGAGCATTCCTTGGGTATATGCCCAAGAGTGCTACAGCTGGGTCTTGGGGGAGATGGAGTCCCAATTTTCTAAGGAAGTGCCATATTGATTTCCAAAGTGTCTGTACAAGCTTGCATTCCCACCAGCAGTGGAGGAGAGTTCCCCTTGCTTCACATCCTCTCCAGCATAAGCTGTCTTCTGTGTTTTTGATCTTGGCCACTCTGACAGGTGTGAGGTGGTATCTCAGAGTCGTTTTGATTTGCATTTCCCAGATAATTAGGGATGTTGAGCAATTCCTAAAATGTCTTTCAGCCATTTGAACTTCCTCTGTGGAGAATTCTCTGTTTAGTTTTATAGCCCATTTCTTAATTGGACTGTTGGTCATTTTGATGTCTAGTTTCTTGAGTTCTTTATATATTCTGGATATCAGCCCTCTGTCAGATGTGGGGTTGGTAAAGACCTTTTCCCATTCTGTAGGTTGTCAAAAGTTTACTGTCTTGTTTACTGTGTCCTTTGCTCTACAAAAGCTTTTCAGTTTCAACAGGTCCCATTGATTGATTGTTTCTCTCAGTGTCTGTGCTGCTGGTGTTATATTTACAAAGTGATCTCCGGTGCCAATGCGTTCAAGAATACTTCCTACTTTCTCTTCTATCAGGTTCAGAGTAACTGGATTTATGTGGAGGTCTTTGATCCACTTGTACTTAAGTTTTGTGCATGGTGACAGATATGGAATTATTTGCAGCCTTCTACACATTGACATCCAGTTATGTCAGCACCATTTGTTGAAGATGCTTTCTTTTTTCCATTGTACATTTTTGGCTTCTTTGTCAAAAATTATATGTTCATAGGTGTGCAGGTTAATGTCAGGGTCTTCAATTTGATTCCATTGGTCCACATGTTGGTTTTTATACCAGTACCAAGCTGCTTTTATTACAATAGCTCTATAGTAGATCTTGAGGTCAGGGATTGTGATGCCTCCAGAGGTTGAGTATTATTCTTTCCAGATCTGTGAAGAATTGTGTTGGTAATTTGATGGGAATTGCGTCGAATCTGTAGATTGCTTTTGGTAAGATCACCATTTTTTACTATGTCAATCCTGCCTATCCATGAGCATGGAAGATCTTTCCATTTTCTGACATCTTCTTCAATTTCTTTTTTCAGGGATTTAAAGTTCTTGTCATATAGGTCCTTCACATGCTTAGTTAGAGTATCCCCAAGGTATTTTATATCATTGGTGGCTATTGTAAAGGGTGATGTATCTCTGATTTCTTTCTTAGCCTGTTTGTCTATTGTATATAGGAGGGCTACTGATTTTTTTTTAGTTGATCGTATATCCTGTTATGTTGCTGAAGGTTTTTATTAGCTGTATCAGTTCCTTGGTTGAATTTTTGGGGTCACTCATGTATACTATCAGGTCATCTGCAAATAGGGAGAGCTTGACTTCTTCCTTTCCAATTTGTATCCCCTTAATCTCTTTGTGTTGTCTTATAGCTCTGGCTAGAACTTCAAGTACTATATTGAATAAGTATGGGGAGAGGGGACAGCCTTGCCTTGTTCCTGATTTTAGTGGTATTGCTTTGAGTTTCTCTCCATTTAATTTGATGTTGGCTGTTGGCTTGCTGTAGATTGCCTTTATTATGTTTAGGTATGTTCCCTGTATTCCTGATTGCTCCAAGACCTTTATCATGAAGGGGTGTTGGATTTTTTCAAATGATTTTCTGCATCTAGTGAGATGATCATGTGGTTTTTTTCTTTGAGTTTGTTTATATGGTGTATTACATTGATGGACTTTCATATGTTGAATCACCCTTGCATCCCTGGGATGAAGCCTACTTGATCATGGTGGATAATTGTTTTGATGTGTTCTTGGAGTCTGTTCGCCAGAATTCTATTGAGTATTTTTACATCGATGTTCATGAGGGAGATCAGTCTGTAGTTCTCTTTCTTTATTGCATCTTTGTTTGGTTTAGGAATCAGGGTAATTGTAGACTCATAGAAGGAGTTTGGTAATATATCTTCTGCTTCTTTTGTGTGGAAAAATTTAAAGAGCATTGGTATGAAGTCTTCTTTGAAGATCTGGTATAATTCTGCAGTGAAACCATCAGTTCCAGGGCATTTTTTGGTTGGGAGACTTGTAATGACTGATTCTATTTCCTTAGGGGTTATTGGACTATTTAAATGGTTTATCTGGTCTTGATCTAACTTAGGTATGTGGTACCTATCCAGAAAATTATCCATTTCTTTTAGATTTTCCAGTTTTGTGGAGTAGAGGTTTTTGAAGTATGACCTGATGATTCTCTGGATTTCCTCATTGTCTATTGTTATGTCCTCCTTTTCATTTCTGATTTTGTTAATTTTGATGCTCTCTCTCTTTCTTTTGGTTAGTTTGGATAAGGGCTTTTCTATCTTGTTGATCTTCTCAAAGAACCAACTCTTTGTTTCATTAATCCTTTGTATTGTTCTCTTTATTTCTATTTTATTGATTTCAGCTGTCAATTTGATAATTTCCTGGCGTCTGTTCCTCCTGGGAGACTTTGCTTCTTCCTGTTCAAGGGCTTTCAGGTGTGCTGTCAAGTCACTACCATGAGATTTCTCCAGCTTCTTTATGTGTGCCTTCAGTGCTATGCATTTCCCTCTTAGCACTGCTTTCATAGTATCCCATAAGTTTGGGTATGTGGTGTATTCATTTTCATTGATCTCTAGGAAGTCTTTAATTTCTTTCTTATTTCTTCCTTAACCCATTGGTGATTCAGTTGAGCATTATTCAGTTTCCATGAGATTGTAGGATTTCTGTAGTTGCAATCTAACTTTAAACTATGGTGGTCTGATAGAACACAGGAGGTTATTCCAATTGTTTGGTATCTGTTGAGATTTGATTTGTGGCCAAGTATGAGGTCTATTTTAGAGAAGGTTCCATGGTGTGCTGAGAATAAGGTATTTTCTTTTTTGTTTGGGTGGCATGTTCTGTAGATATTGATTAAGTCCATTTGAGCCATAACATCAGTTAAGTCATTATGTCTCTGTTAAGTTTCAATTTGGCCGATCTGTCCAGAGGTGAAAGTGGGATGTTGAAGTCTCCCATTATTAATGTGTGGGGTTTTATATGTGATTTAAGCTTTAGTAACGTTTCTTTTACATATGTGGGTGCCCTTGTGTTTGGGGCATACATGTTCAGAATTGAGACTTCATATTGGTGGATCTTTCCTGCGATGAGTATGTAATGTCCTTCATCATTGCTTTTGATTGATTTTAGTTTGAAGTCTATTTTGCTGGATATTAGGATGGCTACACCAGCTTACTTCTTAAGACCATTTGATTGGAAAGTCTTTTCCCAGCCTTTTATTCTTAGAAGGTGTCTGTCTTTAAACTTGAGGTGTGTTTCTTGTATGCAGCAGAAAGATGGGTCCTGTTTTCATATCCATTCTGTTAGTCTGTGTCTTTTTTATAGGTGAATTAAGTCCATTGATATTAAGGGATATTAATGATCAGTGATTGTTCGTTCCTGTTGTTATTTTTATTTTTTTGGTGGTAGTGTGTGTGTACTTCTCTTCTTTGGGGTTTACTGCTGTGGTGTTATCTATTGCCTATGTTTTCATGGGTGTATCTGCCTTCCTTAGGTTGGAATTTTCCTTCTAGTGCTTTCTGTAGGGCTGGGTTTGTGGATCAGTATTGTTTAAGTGTGGTTTTTGTCTTGGAAGGTCTTGTTCACTCCATCTATGATGATTGAAAGTTTTGCTGGGTATATTAGTCTAGGCTGGCATCCATGGTCTCTTAGTGTCTGCATTATATCTGTCCAGGTCCTTCTGGCTTTCAAAGTCTCCATTGAGAAATCGGGTGTTATTCTGATGGGTTTGCCTTTATAAGTCACTTGGCCTTTTTCCTTTGCTGCCCTTAATATTCTTTCTTTATTCTGTACATTTAGTTGTTTAATTAGTATGTGGCGAGGGGACTTTTTGGGGGGTCTAGTCTGTTTGTTGTTCTATAGGCTTCTTGTATCTTCATAGGCATTTCCTTCTTTAAGTTAGGAAAGTTTTCTTCTATGATCTTGTTAAATATATTTTCTGTGCCTTTGAGTTGGTATTCTTCTCCTTCCTCTATCCACATTATTCATAGGTTTGGTCTTTTCATGGTGTCCCAAATTTCTTGGACATTTTGGGTCATGACTTTATTGTTTTTAGTGTTTTCTTTGACTGATGAATCTATTTCTTCTACCGTATCTTCAACACCAGGGATCCTCTCTTCCATCTCTTGCATTTTGTCGGTTATACTTGCCTCTAAAGTTCCTGTTTGTTTACTCAGATTTTCTATTTCCAGCATTCCTTCTGCTAGTGTCTTCTTCATTTTTTCTATTTCCTTCTTCAGGTCTTGGGCTGTCTCCCTTGCTTTTTCATGATTTTCTTTCAAGGACTTAATGTTTTCTTCTGCTTTAATTGTCCTTTCCTCTATTTTTTGTATAGTGTTCCTCCCATTTTTTGTTTATCTGTTCCTCTACTTTATTTTTGATTTCTTCTATATAAGGCTCTAGGCTCTTCATGATGTTACTTATAAGGTTGTTTTCTTCTTCTTCTTCTTCCATTCTGTGATGGTCAGGTCTAGCTGTTGGAGAAGGGCTGGATTCTGGTGATGCTGTATTGCTCTTTATTTTGTTGTATGTACTTCTGCCTTGACGTCTGCTCATCTCCTCTTAGGTTCGTTCTTGGTCTTATTAGTGTACTTGGACCAGAGAGAGCTGACAGATTTAGGGAGCCTCTCTCTGGTCCAGATGGAAGCTATGGGCCAGATGGGAGCGTTGGTGCAGATGAGAATGCTGGCTGGATAGGAGCTGGGGGGCTGGACTCTGAGTCTTGGGAGGTCCCTCGGGTCTCCTTATTTTGTCCAGGTCGGAGCTCCTCTTGTCCAGATGGGAGTTCCTCTGGTGTCTTGTCCAAATGGGAGTTCCTCTGGTCTCTGGTCCAGATGAGAATTCCAGGGCAGGATGGAAGCTAAGGGCTGGTCTCTGATTCTCAGGAAGTGGCTGGGGTCTCCAGCAGATGGGTGTGGGGGCAGGGTGTGGAGACTGCAGTGTCTGCCTGCAGTCTTGGAAAAGGGAAACCTTCCTGCAGGGCCCACTGATTGGCTGGAAATTGGGGCCAAGTTGAGCAGTTCCTCCCTGGATGGCCTGTGTCCAGTGGTGGCACCCAGGGGCAGTTCCCTCTCTGAATATAACCCCAGGCACTCACCTCTTGTCCAGATAACAAAAACATTTTTAAGAGGAAAATTGTTCTTTGCAGAAAAAAAAAATCACGTCAAGGAACATGTATCTGCTTCCTCAGAATGTCTTCTTAAGATGAAAATACTTGTGTATCAATGATATCAATTTTTATTTTCTCTGAATAATTATCCAATTTCTGAGTCTCTGGATTTCTCCAGCTTCCTTTTGGCTTCCATGGCACAACTTCTTTCTGCTTCATTCTCCTTGCATCTCCAAATTAGCTTGCATTTCCCTACTCTATCTCTCCAACAAGCTTCTGTATTCACAAATCTCTTTCTGGGTCTACTTTCCAAGAGCCAAGTAAGGTATCTACAACATTGCTTGTGACAGTAACTAATTCTACCTTAGAATGATTTGAAATATGGTGTATTTTTAAAACTACAATGAAAAAGGAAAGGTAGAACTTATCTGTATTGTCATCTTTTTCTAAAAGCTTTTATATGATTATGCAGAGTTGTAAATTATGATATGATTTATAAGTCAATGTTAGGAAAAATTGGTCAAAACAGCTAAACACTTAATGTCCACCATATTCTACAACTTAGCATGTGCAAAATATATAAAAAAAATCAGATGAGCCAGCAACTATATATTATGACTCCCTCAGAATTACACCTATAATAACTCACCATTGCAACAACAGTGAATTGCCAACAGGATAAAATAATGCATCTAATGCAATTTTAGCATTGTTACTTCAGAATATGAAAACAGATAAAGGGCAAAAAAGTAGGTAGTGTGTTCAAGAGGTTCTGCTACCACTAGATTAGTACAAGGACAGTTTCTCAATCAAGTTAGAGGTTGTAGGAAGTTTTGAACATTAGGCAAAATTCAGACAACTGAAGTAGGATAAGAGAAACATTACAGGCAGGAATGAGTGTAGAAATTAGAAAGCAGATGACCTGTGTTTGCATAAAAGGATAATTGATGTACTAGTTTGGACCTTTTTTCTTGTCTAATCCTCCTTTGGATGAGGTTGTAAGCTCAGGGCCAACACTAGACATGATATTAAAAGTAGAACCAATGTACTCTAGAGTTTGATATCAAGTGACTTGGAAAATCCTGGAGGTGGCATCTAATGCTGGAGCTTAGCTGAGAGTTGACAAAAGAAAGCATCCATGTGTTCTGGGTTGAAGAAACAGAATAGGTGCACAGGGAATTGGAGAGCAATCAGAAAAATAAAATGGTAGTTGGGTTTAGGAAAATGACTAGGCAGAAAGACCTAGAGAGTTCCTTCAAGCCTATGGGAGTCAGGCATTTCCATAGAACCTGGTAGTGTGGCCCATTGTAAGAAAATATCTACTGTGGACATTTAATTGCTTCAGACATAAGGACACCTCAGAATGAAAAAGTAGCATGACACACAATCAGAGGTACAATTTATAAAGCCTGCTAATAATTATGTCCAAGTGTATTAGAGATATTGAAAACCAATGATTTTCAAAACTAATTTTATTCTTTGAGAGTTTCATGTATGTATACAAAGTATTTTGGTCACATCTATGCCCAATCCTCTCCTTCAACTTCTTCAAGACTTCACTACCACAACCTTCTCCCAATTTTATGTCTTCTAAACTACTGAGCCAAAAGAGGGCCTACCAGTTTTGCATTCATAATACTAATCCATACCTAGAAATCGTGATAAGTTATTAGCAATCACAACAATTTTACAGGAAATTTCTTTCTAGTTATGATCATTTTCTACTTTCACATATCCAGGAAAGCAAGAGATGTTAGTGAGGCAGTCAGTGACGTGGGGAATGAAACAGTTGGCTTCAGTCATGTTTGCTTGGCTCTAAATCTCATTTCTTAAGCCTCAAGACTAATGTTAAGATGATTTTCTGGCAAGTGCCAAAGGGTGGTTCCATGGCTTCCTGGAAGTACTGCTGGTTGCTTCATGCTTCTGCTTTTCAGCACCCTTTCATCCGCATATGCCTTGATTGTGTTATTTATTAATTTATCAATTGATCCATCATCTGTATTTCTGATACTATGATATAGTCTGAGAATAGGATATGCACTTGTACATTAGGACTTGAAGTTATAAAGTACAAACTGGTTGCCATTCTTCCCTTCAACTGTTCATAAAAATTTCCATATAAAAGATAAGATAACTTTTTAGTGTTCAAGTGTCCTAACTATGTTCCAAGAAAAAGAATTTGGTCATTGGATTTAATCAAAACACAGAATATGCCTATATGAAATTCCAAATAAAAAGTTTGGTCATAAGCTGTGAATTACCAACAGGATCAAATAAAATGTATGATCATCAAACTACTTTCTAGGGAATAGAATATTATTCTTCACTTTAATGTATCCAATACGAAGTGGCCAGCCATGAAATCATATACACAGAAGCCACATTAAACAAGATCAGTGAAATATATGCATGTATATATATTTATATATATAGTATGTGTATTTATGCATATATGTGTAACAACAATAGTCATCAATTTGAAAGAGAGTGATAATGGGATATGAGAGAGTTCAAGTGAGAACAGGGAAGGGACCAAGTGATGTAATTATATTTTAATTACAAAAAATAATAAAATAAATGTAGAGAAAAACACAATATATTTTATAATTGGGGTACAAAAGAACCAAACAGTTAAAATGTATCTAAAATTATTATATCCATTCAATTCTATGAAACATATTGAAAAAACACTGCATATCAAGAATTCTATAAAATGAAATTATACAGATTTTAAAGAAGAAAGAAAATCTGCCTCTCAGGTTAGCATGTCATTTTCAACCAAGGCCATTCCTTACCATGTGTCAGGTTTCATATTAGATGCTATTTCAATAATAAGCACATGGAATTTGGACTATATGTTTTTTCTAGCTGAGTGTTACATGTTACTCTTGGAGTCTCAATAGCATTTTCTGCTGAGAATAGATGGAAAGGATTTAATCATCATATTCCAAAGTGACAAGAACATATTTCTGAATTTTACACCCTTCTAGTCCAACATTGTGTTTTATAAAACTGTAATAATCTATCAGATATCAGATATCAGATACTGAAATGTGAATGTTGGGCCTGGAGAGATAGCTCAGATCTTTCTTTTTTTTTTCTTTTCTTTTCTTTTTCTTTTTTTTTTTGTTTTTTGTTTTTTTTTTTTTCAAGACAGGGGTTCTCTTTATATCTTTGTGCCTTTCCTGAAACTCACTTGGTAGCCCAGGCTGGCCTTGAACTCACAGAGATCTGCCTGCCTCTGCCTCCCAAGTGCTGCGATTAAAGGCATGCACCACCACTACCCGGCTAAATTCAGATCTTAAAAGCAGTTGTTGCCTTACAGAGGACCCAGGTTCTGTTTCCAGCACCTACATGTTGGCTGACAACCTTCTGTAAACATACTTCAGTGGTATCTTGTACCTTCTTCTGGCATCAACAGGTACGAGGCACATGGTGAATACACATACATTCAGGCAAAACACTCATACATCAAATCAAGTAAAATTATATTTAAAAAGGAACAAAATTTCATTAAAATACAGGATATTTACAAAAGTGACAATATCTGTCTTTCTAGCCCCAGGTAAGTGTAGCTTTTAATTCTCATCAAAGATACTTCTTTTTGCAGCAGGGACCGTCACGGAAACTCACAACTGGTCAAAATGTAGATAACAACTGTCCAAACATGGTGTCCATTCCTGGGTGATGTATCTATAGCACAACTGCTGTACCTAAGGCTCAGGGAACATCATAAAAAGGAGGGGAGCTTGTAAGACCAGAAGACCACAATGTCTGATGTAAGATAATATTTTCTATACATGATAGCGAGCTGCACCAATGAAATTTTAACACTATGAGCAACTAAAGAAGACATGCACAGTGACAATACCAGTTAACATCTCATTGTGGATAGGGGAACTCTCACAGGTCAACACCTTAAAAGAAGAGCTACAGGAAATTATTGGTTGCTAAGAGAGGGCGAATTAGTCTTTTCCAGGGATCAGCACCCTAATGGGTTATCCAATTCCAAATTGTTGGCCATATACACACATATCTATGAGCAACACTAAATTTATTCAGCAGGTTACATGTGTATGCATAGAAATAGCTTAAAGAGGTCATGAATTTGATATGAAAGGGTAGACACAAAAGAACTTGGAGGTAGAGTAGAAATAATGTGAATGCAGCATTCATGTGTGAATTTCTCAAAAATAAGATAAAAACAAAATAAAAATTTAAAAAATTGGTTCTTTTTACAAAATATATTATACATATAATATATATGAAATGTCTAAGAATTTAAACTGGAAACAAAGAGAATGATTTGTCATACAAAAAAAGTTTGTTTCAATATTTTTATTGCCTTCCCCCAAGTGTGTATGTGTGTGTGTGTGTGTTGTGCATATGTATATGCATGACTAAGCACTGGTGTGATAACTCAATATAAGACTTACTGCCTGGAAATGTCTTTATTGCTTACAAATGCCAATGCAGTAAAGCCTTTCAGTAAAAGTTTAAAAGCAAGTATTGACTCCCTTAGAGCTATAACTAATAATTTTGGAAAAATTCTGCGAAAGCAAACAGAGAATTGCTTGTCTTCATTAAGCAGATCTGACCTCTGGAAAAACTTGAAATCTCCTGTGCAAAGTACATGTGCAGAGCTAAAGTTTAATTTTTCATTAAGATAAATAAAAGAGTGCATATATAACAGTATATAATATATAATACTATACATACATACAATGCTGTATCAGCAACTAATAGAATAAGTGTTAGTCACAATGCAGAAAGGTACAAATATGGCAACAAATTATGAATAGCAAAGAAGCTAAAATAGTCTGGGAAAAATTAAGACAACCTTATAAAGCAGTCAGGAAGAGGATACTATACAGAAGGATTCAAGACATTCAGGGATAGCATTTAAAAAAAAAAAAAGAAAGACAGAAAAGAAAATCAAGACCACAGAAGGTAAATAATCATTTTGGGGACCATCATATCCATTTTTGATCAAAACTCACATAAATATAAGACTCACATGCAACCACAAGTAGAGTAAAAGATGTGGCAACTGTGACTAGTTAGTAAAAACAGGTTGCCGGAAAGAAGAGATAGGTCAGTGATTAAGAGTTCATACTACCCTTGCAGATTAACCAAATTTGATCCCCAGCACCTGCATTGGATGACTTACAACCACCTGTAACTCCAGCTCCAACATCTGACATCTCTGGCCAGTGTGGGCACTTGTACACATGTCCACACACACACACACACACCCAACACACACAGAGATACAAACACAAGCACAAATGTATAATTAAAAATAAAAGACATGGAAAAATAGTAACATAGTTCATATCCAATAAGGCACATTTGATAATGCACATTTAACACAGCAAAAAACATGTTATAAATGTGGTGGTATTGTGTTCCTCAAAATATTGTGCACCCTAATAAACTTCTCTGGGACCAGAGAACAGAACAGCCACTAGATATAGAGGCTAGAAAATGGTGGCACACATGCCTTTAATCCTGCATTCCAGAGGCAGAGATCCACCTGGCTCTCTGAGTTCAAGGCCACACTGGAAACAGCCATGCATGGTAATGAGAGCCTTTAATCCCAGGAACTGAAGGCAGAAAGCAGAAAGGTATATAAGGCATAAAAAACCAGGAACTAGAGCTGGTTAAGCATTTAGGCTTTTGAGAAGCAGTTCAGCTGAGATCCATTTGGATAAAGACTCAGAGGCTTCCAGTCTGAGGAAACAGGATCAGCTGAGGAACTGGTGAGGTAAGGTGGCTGTGGCTTGCTCTGCTTCTCTGACCTTCCAGCATTCACCTCAATAACTGGCCTCAGGTTTGATTTTATTAATAAGACCATTTAGGACTCATGCTACATCTAAATGTACTACAAATGCTGAAAAGCCAAAGGACAGTGAAATGACCTTGTAACTTAAGATATCCGAGGGTTGCATCACCTAAAGGCAGACAGTTCAAGAACACACAAATGAAAAGCCAAGAGCCACAACAGCTTGTAAAATTTGGGCTCATGGAAAAGCCACAGCCTGTACTGTAATTGCTCCCCAGAAAGCACAGGATCTAGTTGTCCCCACATATCCATTTTCACATATTGCTCAGGCTTCCTAATTAAATGGTCCAACTATTTTGGAGACAGAAAAGGAATTTTCAAAGATTAGCCGTCCATGGCGGAGTGGGAGCAGGCAAAGAGTGAAAAATGGACTTCCAAGCAGACGGTCCAAAGAATACCAAAACTAGGGAGACACATCCAAAGCTCAGAAGGATCAGCAGTCATGAGATACCGTCAGCTTTCATGAGGACAGCTATCTAGATGAGAGTTGTCCAGAGAGGTAGTTCATAGAATAAGATGAATGGTCATGATCCAGCATCTAGTGAGATTTCAATAAGCACTCACTTAAGGAAAAAATCAGGCTTGGTGACATAAGCATAGGGTGACAGCTTAAGTGGGTCTGGATAAGGAGATTTAGAAAGAAAATCAGAATCCAACTCAATATGGAATTCAACATGGGAATACAGAACTTGAAGTCTGAAAAGACTTTTCAAGTCTCACTACCTGAAAAACCAGACAAAGATAAGAAATCGGAAATGCTGCCCCAAAGATTTGTTTAAACAGGAGATAGCACATGAAAGCAGCAATAACATAAGGCTTTAGGCAACTCAAAAAGGTCTTAGTTCATGAACTGGGAGAATCAACATTGAACTTCAAGGGCTTTGGCATTCTTCCCTCTTGCAGGAAATCCACTTCCAGAGGCAGCACCAAATATACATTCTACTCAAGAGGAGGGTAGCTACTACCATCAGAGAAATAAAGAATGGTTCACAAATCTTTCCAACTGCTCATGTTTATCAGAGACATCCATTTTACTGTTATCTGATTAATGAGGATGTTTTGTATAGGGTTTTTTTTTCAGGTGACTGAATACCTTACTGAACTAAAGAACAGTCCTGCATAGAGTGCTTGTTTCATAGTGAAAAGGAACTAAATGAGCTGCTGGTAGCAAGCTTTAGAGAAAACCACAGAAAGTATGATGCCAGATTATTCATTTGGCCATATTCAGTTGAGACACAAAGGAAATGGAATATTACATTATCAGTGGACTCTGTGAACACTCATACACACATATGCAAGCACACGTACCAAGACTGTGGGGGAAAAGGGCAAGCAGCCAATGAACCAAATATTTTTTTTTTTGGTGGCAAAGAATTTTTAGTTGTAAAGTGAAAGATTTTAACCCTATGTCTATGATTTGCCATCCAAAGCGTCTAAAATAACCAGTGAACTTTTAAAAACAAATTGGGTTTTTCAAGCTAAGTGTGTAGAAGCTAATTTGTTAAAATCATCAATGGATTCAAAAAGGATAGGCAGCATATGTTGCCTTGAAGATACCATATTTTAGAGTCTCGTGATATCCCAGGAAACAAAGGGACATTATGATACAATAAAATCTAATTCATGATTCTTATAATAAAAGCTCAGAGTGAAATAATATGAGTATGTGTTTCTCTGTGTGCAATACAGAGTTCCATGATGGCATAGTATCTGTCTAATCCTCATCCACCCTCTCTCCTCCCCTCTCCTCTTCCATTTATTCATTTTAATTTTTTTACCCTTTGAGAAACAACACCAGGGGTTGGGGATTTAGCTCAGTGGTAGAGCGCTTGCCTAGCAAGCACACGGCCCTGGGTTCGATCCTCAGCTGAGAGAGAGAGAGAGAACACCAGCTTTTAGTGATTTTGCAGGAAATGTAGTCTTTGGACATCTTTTACAGTGGTGGCATGTGCTGGTAGGAATTGCTGAAAAAGACAGAAGCAAGAGGATCACAAGTTTGAGGCCAGCCTGGGCATCTTTTAAAGCAACCATTTATTCCCTATTTCTACAGAAATAAAGAAAAATAGTGATGCTTAATACATAAATTATAGAGCCACTGTTTGCTTTTATATTGTGTTCCCTTCTGTAATACCCTGACAGCTCATTGTATTTGTATATGGAAGAGATTTTGGGTTGTAGTTCTTGACATCTAATATACCAACTCACCTTGCTAAAGTACCTGCTTTAAATAGTCCAACTGTGTCCAGGTATGAATAACTCCACCCAGAACAGACATCTTACAGGTAGATTTAGAGGGTTATTTTCTTACTTAATGATTTGACTAGAAGTCCTGGAGATATTCTAAATCATAAAAGGAAAATGAATATGGCCACCCTACCTACATCTCAGCAATATTCCAGTTTTCATCAAGTTTACAGTATAAAGTACTTTAAAGATGTGTGGGGAGTTAAAAGCATTACATATGTCTAAACATGGTATGAACAAAAAAATTTCCATGAAAGTGTCTTTGTATACCTTAGAATAGAAAACTATCACTTAATTTTGTCAGAGTAGATCTGTGAGAAATTCATATTTGTATTCATTCTGGCTTGTTTTTTTGTCAATTTGGGACAAGCTAGATTCATTTGGGAAGAGGGATTCAATTGAGAAAAATCCCTCTAATTAGATTGCCCTGTAGGCAACTCTGTGTTGTATTTTCTTGATTGATGATTGATGTGTGAGGGCCCAGCTCACTATGTGCAGTGCCAACCCTGAGCAAGTTGTCCTTCACACTACAAGAAAGCAGGCTGAGTAAGCCATATATGCAAATCAATAAGCAATACTCCTCCATGGCCTCTGCTTCACATCCTGCCTCCAGGTTCCTGCCTTGTTTGAGTCCTTACTTCTCTCAGTGATGCAGATAATGTGGAGCTCTTAGCTGGCAAAACTCTTCCTCCTCCAAGTTGCTTTTGGTCATGGTCATTTATCACAGCAGTGGAAACCATGACTAAGAGAAAATCCTTCCTAACACCATTTAGTAAGTCAGCAGTTTATATGTTAAAATAATCTTTGTGTCTTTAACAAAAAATTATGAAGCAACCATATGACCGACTTTGCTGAGTAGAATGTGCAACTTGGCCAGTCACTTGACATTATAGATATATTAGAAGTCGATATAGTAACAGTGGACAGGAAAGACTCAAAAAGCTCACAGATATTTGACAAAGATGCCAAAAGAAAAGAAGTATCTTCAACAAATGATGCTGGAGAAACTGGATGCCTACCTATACATGAATGAAAATAGACCCGTCTCTATCACTCTGCAAACAAATTGACTACAAATGGACCAAGGACCTCAATTTAAAACCTGAATCCATAAGACTGTTAGGTGAAAACATAGACAATGATCTACAAAGATAGATGTACACAAAAAAATGTTCTCAATAGGATCTGATCCGCCCTGGAATTTAGGCCCGCAACTGACAAGGGAGATCTCACAAAACCAAATTGTTTCATTATAGATAAGGAAACAGTTTATCAAAGAGGAAGTTCATGGAGTGGAAGGACATCCTTGCTAATTATACTTCTGATAGATAATTATTATTCAGATTCTATAAATAATTCAAAATACAAACAGCCAAGAAAACAATCCAACTATAAACACTCTATGGGTCAAAACAGAAAGTCCTCAGAAGAAGACATGACAAAAAGTGGTCATATTTCTTTTCTTATGTCCGTCTTTCCTTTCACCCTTCTGTGACCATGGGTAACACAGGAAAGGTAATGACACACATTTTTATCTCTAATCTAAAACTGATCTCCTGTACTGTGTAAACGTACTTGGATTTATGTTTAATTTGGGGAACGAAATAAGCCTCTCAAAATTATTTTTCATAAGAACAATATTTCATAAGAATAGTGTTCTTACACATGTCCCTAAGCAGCTGTTCCTACCAATTTTGTTCATGCCAACTTCCATTTTCCACAGTTACTCTCTCTCAAAATCTAAGAATCATCTTTGGCATGTTTCCCCTTCTTCTTACACATGTAACAAAACTAAAATACCCTGTCCCTTCAAAGAACACCCTGAGCCTGATTTGATCCTTCTGCTACATTACAAGCTGCTCTCAGTTCTTACATAGAGTGTCAATGAAACTTCCAGATAGTTTGATGTCATAGCACAACTCTTGCTTGAGCTTCTAGATAAAAGCTCTGTAGTCTCCCTCTCGAATCCATAACCTTTTCATATGAAAATGTCAAACAAGAAAAAAAAAGTCATGTAAAATTTATCATTTTTTTAAAATATAAATACTTAGATCATCGTTTGAAGGTAGTTACTAAACCATCGTGAAAACCCACTGATTATGATTCATCAGTAAGAATCCACCCTAGTCTATTCAACATAAAACATTAAAATAGAGAGGATTCTTTCAGGGTAGCTCTACCAAATTTTCTTTACCCTTCACTGCGTGCCCTGGTTTTCAGGCCCTTTAGCAAGGATGTATTCTGACATACTCACTTTCCCTCCACTCAAGACGTTTTCCTGAGATAAATCTTTTGTTTAAGCAAAGTCTTTCTGCCCCACAGAGACCTTCCTTGCTGCCTCTGGTAAGCAATGCCCTAAATTTCCTTAGGCAAGTTCAAACCACTTTCCAGCACTTAATCTTCTTATATTTCTTATGGTTTTATTGGTTTTTGAGGCCGACATTTGTTTATTGACTGAATCACTTACGGGGAGTGATCTTGAATAGAGAACCTCTGTCTGTATTATTCTCACTTGTCTTCAAATCCTGTGCATATGCCATATAGTTACTCAAGACATTTCCTCAGAAATTGTCCTATTTAATTTCTACTTGGTACAATGGAAAATATTGGTATAATACAATTTAAAATCCCAATTCACAATTTTTTTGTATTTCTTTGACTTCTTTGAGCATTGTAACACTCCCATGGGCAGATCGACTGCATATGTGACAGTCAGTCAGGCACTTGGCTTTTCTTTAAGTACTTTATCCATACAGTTCCCTAAGAGAAGTGGGGAAGATCACCCCGTGCCCTTTTCATCTACCTATTTTTTTTTGTTATTGTCATCTAAAGCTAAGTATTTTTGAATAGGCTTGTGACCACTAATATTCTATAAGGTTAGCTAATTTTCCATTACATGAAAAAGAAGGAAGTAACATGGGGCAAATAATACCAGCCATAATAAAAATTTCAAAGGTTTCCTTTGTGTTTCACCTTCCAGAACTTTAAGACATTAAACAGCATCCCGTTCTCCAAGGATATTGTTCATGTTTACTGTTGTATTGTTGAGACTATGTATCAATATGTCTGAAAGAATGGAAACTTGGACCAGTTACAAATTAGACAGCCTGTGCAATGTCAATATACAGAAATGTCTTTAGAGTTTTGATGGTTTCCATTTATCACTTGTGTCAGCAGAGAATCTATTTGTTAATAACTATGGTCGTTCTATGTTGTGTGGCTGAATAAGAAACAAGGAGAAAAGGTATCGAGTTTGTGTAGGTGTAGGAATGGAAAGGGAAGGGACTTCCTTATGGCACAGGACTTGTGAGTATTTACACAGGACTCTGTGTATTAAGAGCATGGGGATCTAAGAATAATAAGCCACATTACCTTTGCCTAGAGGGAAAAATATCAATGCTAAGAAAATAAACTTAGGTGGATGAAGAAGGGATATTTTCTGCTTGTTATTTTTCTGTAAATTTTTTATAGAGTTTATTTGAACTTGATATCAGCCTGTGAAAAGGGAGATCTTTCAAGCTAGAACATTTTCTCAAGGTAATAGCTGTATTAAAAAAAAAAAAGTATGTCTTACAAAAGGACTAAGTAGCTCCTGAATAGAATCGCTAAAGATGGGTATTCTGACTGAATTGCTTTTTGTAGTGACCTTCTAAACATTTAACAACTCTATTTCACCATTTCTTACTCTTTTCAAACTTAGCTCAGTCTAAATGCTTACAATTTAAATGTAGCTCAATAATAACTTACGTAATTATAATTTTTCTGTAACCCTATGCGGCATGTATAAAGTATGTGAAGGGTATACTAAATAAGTAATAACAATCTTGCCTTCAAGTGTTGTTCAAATCTTAGATGGTCTTTTAATAAAAATCCCAGAACCAGATGTTGGGTAAAAGCTGAAAGTTCAGAGACGAAAAGCAAGCCACAGTCAACCTCACCTCGCCAACTCCATGAATTCTCAGACTCAAAGTCCTCACCCAAAAGGATCTCAGTTGACCTGCCTTAGTTCCCATTTTCTCACACCTGTATGTGTGCTTCCCAGTACTGAGACTAAGGCATGTGCCACCACTGCCTGGCTCTGTTTCCAGTATGGCCTTGAACTCATAGAGATCCAGACGCTTCTCTGCCTCCTGAGTGATATGATTAAGAATGTGTGCCACCACTGTCTGGCCTTTATGTCTAATCTAGTGGTTGGCTCTGTCATCTGATCCTTAGGCAAGTTTATGAGGTATACAATATATCACCACATTCAAGGCATTTATTAGGACATTTATTGCCTTCGCTGAATTGATGTAAGAGGTCTGAAGCATCTAAGAGCAAATGTAAGATTATATATATTCCAAGAACACGTATATACAAGAAGGAAAGGGAGAGGAGATCAGTGATGAGAGGGAGACAAAGAAAGGGATAGATATCAAGATTCTTTTTTAAAAAACACAGCAAGGTTCTATTCACGAGAGATCCAAATGGCATATATCAAACAAGAGAATCATAATGGCATGCACACAGGTTAAGAGATATGTTTGAGTAATACAAATTAATAAGCCAGTTTATTTTAGAAGGTTGCATATTGGGTAGTTCTCATGGAAAGCAGTCTTTATTTCTGATGAAATAGCCAACAGAGAAATAGAAAATACGGAACAGACCTGGATCTGTGGAATGTGGTGACTCCCTTTCCCATGGAATCACAGAAAGGAAATGACCAGGTGGAACACATGAACAAACTAACAACAGTAATTAACTGACTGTTCTAAGAAGCTCTAAGAAGTTAAAAGTGAAATGAACTGTGAACTGCGCAGGGATGATACAAAATAAACTTGAAAGAAGTGTGACATCAATTACAATACCACATTCCTTGTTTGTGTGTGTGTGAGATTAGGTGGTAGCTGTAGAGTCGAGGAGAACAAGGCAAAAGAAACAGAAAATTCTAGCTTGATTTGTTTATCTGGGAGAATTAGTGAATCTAGTGGATAAAATACCAACATGCTTCTGAAACACAAAACTCTCCACTAACCTCATTAAAAAGTTGTTTTTAGAAGAGAGCAGAAATATAGAAGTGCACAGATCACCTAGCTGAGCATACCAACCACAAACAAGAGACCCTCCCTCAAGGGATGAGAAAGGTGAGAACCATTGTCTCTTCTACATACCATAGGCACCATGTTACCACCTCCCCACATGAACCCTCATAACATTCTGCAAAAATATAAACACATGTACACACAAAGAAGTAAGAAAGATAGAATGTGATATGAGAAGGAAAACAAATAAATAAAATGTGGTTAAAATAAGATGTTATGAGACAGTAAAGGAAAGTCCTACTGATAAAATGAATGAAAAACTCTTGAATCCTAAATATTTGTCAGAGGATATGAGTCACAGTAAATATGTCCTTGACTGTTGGTGCTCTCTGTGCTGTGTATATTTGATGATAGAAGGCATATTACATTAGCAGAGAATGCTGTGTGTGCCTTAGTCCTATCCCACAAAGAATCCCCTCAATAAATATTGAGTGCAAATTATGTAGACACAGAGTTTGGAAGTAAAGTAAGTAAATATTTGAAAGAAAATAACAAAATAAAAATTAAAGTTTCTAAGTGTCTTAGTTTGGCTGGCCCACTTTCTAAAATGGCTTTACAATGGGTGTGTTGTATGCAATGGCAATCTATTGTTTTACCATTCTAGAAGCTGAAATTTCCTGCGTCAATTAGATGTTTATTAGTATAAAGCTGGGACCAGAGAGACAAGTTATGATGATAAGAAATGGAGTTTATTTTCCTTTACAGTTTCTCATTTTCACTGAGGAAAACAATATTTATAAATATTATCAGGACTCAGACTGACAAAACCTGCTTGAGGCTTGAACACACAAGGGTGATGATGAGGAGGGACAAGCTTCTCTAAGACATTGCTTCTCTAGGACTCCTAATGTAGGAAGGAAGTGACTCAAGAGCTCCAGGGGGAAAGAAAATAGAACACAGGGAGACACAAACTTTATTAGCACAGCCACCTGGTTTTGACTACTATTCTTTTAGCATATGTAATAGGCCCAGCAAGTGCTTGTCGTAATTACTGATTTCCTCATCATTTAGTTTATTCTCAAAAAGGTATATAAGACAACCATTATGTATTCAAGTTCCAGAAAGGAGAACTGAGTCCTAACCAACAATATGATCTGATGAAGGTTCAGATGGTGTTCACTGGGGCCTTTGTACCACCAACTAGGTGTTTTCTTTCTCTTCCCACAGCTTTCAGAAATTCATTGTTGTTTCTTAGTGCAAAGGCTGAATTTTTCTTTGGGTGATATAGTCCATGAAACCATTTTCAATGACTAGCAAACGTCCTCTTTTAAAGAAGCATCTTGCTCGGACCTTGCAGTTCCCAGTACATCTCTTCTGCCTTATGTTTATTGTAACTTACCTTGTTTTATCCCTTCCCTTGCTAGATACTAAATATTGTATCTCTCCAATGTAGCTATAGAAATTCAGTCTTAAGTGATGGGATTAGGCAGTTTGTTCACTAAAAACCAGTCAGGTACTTGAATCTCCAAAGAAGAGAATTAACTTTCTTATAAGAGAGATTTCTTGATCTCCTTCATAGATTCTGGCAGAAGACAGCCATCCATGGACTTGTGAAAATCAAAATGTTGAAGAGGGATATAGAAGAAAAGAAATTGATATTTCTTATAATCATTACTTGTCCCAGCTGGCTTTCCCCATGAGAAACATCTAATTGTTTATTAAATTAAGTTGGTATCGATGCATTTTAACCTCATCTGGCCACCCAGTGCCTGCGTTTGTTATTCTCAGAGTGGAAACTTGACATTCAACATCTGGTCTGCATTCACTTTCCTTTAATTTCCTTTATTCTATTCTACTCCCTTACCCACTCTATCTGTTGTGCTTTTCTACAAAAGAGTCATGTAAGAGGCTGTTAATATGTTTCAGCATTTTATAACTGAGACTCCAGCTTGCATTCTATTGAGAGATCAGAGACCCGCCTGATTGATCCACAGATGTGTTAGAAGTAAAATGTCTCTGTATACTAATGAGGAACAAAGGAGAACAGAAAGCATATTTATTGCAGTTAGATAAGAAGTATTCTTTCTTCTGACAAGGAAGCTACTCTGTTAAACAAAATCTATGAATGCACACATTTTGCATCTACTGAAGGCAACACAATGCACTTCCCTCAAAGGGGGGAAAATGGTGTGTGGGTCAAGAATAAATTAGTGGAATAAATAGACTGGTATTCAAAGATACATATCTCAACTGGTTCTTGACGAATTGCAGGAGATTATTTTGCAGAGAAGTCCTTTGTGTCTTTAGGAAATTTGATGTGGACAAGAGAGTAAGGCAGATACCTGACTCACTGTCTCAAAGACCAATTCCAATCTTGGTCATAACTTGAATTAGTCACATTGTGAAAAGAACACAATGGGCAGATCCTAAATATTCAATTTTGAAAACTCACCATTGGAAAAACATCTGCATTGAGGAAAAGGGAACTCTTGGGAAATGTGGCTGCTCTGTCAGCACTGCATAATAAAGGAAAGGAATGAGCAACCGGATGGAATTAGAATTGTTTTACACGTATGTGTCAGAACTTGATGGAAGTCCAGCGAGCCTCAGCATTCGAAAAGCTGGATTTCATGTTGGGCATTTACAAATTTTGGCTTCTTCATGCTGAAACGCAAAATTAACTTTTCCATCCTACTTTCCTTCACAGGCTCAAGCAGCACTGAATCGGGATCCAACAGAGTTTATGTTGATTAACTTATTTGTAGTCAGTTATAAAGCAAGAAAATCTGACTTAATTTGCCTGTATGCCTATACCAGGAAGGAGCTGACACTTAGAACTATCTTCTTTGTTTGTCAGGCTACTTTACACATTGTCCTTTTCACTTTCAGTCACCATTATTAGCCTGTGATCGTTTGCTTTAATTGTCAACTTGGCACCCAGGAAACATGGCAATGAGAGAGTGTCTACATTGAGTTGGTTTGAGGGAGGGAGTATCTTCATTAGCTTGATTGATGTAGGCTGATCCAGCTCACTTAAGATAATACCACTCCCTAGGTGGGGGTACTGACCTGTGTAAGAGCGGAGAAATTGAGGTTAACATAACAAGCAAGCTAGTGAGCATGTATTAAATCATTTCTCTCTGCTCTTGACTGCAGATGTAAAATGGCTATCTGGATTTCTTCCATGATTTCCTTGCTGTGGTGTCCTGCAATTGTGAGTTGAAATAAACTCCCTCCTTCCTCTGCTAAGTGGCATTTTTCGGGATCTGTATCACAGCAACAGAAATAAAAACTAGAAGAGCACCAGTGCCTGTTGACACTGCAGAGATCTGCACACCAGCACAGCTTCTCTGTCCTCAGGGATCTCTGTGGAGACCTTCTTAGGTTAGTTTTTGGACCAAGGACTGTAACAAATACAGTTCTCTTTGAATCGTGATGCCCCAGATCTTAATGAACAGACTAAGCTTACGCGGTCTGTAATTCTTCATCCACAAGCTATTCTCACTACACACATATTTTAATATTCTTTAAGCATGGAGAGATCTGCCTCTTTTTCTAAATTATAATCTTCAGTTTGAGTTTAAATTAACTTTATTCCAGTACCCTTTGGGACATTAATTGATCAATTATTCCATCGTTTGTTTGTCCTTCAGCCAGTTCAATCTCCTTTCCAAAGGTTTGCTTAGCCTTTGCTGACAAAATAAAATCAATATTGTTTCATGACCTTAATATAGGCATCATCAACTGTATTGCACTTTGATTTAGGAATCACTTGTTGTAAATATTCTATTTATATTTTTAACAATTAAAAATTCTACGTACAAAGCATTTTTATCAGTCTACTTCTATATATCTAAATCAATAATATTCACGAGTTTTGGGTTTCCTTAAAACTTTCCTGTCAATAAGACATGAATGTTACCACACTTTAATAACATCATTTTTAATGTCTAATATTCTTTTCTGCTATCCCTCTTCATATATCTTCTTCTATTAATTATGGAATTGTCTAAATGGATAAACTTTATAATTTATTACATTGTATTTTCACAATTGTCTTGTTTGAAATGTCTTATCATTTTGTTGTTGTTTTTTATTCCATTATAGTTATTGTCTCACATCTTCTGAAAGGAAGATGTTAAGAATGTCACCATCTAGGATCTAATTTGACTATTTAGGAATGACACATCACACATCCACATTCCCTGAGTGCTTTTTATGATCCAGATGCTGTGGTCAGTCTAACATATTTCATCTAACAAAAGTAAATTGAAGCCGGGCGGTGATGGCGCATGCCTTTAATCCCAGCACTCGGGAGGCAGAGCCAGGTGGATCTCTGTGAGTTCGAGGCCAGCCTGGGCTACCAAGTGAGTTCCAGGAAAGGCACAAAGCTACACAAAGAAACCCTGTCTCGAAAAACAAACAAACAAAAAAAGTAAGTTGAGATTAAAAACATCAGCCTCCTCAATTCCAACACTTATGCTCTCAATAGCAATGTCATGGAAAGGCCAATTAGCATACCTTGATAAATGTGGATAACCAAATATATGCAAATCTTTAAATTACAACTTGCAGAGTTACAATTTTCTGATATTGTAACCTCAATATTACATCCTCAAGATGCATTAACTTACATGTTTAAAAATATTTTCTTTATCTTATAGAACAAATATCACAATATTCTTTTTTTTTTTCAAAGTTTGAACACATCATCTATATCCCTATGTGGAGCCTCTTGGAAATAAGAATGGAAAAGGCAACATATGAGCATAGGACTGACTTGGTACAGGCAAATGCATCTAGTTTCCTTGCTTTCATTATCCAAATAAAGAGGAAAGTGTGGACTCTTCAGAACACATAAACATAAGCATGTTGCTAGTGTTTTATCATTGCCATGCCTGAACATTTCACATTCAATTGTGTTTTATACCATTACAGATGGTGTTGTATTCAGTGGTGAAGGACTCTGACTCTGCAATTGCAGAATAGAAAGGAATGGAATAACATCATGTTTCAAGCCCCAACCATATCCATGTGCTTTAATTTTCCTATTTGTATTTATTTTCCAAAGTTTCAAACTCTTTCACAAAACTTTGGCTCTCTTTACTCTCTTGGGAAATACATCAATTCTTCTTCCCAACTGTATTATATCCATGTTCCTCATATACACTGTAACTTCTGCTTCAGAGAACTCTCCTTGCCTGAGCAGAGGTAACTGGGTATGAGTTTTACTCCTAAAAGCACATAGTGTACTAGGAAATACAGGAATGCAAAAGTTAAATATATTATGTGGCAAAAATCACACTTGGGTCAAATAAAAGTGCAACCAAATAATACTGATAATACTTGTGGTTGACTTTCACATCTCAACTATGCATAAATTGGTGCTTAATTTCATTTCATGAGTCAACAAGTTCTTTAGTTTCTACAAGGGTCTGAGAAATAGAGGGAGGAATGTGGTAGATAAGATCAAAATATATTCTATAAATACACTGTAAGTTCAAAGAATAATTGAGGCATAATTAGGAAGAGAAATAAAAGCTGCATGCTCCTACCCTGACGTTGCAATGATGGGATAAATGATGAAGAATTTCTCTGAGTAATAAATCAAGAATTTACATTCTAGTAGAATTAAGGTCTTTTCACCAACTTCTAACAAATACAGCATATTAAAATTGTTTAAACTGATTATAAGAAAATTTCCTACAGTATTTCTGCATACAAGGGTTACAGCAACACTTACATATTATTAATAAACTGAATTTTGTAAATATTAATATAACTTTTATAAGTATTATTAATACACTTTGAGTTTCCTACATTATATTACAGTGTTGCATGTATTCCAAAACACAACTTAGGTTTATGCCACTGTTACCTTAAAGTTACAAGTAGACCTTCTGTCAGATCTTGCTTAATTGACTTATTAAGAAGCCATGTATTATCACAAACTTGTTTAATATTTTGATAGTTGTATGTCTGAATGAGTCTTTATTCCAATAAGAATATTAAAATAAATCATCTATAGTATTCTAGGGGGCAATTTCTATATAAAACTTTGAGATTTGGGAGTTTAATGAAGTTGGAAACCTAAAAAGAAATGAATTGGACTTAGTTTTCCAGAAACAGTAGGATTCTTGTAACACACAGTGACTGTTGCCTAGCCAGAAAATGGGAATTAGGTTATTGGGAAGTACAACTTAAATAATCAAGTGTGTAAAATGCAGAGACACGAATCAATTGATTGACCTACACTCTTAGGGTACTGGTCACTTGCGATGGGATAAAGGAATTTTCTTAGCATCTGTAGCAAAAAGGGGGATAATGTATTTTCCATAAAAGTACATCTCTACCTAGGAGAATAGGATACAGTACTGCTTACGTTGAAACCTTGTCATGGTGCTGTTTTGTTTTACAAAGTGTGTGTGTGTGTGTGTGTGTGTGTGTGTGTGTGTGTGTGTGCATGTACATGCACTCATGAATATGTAGCATTGTTTTAAAAAGAATGTTGCATTATCCCTACTCAGCTGCTATTTCATCTCAGTTATGCAGTATTTATTGTAAATAGTAAGCATTTTGGAATGGAGAAGCCTTGAAAGCGCTGAAGAAATGTGACACGTGGGTGCACAAAACAAAGACATAGATTAGGCCAAGATGCATGTCAAGTGACAGGGCTCAAAGGACATCTTTTATTCTCTGTTTATCTATATGCACATGGATCCTTGCTGGTTTCTAACTACTAAAATCTATCTGACACTGTTCTTTGGAGAATCCTGACCTGATATGCTGCTCTCCATTTAGGTAATGTATAGTCACCCACAGAATTGAATATACAGTAGGTATGATAGGGAAGCATTTGGCTGTAAGCTAAACTGCCTTAAAGCTAAAAGCACTCCAGACCAATGTTGGGGGTGTTGTTTTGATTTGTTTCTCGGTCTTAATCTATTCATTATAAAGTTGCTTAGAAGAGAATCTATAAATTTTTCTTTTCTGCAACTCTGTTTTTGTTTGACTTTTGACATGTGGTCATTTGTTATTCTCCACTATTTTTATAGACTCCCCCCCCAAAAAAAATTCCACATTAAACTACTAAACATTTCTGCCTTGTTAGAAAACAGATCCTGTATGTCTGTTTTGTATGTTTGTCCCCTGAAGTAATCAGTGAGTAGAACAGAACAGGCAGCCACTTCTGTCTTGGATTTAGTCTGGAGGTAAAGCAGCAGACACAAGCGATGGCCATTCTCAAACATGGAGTAGTTTGCATTTCACTTTCTTAGATTTTTAACCATGTGTTCAACTTATCATCTAGTAGTTATTTATACCCTGTTCACCTCCATAACATATTCTATTCAACACCCTCCTCCCAAAAAGAAACACTAACAAACTCAATGCTGGTAATTACTTAAAAAAAAAAAAAGATTGTGGCAGCTCCTTACAAGTGCAAATGCATGAATCAAGATGGCTAAGTAATATTTAGAAAGTGGTCCTAGAGTGATATGTATGGACCTTGTTCATTATTGCCCTTCATTATTTCTTATATCATCCCAGGCTGACTATTCTTCATATTGGAATGAGTTTTGGTAAAAAACACAACTTTCCAAACCCCAATGACTTGTTATTTTCTACACAGTCTCCTGAGATTTTACAGGCCACATTACCATCTAATTATACCCATTATTCATTCATTTTTCTCTGCAATACCTGCTTAAAACTTTCCAATCCCTATCCTATTCTTTTACCTTCAGCTCAAACACTATGAATTTTTCTGAATCTGTACAACTGGGTTCCTTCAAAGGCAAACAGTTTACTGGACGATGAAATTCCCTCTTTTATATATATATATATTTTTTTTAATTAAGAGATTTGCTATTCATTTTACATACCAACCACAGATTCCCCTGTCCTCTCTCTTCCTGCCCCACAGTCTTCCACCCTAACCCAATCCCCATTCCCAATTCCTCCAAGGCAAGGTCTCCAAAGGGGAGTCAGCAGGGCCTGGTACATTCAGTTGAGGCAGGTCCAAGCCCCTCCTCCCTGCACCAAGGATGCACAAAGTGTCTCACCACAGACACTTAACTACAAAAAGCCAGCTCATGCACTAGAGAGAGGTCCAGATCCCACTGCCTGAGGGACCCCTAAACAGTTCAAGTTAAGCAACTGTCTCACTTATCCAGTACCAAGGAGGCTCCTCAGTTGATGCAAGGAGGGTCCACAGTTGATGCATTTCCACTAGTTTGGCTAATTTTCTCTGTCCTTTTTCCGATCATGATCTCAACATCCCTTGCTCATATAATTCCTTCTCTCTCTCATCGACTGGACTCCTAGAGCTCAGGCTGGGACCCGGCCATGGATCTCTGCATCTGTTGCCATCAGTCACTGGATGAGGGTTCTATGATGGCAGTTAGGGTATTCAGCCATCTGATAACCAGAGTAGGCCAGCTCAGATACCCTCTTGACTACTGCCTGTAGTCTATGGTGGAATCATCCTTGTGGATTCCTGGGAACCTCCCTAGCACTCTGCTTCTCCCTATTCCCATGAGGTGTTCATTTATTGTGGTATCTCTTTCCTGGTTCTCCCACTCTGTTCCTGTTCCAGCTTGAACCTCCCGCTCGCCTAAGATCTCATCCCCTGTACCTTGCCCTCCATTACCATCCCCCTTGCTCCCAGTTTGCTAGTGTAGATCTCATCCATTTCTCCATCTCTGGGAGATCAATGTGTCTTTTCTATGGTCCTTACAAGCTAGCTTCCCTGGAGCTATAGATTGCATTTTTGTTATCCTTTGGTTTATATCTAGCATCCGCTTATGAATGAGTACATACCATGTTTGTTCTTCTGAGTCTGGCTTACCTCAATCAGGATGATATTTTGTAGTTCCATCCATTTGCCTGCAAACCCCATGATGTCATTGTTTTTCTCTGCTGAGCAGTATTTCATTGTGTATATGTACCACATTTTCTTTATCCATTCTTCAGTTGAAGGGCATCTAGGTTGTTTCCAGGTTCTGGCTATTACAAACAATGCTGATATGAACATAGCTGAGCAAATGCCCTTGTGGTATATGATTGAGCATTCCTTGGGTATATGCCCAAGAGTGCTACAGCTGGGTCTTGGGGGAGATGGAGTCCCAATTTTCTAAGGAAGTGCCATATTGATTTCCAAAATGGCTGTACAAGCTTGCATTCCCACCAGCAGTGCTGGAGAGTTCCCCTTGCTCCACATCCTCTCCAGCATAAGCTGTCTTCTGTGTTTTTGATCTTAGGCATTCTGACAGGTGTAAGGTGGTATCTGGATGTCAACATGTAGAAGGCTGCAAATAGATCCATATCTATCACCATGCACAAAACTTAAGTCCAAGTGGATCAAAGACCTCAACATAAATCCAGTTACTCTGAACCTGATAGAAGAGAAAGTAAGAAGTAGTCTTGAATGCATTGGCACAGGAAATCACCAGTAGCACAGACACTGAGAGAAACAATCAATCAATGGGACCTGTTGAAACTGAGAAGCTTTTGTAGAGCAAAGGACATGGTCAACAAGATAAAGTGACAGCCTAGAGAATGGGAAAAGGTCTTCACCAACCCCACATCTGACAGAGGGCTGTTATCCAGAATATATAAAGTACTCAAGAAATTAGACATCAAAATACCCAACAGTCCAATTAAGAAATGGGCTATAGATCTAAACAGAGAACTCTTAACAGAGGAAGTTCAAATGGCTGAAAGACATTTAAAGAATTGCTCAACATCCCTAATTATCCAGGAAATGCAAATCAAAACGACTCTTAATTTTTTTTTATTCTGTATGTTGATTATTATGTGGCAAGGGGACTTTTTTTTTTTTCACATGTAGTCTATTTAGTGTTCTGTAAACTTCTTGTACCTTCATAGGTGTTTCCTTCTTTAAGTTGGGAAAGTTTACTTCTATGATTTTCTTGAATATATTTTCTGTGCCTTTGAGTTAGTATTCTTCTCCTTCTTCTAACCCTATTATTCTTAGGTTTGGTTTTTTTATGGTGTGCCAAATTTCCTGGACATTTTGTGTTATGACTTTTTGGCTTTAGTGCTTTCTTTGACTGATTAATCTATTCCTCTATTGTATCTTCAGTGTCAGAGATTCTCTCTTCTATCTCTTGCATTTTTGTTAGTTATGCTTGCATCTGTAGTTCCTGTTTGTTTACTCAGATTTTCCACTTCCAGCCTTCCCTCTGTTTGTGTCTTCTTTATTGCCTCTATTTCAATTTTCAAATCTTGGACTATTTCATTCACCTGTTTAATTGCTTTTTCTTGGCTTTGTAAAAGTGATTTATTGATTTCTTCCAATTCTTTGTTTGTCTTTCCTTCGGATTGTTTAAGGGTAGTTTTCATTTCTTTTTTAAAGGCCTCTATCATCTTCTTAAAGTTACTTTTAAAGTCTATTTCTTCTGCTTTGGGATGTTCAGGTCTTGCTGATGTAACACCATTAGGTTCTGATGGTGCCATATTGGTCTTTATGTTTTTGACTGTATTTTTGCACTGGCATTTACCCATCTCTCCTCCACTCTGTGCAAGTGGTGTCTGGGTCTGAGGTAGCTACATTTGGTCCAATCGAGACTCTTGGTCTAATGGGAGCTCATGGTTTAACCTGGGCTCTTGGTCCAATCTGTGTCTCAGAGAACAGATCTTAGTCCAATGGGCACCAGTGGGCTCTGTCTCAGGGAGCAGCTATTCCCAATCTGTGCAAGGTGGGACTTGTTTTCTTGGCAAGGGTTGGGGAAGAGGCAGCTGATGGACCCCTGGGGCTCAAATGGCTTGGGGGATGGGCACAGAATGTGCCTCCAGGGCCTAGGGGCTAGGGATCTAGTCTGCCCAGTGCGGAGATGGGGCCTTACTTGTTTCCAGGTGGTGCAGGGTGGGTTTATGTCTCCAGATTTAACTGGTGTCACAAGGGGCTGTTTTCTTGGTGAGAGGGTGGGGGAAGAGGCAGCTGGCCATTCCCTGGGACTCCAATCTGAAATCCCCTCTTGCATCATCAATTTCCAACATAAAAACTATGACATTCAAATTTTAAGGAGGACTTGATGTATCAGTGATTTAGCGTGTAGAAAGTATAAAATTACCCCAGTATTCCATTTGATGATGTAATTCAGGGCCCATGTGCCCACAATTACACCTTGGAATTTGCTATTTCTTGAGTCTAAATTGAATATCAAATAGGAGTTTAGCTCTGGACCTCCATGCTATAGAGTGTAAAGAAGGAAGGAAGGAAAATACATTTTTAGAGACATAATTCTACTAAAGTAAGCTGTTAGGAGGACACACATAAAGTTATATTCTCTTAATATGTTATGTGGGAATGATTAATCTGCATGATATAGTAAGAAGGTTTAAGAGAGTGAGTCTGAGGTTCTGTAAAAACCAAAGATTGTGGGGTATTGTCTTAATAGTGTATAACAAAAGAGTAGTACAAACACAGCCTTACTTCTCTTGATACAAGAATAATTGAAGTAAACATGAGAGAGGAGTGAATGTTACACATATCTGAAATATGCATGTACAAGATTGTCTAGCCTGAAAATCCAGATTAGGTTTTTGGAGAATCCAGAAATTTAAATTCTGTGTTTACCACTTGCTAAATTGTTACTTCTTTTCACCTCTAAACCTCCATCTTATATTTACACTGATGAAACTAGTACTTTTTAACTAACCCATAGTTGTGAGTAATAAAATAATTGAGGTAATTTCCTAAAACAATGTCCAGCATCTAGTGCAGATTTATGAATGACAGATGTTGTGATGAAACATTTTCTTCAATCATATAGTTGCTTAAGAGTTGCCCATGTCCCTGTAATAATCCTTTACCCATTTTCTAGTAATACTAAATAAACATTGTTTCATCAAGATAGACTTGGATGGAATTATTTCTCTGATCTGTGACTTTCTATTCACCATAAGGAAATAGCTACTTGTCTTCAGGAAAATTTTATGTAATAGAAGACATTCTAAGAGCCCCTCCTCTGTACTAACCACTTTCTGACAGCTCATAGGGCATACTATCTGCTCTCTCTCTCTCTCTCTCTCTCTCTCTCTCTCTCTCTGTGTGTGTGTATGTGTGTGTGTGTGTGTGTGTGTGTTTGTGTGTGTGTGTGTGTGTGTGTGTGTGTGTGTGTGTGCAGTATATGTTTGTGTGACTACATGTGTGTGCAAGGCCAGAGGTAACCCTTGAGGAACATTAACTTGCTTTGTGAAACAGGGTCTCTCATTAGCCTGGAGCTCACTAGATGGACAGTGATCTCTAGTGATCCCCTGCCACTGCTTTTCCTGGGCAGTATTATATGCACAATAACTACACCCACATTTTTACATAGATTTTGAGGATCAAACTTTAAATTCAACCTCATACTTTCTCTGCAAGCACTTTACTGGTAGGACTCTCTCCCAAGCTCCACTCTTAATGTGGCATTTTTAATGTTTCTCCAAATTCTGCTGACAATAGAGTGAATCTGCAAATGAATGTAGTCCACTACTGAGGCAGTTTTCCCTCTGACTATCCTCACAGCCTCATGGAATCTGTCCTCAATTCTTGAGTGAAAGAGTAAAAGTGGCCTGAAGATAAGGCCTTCAGAGAAAGAACACAAAATAAACACTTGGGTAGTGTATAGTCTGACATCCAATCATAAGAACTGTTGTTTATAATAATAGAGTTCTTGATTCTAAAACTTCATTTGCTGCACCTGAAATTCAATGGTTTCATGAAACACAGTTGTATTTTAGTAAAGATTTATTACATTCAACTGAGCATAATCTGTTTTTTTTTTTTTATTACAGTGAAACAGACTTCAACCCTAATACACTGCTTCTATCTGATATATTGTTTTGCTTCAACCCCACTGTCTACCCCAAATCCTACCTCTTCTTTCTTGGAAGCTTAATCATTTGGTGGACATATTTTGGCCTTGAACTCTAAATTGTACTTTGTTTATCCAGTAATTCATTTTTCAAGTCAACATAATTTGTTGAAGAACATTATTGTGCCAAAGATATCAAGCTAAATTAAACTAAATTCTCATCTTTAGAAAATTCACAATCTTTTGCAGAAGACACCTACAACATTAGCATGATATAGGTTGACATGTAAGAATTCTGCTTTAGAGGGCAAGGCTTAGCCTCTTATCTTTATAAGGAGTTAATTTTATAGGAGTTAATTGTTCATCATTCTGCCTCTTCTCCAATGTCATGAACAAACAGAGGCACAGTAAGCATCATTTTGTAACCAATAGTGACTTTAACCATATTGTATCCTGTAGACAAGGTAGTATCTTACATAGACATATAATGGGAACAGTCAGGACATAGCATATCATTGGGCAGTATTTTGGTAACAAGAATTCCTAAAGAAGTAAGGCCGAGTAGAAAAAGAAATAAACACTGAACTAAAAATACAATTATAGTGGAAGTCATATTCATTCCACAGTGAGCTATAGAGATAACTAGATTATCAGAGATGTAGCACTCTGTGGAGTAGGTTACAGTGAAACCAGAACTGCCTATAAACTGAAGGGCTCACAAATTTGGACAAAGTAGTTTCTATCAACTGAGAAAATTCTAGACACCTGGCTAGGTATGATTTGTGAATAGAATTCACTGACAGTTGCTAATAAGTGTCCCTGTGTTGAATAGAAAGCTGGTGATCACATCACAGCATCTGTCAAAGTATCTGCGACATAGAATATATTTGTATATAAATGTAGTGTTTCAAACTTTTATTTTTTCAGTATAGGCATGTATGTAGAGTCCTACCTGAGTGTTGGGGTGCATATTATTCTGTTCTGATCTCCAGCTCTGAGTTCATTGGTCATTTGTTTTAATGGGGAACTAAGTTCCACAAGATTAGAAAAAGTTTTCTGGTCACCTCGTGCCTCTTGCTAGTCAATAGACAGGGGCTTTTTGGCTATATCTCTCAGCAACTGAAATTTTAAGTAAACCATGAATTCAAGAAATCAATCATGATCAAGGCATTTACAGTTGACTGGCAACTATGCTGACTGTTAAGGAGAAATGGCATTACGTGCTAATGAGCTGGGAGTTCCTTGGAATTGGGCCCATTTTAGAGGATATAATAACTCTTTCCAAAAATGTAAATCAAAGAGATTTTTCTTTTGTGAAATCAGTTTAATCAAAACAAAAGAGGACAAGAAGTTTGTGAAATATAAATATATATATATATATATATATATATATATATATATATATGTGTGTGTGTGTGTGTGTGTGTGTGTGTGTGTGTGTATGTATGCATATTTTTTTCCTTTGCCAAACTAGCCAGCTTAACTTATTTTATTTACAAATAGCTAGACCCTCTGTTGTGAGAGAATCCAGTGTCACTGAGTCACTATTGAAATCATGCAGGTGTAAGTTGCATGCTTGACAAAAACACAGGATGTGTTTTCACATTTTCCCACAGTCTGCTGACTGACTACAACCTCAACTACATCCTAGCAAATGTTCTGATAGCTATGCTGCTTTTCCAACTCTGAAATCCCCGTGATCTACCCAGGAGAGCAGCCTTCCCCAGGGAGATGGAAAATGTGGCACAACAAATTTGAGAAGGAGGCATGTTGGTTTTCACTGGATTGCAAATGTGTCAACAGAGTCTGGGAAGAATAGCACAAGGCCACTTAGCATATATTTGGAGAGATCACGGGGGTGGGGGGGGGCTGGCTCATTTCTACCCCTGCCCCAGCCTTTTCTTTGATAAATTATGGACAGGTTGCCCTAATATCACCTTTGAAGGTAGGATGGCTGTTATATAACAGGTTTGTTAAATCTATCACTGTGGTTCTCAACCTTCCTAAGCTTGCAACACTTTAATACAGTTCCTCATGTTGTGGTGACCTCCCCAACCCCAAGATTATTTTGTTGCTAATTCATAACTTCAATTTTACTACTGTTATGAATCATAATGTAAATATATGATATGCAGGATATTAGATATGTGACCCCAAAGGAATTATGACCCACAGGTTGAAAAGCACTGATCTATGAGATTTCTCTTGATCCCTTATAGATATTCCATGAAAATAAATATAAATTAAACCCAGCTATTAACTCTCTCTTTTCCCTCTCTCCCTGTCTTTGTCAATACATGCACACATCTAAACACATAATACATACACACGTGCATATATACACATCCATGCCCTTTTAATGTGAAATAAGAAAAAAATGCTTGATGTTCCTGTATGTTTTACTTTAAAATGGAGGTTAAAATAGTGCTTACCTTACAAGTTTGATCTGCTGCAGATATATATAAAATAAATAAAATGAGTTATTCTGGTAGATGTCACACATTGAAGCAATTGGCTAACAACATCACAGTAAGATCGGGCATCATGAGTGCTCATTTTATGTATCTAAAATTTCTTAGAAAGTTCCAGAACACTTCAAAAATTAGCCCTTTTCTTAAACAATAGTGAAAAATTTACATGCAATTAATGAAGACTATTTTATACAAAGTCCTGAAGTATTAAAGACTTAAAAGTATTTCCAAAATAACACTGCTTACACCTGTTTGGGTGCTTGGTTATGAGAATAGCTTTGATTCCATTTTTCCTATGACTAAGTTTTCTACTCCCCCAATACAGGCGTTATTATGTCCCTCATTTTATCTGCCTAACATAAGCAATGTGCGTGCGTGCGTGCGTGCGTGCGTGTGTGTGTGTGTGTGTGTGTGTGTGTGATGGCTATTGATAAGCAATGCACCATGTAAGGTCACGCGAGCGAAGTAGCTTGTTTTGCTTTGGGATAAAGCATGGCTACAATCCAGGCTAGGAAAGATTACAGGACCCCCATTTATTCCCACTTAATATTTTCATACAAAACCATAAAATGTCAAATCTCTTGTGAAAGAAGCAAAATAAGCCTTTGTTTTCTGTTGCAACAGCTCCTTAGGGGCTTAGATCAGTCAAAGGCAGGCCCTTGGGCCATGCTTCCTCGGAGGAAAGCTTTGAAGTTATTGTCGGCCGTGGGTCTAAATGTGCCCTGCCCGGCTTTGCTGCCTGTCCAGACCAGTTTTAATCACTTACTAAATGGAGTCATTGGAAAGACCAAGAAAGAGACCGACATTTCTAGATGAATATTTTCTCTCCAACCTCACAGGGGTATCACAATACACTTAGTGTCTGTACATCAAAATATCCCCCTGCGTTCTTAAGCCAGAGAAATAATCAATATGATTACTTACAGTCTTTTGCTCCAAACCCACTAATAATTAGATTCACTGAAAATAAAGGCAGATAATGTTGTATAGGGTGTAAAATGATATATTTTACATTAACAAGGAAGAAATAACCTCTCGCCCTACCTTCAGAGTGCAGGACATGAGGTTTTGATTAGCACTAAGGGGAAGAACATATAAGGAAAGCCAAGAGCATAGATTTGACTTTATATAGAATACAGAAGCAGTTCCATAGAGTGCAGGACAAGCAGGCAGATTTGATGCATGTGAGTGCCACCTGTAGAGAGATAAAATTAAGATAAAAAGTGATAGATTCTATTCCCATAAGGAAGACTGAAGAAAAAAATGAGCAAACACAGGAAAGAGCTTCATAAGAATTAACTAGAAGCAATCAACAAATTGCATCCAGCTTCGTGGGATTGTTTGCTCTACATATCATATTTTCTTAACAAAGAAAACTAAAGCACATAAAAAAGTAAATAAATGGGATTTCATTAAGCTAAAAACATCCTTTCCAACAAACAAAGCAATGAAGAGAAAGCATAGAAAGGCCTATTTATGGACAAAACTATTGTGAAACTGTATCTCTGAGAGGATTCTATAATCCACAATGTATAAGGAACTTAGATTGACAGTCAAGAAATTATAACCCAAAAGAGTTGAAATGTGAGAGGACAGTCCCTGCTCCAGAATACCATGCATGATCAATAGGTGGATGAACAAATGCCCAACATTGCTAATCATCAGGAATCTATGAATTAAAACCATAATATTGGTTCACAGCCATTAGAAAGACTTTTATACAAGAGGTGAAGCAAAAAGTGTTGTTGAGCTGAGAATAAATGGAAAGTATTGTACATTGTTGGTGGGAATGTGGATTAATGTGGCCTCATGAAAGACAATATGGAGATACCTTAAGAAACAGCAGTTGAAGTGATAATATGAATCCCAGAATCCCATTGATGTTACATATAAAGAAATTTGAACTATTATGTTGATAGGATATTTGTACTCCTGTAGTCACAACAGCCAAAATATGGCAGCAACTCAAGTGGCCATCAGTAGATGAATGGATCAAGAAAATGTGGTTTGTTGCATCTTTATGTGATATGAGTATCAGCATAACTGTAGACTCATAAAAAGAGTTAAGCCATGTTCCTTCTGTTCCTTTAGTGTTGAATTTAGTATAATAATTTAGTATAATAATTTGAGGAATATTGATAGTAGCTCTTCTTTGAAATTCTGTTAGAATTCTGAACTGAAACCATCTGGCCCTGTTTTTTGATGACTGCTTCTATTTCCATAGGGTTTATAGGTTTATTTTAAGTTGTTTATCTGGTCTTGATTTAATTTGGGTATGTGGCACCTATCCAGAAAATTGTCTATTTCTTTTAGATTTTCCAATTTTGTTAAATACAGATTTTTTTTAACTATGACCTGATGGTTCTCTGAGTTTTTCATTGTATGTTGTTATGTCTCCTTTTTCATTTCTGATTTTGTTAATTTGGAAGTTCTCTCTCTCTGCCTTTTGGTTAGTTTGGATAAGGGTTTGTCTATGTTGCTGGTTTTCTTAAAGAAGCAACTCTTTGTTTCATTACATATTCATCACAGAAAAAAGCCAACAGATGAAGTCTCAATTCTGAACTTTAGTGCCCCAAATACCAGGGCACCGACATATGTAAAAGAAACATAACTAAAGCTTAAATTGCACATCAAACCCCACACACTAACAGTGAGAGATTTCAACACCCCACTCATACCAATGGACAGGTTTGCCAGACAGAAACTTAACAGAGAAATAAGGGAACTAACACATGTTACATCTCAAATGAACCTACATGGGATGGGACTAAGACTTCTGCATAAGGGAGACAGTTGTATAGCTTGATCTGTTTAAGGCAGCCCTGGCAGTGGGATACCTGGTGCATGAGGTGGCTTTTTGGAACCCATTACCTATGGTGGGAAGCCTTGCTCAACCTTGATGCAGGAAAGGGGGCTTGGTGCTTCCACAACTGAATGCACCAGGCTTTACTGACTCCCCATGGGAGGCCTTACCATTTTTGAGGAGTACATGAGGTGTGGGTCATGGGGGGAGGTGGAGGCTTGCGGGAAGTGGGAGGAGGGATGAAAGGGGATATGTGGTTGGTATGTAAGATGAATAACTTTTTTAAAAATAATAAAATAAATTAAAAAAGAAAGAAAATGGGCTGGGAGCCTCTCTTTGGAAACAAGAAATTCTTTCATTTGTGCTGACATGATGAACAAAGGGTGCAACATTCCACAGTAAGAGTAAATGAGAATAAATTTTGGTGATCTACAGCACAGAATGGTAACTATAAACCAGGATGCAATGCTTCATTCAAATGTTCTCATCATAAAGTAATCTATAAATATGTTAGATAATAGGTATGCTCCTGAGCACGTCAAGATCTAACATTACCTCATAAATGTATGTAACTGTTGTTAATTAAAAATGTAAATACTATTAGCTGAAACAGAAACCCCAGTGACTGTCAGTTGAATAAATAGCTAAAATAAGAAAAATCAGGGGTGTTCCATGTTGTTATGCATATAGCAGGCAATGTTAACAGTACAAAGAGAGAGAAAATTATTTAATTAAAATTAATATGTGTAGATATGCTCATGTATCATATTTCATTCAATCAAAAATACTTTCCAATAGTGAAATGTAAAATAACAATACATTTTGTAAAAAAAAAAATAATAATAATAGTAATCTAATAATACTTTTTGACAGAAAGTATAGATATAAAAACTAAAATAAATATATTAATTAAAATTCATAAATACATTAAAAATATTAACCTGGGCAAAATTTTAGTTTGCTTTTGCATAACTCCTACTTCTCATATCTCTGATTTTCTGATATTCATAGATTTTCTTTCTCTTTAATCAGCTTTAAGTTTTTCAAAACATGTCTTTAAGTATTTAAATAAATCATAACCTATTGATATCCCTTAGTTGTCTACTCCACTTAAAATTTTCCATTCCCTTGAATATGACTTCAGAATCTATTACATTTTAATAGTTTTAATAATCTTGTACCCAAAGGTTTATCCAAAAGTTAACTTATTGCTAAATATTTCAAACCAAATGAAATTCATATTTTGCAAATATTTTTGCACATTGACAAATGATGGAAGTAAATTAGTTTATTCAACTGAGCAACTTATATATAAAATTAATGCTTCATTGAATCAAGTAAAAAAAAAACAAATCATATTTTAAAGCTATAGAGCATGTAAAATGTCTCTTCTTAATAGATCAGTAAGGTTATTTAATTAGTCAATATAAGTTTATTAATAAAAATAGAATCTGAGTTCTTGGAAGTGTTCTTTAAAAATTATGCTTATTGGTCTGTGAAATGGACCAGCAGATAAAGACTCTTGTTACCAATCTTACAACCTGATTCCAATTCCCAGGACCCTCTTGACAGGAGGATAGCACCTAGTTCTGTGATGTGTCTTGTGACTATTACATTGATGTTAAGGCATGCACATGACAACACACACACACACACACACACACACACACACACACACACACACACACACATGTGTGTGTGAGCATGCATGTGCTCGAGATGAAAATGTAAAAACATCATTGATTTTTTGCTTGGTTCATTGTGCATATTGTTCAATTAACTCAGAAACATAAATTGAAAACTGCTATCATGCAATTGTTTTGTTAAGATATTTCACTTACTTTCTGACATAAAGATAAGTCTATATTAATTATTTTATGATAAAATTTAGCAGACAGACTTGAAGGATGAAAAACAGTAATAACGAATATTGGTAACCTAGAGTCAAATAACTATATGATGATCCCACTTAGAGGTGAGAACTTAGAAGTTTAGAGCACAGGTCTTATAAAGATAGTGCTGTGATCCATGATCCATTGAGATCCAGAGGTACAGGTGGGTCCATCTAGCACTGGTCTCATCTGAGTGTACAGTGAGGTCAAGGTCTGAGAGCTACACAAACAGACCCTGGAAACTGGAACCAAATATTTTTGGCAGGGTGAATATCCCATTGTCACACACGTTATGAAAATTTCTTGCAAAGACATGGAGTAAAGCATCCATAACCAATCTATAACTATGCCCAGTCAATTCTCTTCTACTTTATTAAACTTTATCTCTTACATACCTAAAGTTTTTTCTTCATTTAGGACTCATTTTTTGTATGCTGAAATATATAAATGCCTAGTAATATTTCTGGCCAGAAAGATCTAGTTACGAGAATGCATTACAAAAAATTTTAGTCACTCTCTGTGGGGGAGCAGTTTAATGAGGAAGGCCTTTGAGTCTTATATGAAACCATTTAAATGAAGTAGTGGATGCAACTCATCTCTGTAATCAGATTGGGTGTACCAAATCCAGTTTCTATTGTATATCCATTATATGTTTCCAAAAAGGCATACATTTCATTTAGCTTTGCATGTTAAAAAAAATAGATCACTAATGGTATCTGTTACAGAAAAGAATTGCAGGGTTTAAAGGAACTGATGACTATTGAGTAGTTAGTGAAGAACTTGACAGATATTATTTTATCTATTTGTAGTTTTGTTGTCCTGGAATATTAAGTAGTCAGCCAATACATTATACAAGCTCTTGTCCTCTTAGGGAAAAAAAAATTCTCCACCCTGTCTTGAACTTGAATTCTGCTGAAGGTTCAACCTTAATTCAAGCATTCTGTGATCCAGCCAGCCATCTTCCTCTTTGTTTCCTAAGTAAACTAAATATATAGAAAACAAACCAACAAGCAAAACAATAATGACACCACTGAGACCCCGAGTTATTCAAAGAATTGCATTCATTGATTTACCTGTCAATATTTTCTAATAAGTTGCAAGGACCTCACAGGCTGTGTTATAATTTAGTCTGTGTTGCCTCTGCAGGGCCAAGCACTTGAACGGACATGTTCAATGTTATATTTATTTATACATATATATTTATATGTATAATTATTTTAGACAATTATCTGTACTAGGCATGGGGAATATTTTACTGATAAAATGTTGACCTTACAAAATTATAATGTTTATGTGGAAGTGACCAAGTTTCAAATAGGAGAAATGTTACTGCTCACATGGGAAAAACAAAAACAAAACAAAACAGAACCAAATACAACAATCTAAAATTGTCACTAAATACAGGAACTATGAGGATTTTATTGTTATTCATTTCCATATTCTATTTTTTAATTATATTTGTGTTTTAATTTTACACATCAGCCATGGGTTCCCCTGTCTTGCACCCTCCGGTCCCCGCCCCTGCCTTCCCCCCAGCCCCTCCCCTCCATTCTCATCTCCTCCAGGGCCAAGACTCCCCTGGGGATTCAGCTCACCTGGTAGATTCAGTAGAGGCAGGTCCAGTTCCCTCCTTCCAGGCTGAGCAAAGTGTCCCTGCATAAGCCTAAGGTTCTAAACAGTCAGCTCATGCACTAAGGACAGGTCAGGGTCCCACTGCCTGGGTGTCTCCCAAACAGTTCAAGCTATTCAATTGGCTCACTTATCCAGAGGGCCTGATCCACTATCAGGCTTAAATTGAAAGCACCAATGGGCATTGAAAGAGTTCATTACATAGAACATGTATTTCCACAATTCTAACTGTAGTAGTCTTTTAATGTATCCTAATTGATGTAAATGGTCACCTACCTTTTGAAGTTGCTGAAAAACAAACAAAGAAGCCATTTGAACTCAGAGGGAATGATGGGATCCACGTTTTTTTCCAAGGGTAGCTATCTTATAATCTACCAGCTATTCCAAAAAAGCCACAAATCATTTCCCTCTTCATTCTCTTCTGAGAATATAACAAGCATGAGAGTCATTTATGGAGGAAATGCTCTCAAGATTGGGGCAGAAGTATATAATTTGATGTATTAATTCGCAATAACTTTCTCAGAGCTTTTCTTTTTATCCATTGATGTAAAGAGTAGAGCGATTTGGGCTCCAGAAGAATAAATATAAGATGCAGAGCTTTCAAAATAAATTATTAGGTGGGGAAAATACAATAATAATCATAATAGTAAAAGCAAAACTATAAATTTAGCATAGGATAAATATTAAACATATAGCTGCAATGGGAGAAATCATACACAATAAAGTTGCATGTAATCATGCAGTATAATTAATATTGAATCACATGCTAGATTGTAGGTAGTTTCTGCTTTTCTATATCTTTTTATTTTTTAATTTTTTGGAGCTGAGGATCAAACCCAGGGCCTTGCACTTGCTAGGCAAGTGCTCTACCACTGAGCTAAATCCCCAACCCTCTATATCTTTTTAAAAATCTTTCACATATACTTTATGAAGGCCATATCATTTAAATGTTCATTTTCAAGATGAGAACACTGAATTAGGTATGTAGATTTATATATCATTCATAAGACAAAAGAAGGAGGAGGAGGAGGAGGAGAACAACAACATAACACCCATGGTCATAGGAACAAGCCCGTGAGGATCTGAAACCTCTGTTCTACAATATCCATGTATCTCTATACAGGCTTCCTATGTACCTAAAATCCATGAAGGCTACTCTGCTGTCTAAGGAATGGCTACTGAAAAGCTGTTAAATTCTCTAATTTTCCAACAATCGCTTAGCACATTTCTCTGGCAGATACAGAACATAAACATAAGAGCTCAGAGCTTTGCCATCAGACATGTCCAAGCTAAAATATCTATGCTGTCACACACAGTTGTTAAATTAGTAAAGACTTTTGTAAATCCCACTATGGTAATTCTTTTTTCTTATCTTTAATAGAGAGAAAATATATTCATTTTTTAATGGGGAATGGTAGAGAAAATTCATGACAAATATTTCATGTAAGAACAACATACAAAATTATTCAACAAAATTAGGTCATTTATTGTTCTAGATATCTAAATTGTTTTAGAAAAAAGAAAACACAAAATAATAAATTCCTTGTGAATTGAAAGTATCTAGAGTAATATTTAATATGTGAAAACCCTAAAATCTTTTAGAAATAAACCAAGGGACATATTACACTTAGACATGAAATTGTAATTGGAAAACAGAAGAACACAGCCTTTCATCTTAACTCATCAGAATACATGACCCTGCCTGTGAAATAAGCTATAAGAAACACAATCCTCCCATATTCACTCAGTTTTAACATCTATGCACAAAATGAAGACCCAGAGCGTCCACATCCCTGCTGATGCAAAGGGTGTTTTTGTTGGAGGTTCTTTTCTCTTGATTTTACGAGGTTACTGCCACATTCATGCAACACTGAGTTGGATCATGGAATGATTGTCCAAAGTGTGGTTAAAATCCCCATTGGAGTCTCCATCTGAAACTGAAAAGAATTGAATGAATCTGTTGCTGTAACTCATGAGCTCCCTGGAGAGATAGTTAGATGACCCAACACAGCTTGCTCATTTGCAGTTTCTATGATTCCTAAACAAAAACAAAACATTCTCTCAAGTGAAATGTAAGAAATGTTGTTTTCTGAGAAATACTTTTACGGGTTCCTTTCCTGTATGGTACCTCTCTTGTGACCCTGCTCATACTGTCAGCAGCATGAATGACATACTTCCCTTCCTTATTGGCAAGATATTCAAATATGTAGTATAGCTAAGAACTGGTTTAGAATTTTTTCTTTAATTTTCAATTTTTCCAATAAAATTAGAGATGTCTTAAATCATGGGTTCTCCTTAAAACAATGTAAAATATATTTTCTCTCTGTCTCTGTCTCTCTCTCTCTGTCTCTCTCTTCTCTCTCTCATCACATTGTATATATTAGAGAGAACAGTTGGAGCAGAATGGGAATGACAATGAAGAATGGGACCATAAATTGCCAATGGGTTGAAGGACATTGGCATATGAGATCATCTGAGCTACATGAAGTGATATAATGACTGGGAAGATCCTCACAGAATGTCTACTCTTGAACTTTGCAAATTGGGAAACTCAAGTCCAGAGAGATGTCTTGACCCCTGAGATCATTCTGCAGGATTTCACCCAGAATTTCCTTCTTGTGAAAGCTGCCTCTTCCCTCTTGTTAGCAGAGATCACCATGCCTTTTCATGGTCCACCCTGTGATGAATACATACTTCTTACATTACCAATGGGTCTCCCTGTGTGTAGCTCTCTTTTTAATTACTTTGAGTGGATGAACTATCACTATACAGACATTCAATTCTCTAGAGTGGGGGGGTCTATAAATTTATTTCATTTGGGAAAGAGGGTACAGTCTATAAATCCTTGGACTTATAAAAATAATTCTATGGTTGTATACATATGTCTAAAGTTATCTCAGACATATCCCAAAGCTTTCAATAGGTTCCTGAAGGAATCTGCAACCGACAGCTAAAGGTTCATGGAAATTGGCCACAGACACCTTAAAAATCAACTAATTTTCATACTACACTTCCTCCTTTGTTCATGTCTCATTTCAGTATAATATAAAAAAAAACTCTCAAAGTTTTCAGTGAATAAAGTAAGATCTGGACTATATTTTATTAGTTGATGGCAAAATTTACACACCAACATAGGTTTTATATTCTTTATAAAGAATGACTTCATTGTATCAATTACTTATCTTAAACCATTATCCCCTCAAAATTGAAGTTAAACAAAGAGATATCTAATTTCCCTTTTCATTATTTTTATTATCTTTACCATTTATGACACAACAATATTTAGCAATATCTTTAAAATATGAAGAGTCATTAGGATTTAAAAATATTGTTGGAAAGAAACTAGAATTTCAGGTCTTCAAACCAAAGCAAATAGAGATCTCAAGCTCCATCCATCTTAACTCTGGCCTACCTATCAATACTGTTATGCATTTCATCTCCATTGTCTATGAGCACTTTCAATACTGATTTTCAAATTTTGACTAATGTGAACACAAAAATGACATATATAAACTTAAAGTCTTATGAGAGTCTAGTGTACCCAACTAGCCAAGATTTTGAAAAGAGGTGATACATATCAGGCATTGGACTTTTTATTTGGCAGTCTATGTCATCTGGGAGAGGCATTGTCCCACTGTTATGAGATAACGCCATTTAACCTTCTTTTACTTGTATGTGTATTTGTTTTAAGAAACTTCTGTAGTGGGTGTTATCATCCCTAACTCAACTGGATAAGCAGAAAAAACTCTGACCCTATAGTTACCCTCATGTAACTATAATTCAAGTGTCTTGTCCTGGTTAGTTTGTATTGTCCAATTCATATAACCTCAGATCACCTGGGAAGAATGAACCTATGGCCATATCTGTGAAAGATTGTTTTGATTGATTGATTCATGGGGGAGGTTCTAGCACACTATCAGAGTGCTATTGGGTGGGTAGACCTGGGCTGCGTAAGAAAGCTAAGTCACTATGACGCGGGGGGCGGGGCGGAAAGCAGATTTCTGCCATGGTTTGTGGTTTAGTTCCTGTTTGAGCTCTGCCTTGACTTCCTCAGTAATGAATTGTGGCCTGGAAGTATAAAGAAAAGGAAAGGCTATCCTCCCAAAGTTTCTTCTGATCATGGTATCCATGACAGCAACAGAGAAACAGACTGTAACTGAAAGAGCTTATTTCATGACAGTTTCTAAATTTCTAAAAAATATTTTACGTATGTTTTTATTTCAAGTCTCTCTCTCTCTCTCTCTTGTCTAAAGAATATGGCTTTTATAAATTGCCAAAAAGGCAATACTATAAGATTTTTCAGAAAGTCCAGTGAATTTGCAAAATATTGTAAAAAATTTAAATTATGACTGACTATGAAGCTCCCTGGAATTAACTCAGCACTGGAGTGTTGTCATAAGGGATGCTTAGATTATGATACAAAATTTCAAATAATCTAATGAATACATATGTTGCTTTTCTATTGCTATGTTTCATATGGTCACTGTTATCCTCGTAAGACACCCGTAAATATACCTGTATTCTTCCTGGCTAACAGGCATTTCACATTGCTATTTAAATCTAATATTAAAACAAATCTGAAAACTGAAAAACAGATTTGAAATGAAAATCTGTCAGTTTCATTTAAATGAATATAACAATTGGATGGTCTTCAAGACTAGGTCAGCCCATTTGGCTTGAAAATTTTAGAAAGTTCTTGAATTTATAGTCAAAAGATATAGAACTTATATCTCCTAATGTTGCAATAATCTAAAGAAATTTCACTAACAATCTTTTTCATATAGCTTTTCTTCTAAGCACCCTTCCACTCTTTTCACAGAAGAGAATAGCCACACAGTCCTTCCTGTAATCTGGAGGTAATTTCATAATTAGACTAGTACTTACAACTAGTATTATATCTGAACATCATATATCAAGATGAAGGAAGCCAAAGATAGACCAAATTGCAGCATGGAGAAGGGGTTGGAGACAAGTCCCTAGCTGAGGAACAATTGATAATTAATAGCTGCTGGGAGATGGAGAGCCAGTTTTGTCTAAGAATGTAACCTCTGGTAAGTCAATCATGTTCTAGTGGAAGACCACACATCCAAGAATATTTGAGCATCATAAATTAGTCATGGTTTAGAACGGAAAGAAAGACAGAAATTTGGATAGGTATGGGAGGGATCTTGAGAGAGTTGGAGGTGAATATGATGAAAACATATTGCACAAAATTGTTAATGAATTAATACTATTTTTGTAAAAAAGAATGGAAACAATCATTTGCTATGATTGTTTCTAATTTTATTCTTCATCTGTGGGACTCTGCTAACTAAAAGTTTACATTTTATATTTATTTTTTCCTGCTGACACTGAATCTGCCTTTTAAACTAAAGATTCTAATTTATTTACTGAAAAGTTTCAACAGTTACTATTTTTACCTTTGTACCTATCCCCATTGTTACATTTTATATTTCCAAAACCAAATAAACAACCAATCAACCAACAAACAAACCAGCAAGTACAATGGAAGAAAATCTAAACAGTTTATCTATTTTGTTGTGCATTATTATGTCTGTCTATAATCCATGTCTTGTTTTTTGGCTATATATACTGAGTACGTCATTAGGTCATTCTTCCAATTTGCTGATTCATCCTCTGGCTACTTCTACCTGGTTTAATACCTTCACCAACATCTTGTAGTATTAAATAAATTATTTTAATTTTATACTCATTGTTCATTTCTAACTATGTATTTTTCTGTAATATCAGATCTTCAATGCTGTTTCTTTCTATTTCTTTAATGAACGGACCCATACAAAACAGCCGTTAATTGTTGGGTTTTATTTGTTTAAGTAACAATTTCTTTTAGTGAAATAGACACGTTTCAGATTTGCTTTCATCCATCACCCTGTCTAAAATGACATTTTATATTTCATCCTCAGATGTTGCATGTCATAGGGAATTTCAATATTGAGCCTTGTTACCCAGAACTTGATTTCTTAAGGAAAACTATTGTATTCTTTCAAATCACAGTATACCTTGGCACATTTTGAAACACAGCTTCAGAATGCATCAAGTGTAAATTCTTCAGGACAGCCAATGCTTCTGACTACATGCAAATCTTTCTCCTTTTGGGTTGTCTTTTTTTATTCTTTGTTCCTAGTAATTTTTTTTCTTATTACTTATTAACACTTTACCTTTTGTCACTTTCTACCACAGTATCTTTTTTTTCCTTTTAATTTGAAAAGACTCAAACTTCTGTTTCTTTTGCCTGAATTGCATTTTATTTATGGTATGACATTGAGCTCTAATTTATCTTTTACTGTAGTCAAAGTCAACTAACATATTGGGAAGTGAAGATAAGCATATGAAAATGGGAGGGATAATTCTATCTCCCATTGAGTCACTAGATTGCTGGTAGTTTTAGATGGTATGAGGTGTGACAAAAATGCAAATAACTATTGACATGACCTTTGTTAATTTTATATTTGGAAAGCATTTCCTTTCTTCCTTATCTCCTTCCTTCTTCCTTCCTTCCTTTCTTCCTTCCTTCCTTCCTTCCTTCCTTCCTTCCGTCCTTCCTTCCTTCCTTTCTTTTTCTACCTTCTTTTTTTTTTTCCTATACAAGGTTTCTCTGTGTAGTGCTGGCTGTCCTGGAATTTGCTGTGTAGACCGGGATGAGTTCAAACTCAGAGATTCACCTGCATCTGGGATTAAAGGCATGCACCACCATTGCCCAGGGAGAAAGCATTTTCAAAGCCTTAATTTATTCCAATGTGATATAGTGTCTAAATTTGTGAAGTCTATCTTCAGGTTAAATTCCTTCTCAACATTAAGGTGTGTACCACTTTTCCCTTGTTTGAAACATGGAAGAAATAAACTTACCTAATTTCTTTGCAGGTAATTTGAAGACTAGACATGAATATGTGTATTCTGTTTAAAGCCATAAGACCCAGGCAGGCATACTCTATATTTGGGCTCTTCATATACTGTTGTTGCTGTCCTGTGATAAGCAGAGAAAATAAAACAAATCACCTGAAAGTTTTGTAAGTACTTGATAGCTATGCGTGTTAAATCTGTATGTTAAAATTGGACATGCATCTTCATGTCCTTTTAAAAAATATTGTGAATTTTGTTTTGTTTACTTAAATAAATTGCTGGTATGTTCTAGAGCGAGCTCAGGAAGCACTGATTTAGATGTTGAGACATAGGAAGTATTAAATAACTGTTATCCTGTTTCAATAATTACCATCACAAGGGAATTTTGAGGGCGGCATAGGATGGTCTCTACAGAGGCTGAAAAATAAAAAGGATGGGAAATCCCATTGTAAGTTGGTGATTAGTGATATGCTCACCATCATGACACTTGCTTCACTTGCATAATTGAACACTTTTCATTAGGGTTGGATAGTACTTAGCAAAAACTCCATGAACCACCAACCCCACAGCTTCTAATCCAATTTGTCTAAATCTTTGGGAAAGTAATAGAATGAGAATGATATCTTTTATAATGTGTTTAATTTTTTATTAAATGTACAAGTATTTGACTTTATGGGATAGACGAGGCCACAGAAAAAGGAGAGGTAGATATTATTTTAGTGGTTTTACTGACCATCATGGATAGATGGAACATTAAGAACACTTCAGTGAGAAAGCAGTGGCCAGCTGTCAGTCATATACCTCCCCTGACCCATATGTCTTTGTTTTCCTCATCTGTCATTGGGTGTTTTTGTTTTATTTTTTGTCGGTTTGTTAGTCTTCCTCCAATCAAGCTCCCCATTCATCAAAATATGGTCAATAAACTACTCAGAAAAATGCCTGTCTACTTATGTTATAGCTGATACTCACTAAACAGAGGAAAACCTATTGTCTATAAATATAAATTCTGGCTCCTAAATCCTTTGTTCTTCATAGCCAATGACTGTAAAACAAGGATGGATATTAGGAGGAAACCCTCCTGTGATTTATTTTAAAACCTTGATTATATTGGGCTATTTATTGGTGGCAGATTTAATAATAACTATAATTTTAAAGCAATAGTTGGAAAAGGGCTAAGAAAAATTTAATAATAATGTAAGTTTCATTATCAAATAAATATGAAATGGGTTCTTTGATGTATTATTTCCCATCATCTAAGCCATTATGATTGGAATCATATGTGGTTGGTATTTGCATCTTTATCTTTCCCTTGAGAGGACTGAGCTTCAGAAATGTTAAATAATGTATCCCTGGTCACAGAGTCAATAATTTGTTGCTGAAACTGAAAGATGCTAAAGCCAATAGTATCTTAATAATGTTAATCTTACTTTTCTTCATTCTCCAAAGGAGGCCTCAGTCAAGTTTGTTAATTGTATAGCAATAGTAAGATTAATGATAACAATGGTGAGGTAGTAATAAGATGATCATTATTTGAGTATGTGTTGATAGATTTATATGGCTGATAACTTTTTAAATATTCAGTTCGATCTCCTCTCTAGTAAGGATGACACTACTATCCACCTTCTACTAGGAGAAAATAAATGCACCAACATTGTTAAATGATTTGCTCCAGTTCAATGAGCTGGAGACTAATGAATCCAGAATTTTAGTCAATACTGACAACATAATATATGAACTCTTCAAAATCTACTTTCTAAGCACAATATGGTAAGCTTTTTTGTTATCTATTCTTGCATTTAAATACAAATTTCAGAAATATGCAGTCCATTGTTTTCCCAAGTATATCATTACCTTTGCAATCTTGCTTGCCTAATTCTGCATTTTTTGTTAATGATAAATTGCCATGTACACTACCTACTAATACTACTTGTTTTATACAAATATTTACATCTAAGATCGTATTTATTTAGTCATAACATTAAGTGTTCAGAATGGATCTAGTTATTCCAAAGGAAGAAATTTTACTATATATAATCCCATGAAAGAGTTATAGAACTCCAATAATTATGCTTTCTAATAATATTAGAGAATTGTAAGAAATACAACAATGCTCACCATATATTCCTAAAGAAAATTTAATAACACTGGATTAATAAATCATATGTAACAATAAGTAAAGTTAGAAGTGAACTCTTTGTTATTTTGTCCAGTGCACCATTTTTCAGTTCCTTTTCTTTTCTTTAATAAATATAGTTTGAAGGTTGTTTCCAGTGAGCTATTGCACTGTAGCCAATTGCTGTTTTACAAAGTAGAAGTAATGATGTTATTTTATTGTTTCAAATTTTTTATTTGTTAAAGTATTAAGCTTAGATAGTGTAATTGCAAATGATGAGGGAACTGATCCTGATTACCAAGAAGAAAGGGATTGGTAGCACATAGAAGGGGGATATAGAATTATGCAAAGGATGCAGCTAATTCACGGTAGTGCCAGTTAAAATGACAGTTTACTAAAAGTGTTATCAATGTACTAGAAATTGGATCTCTGAGAATTTAGGTTTTTTGAAAGTCTGGTAAAGAAACTCAATAGTCTTAGATAATATTCAGGAAGGTAGAATATTGAGTAAATAGTACAGGAATGAAGCTATAATGAGGAGTTCAAAGTAATTAGAAATGGTGAATAAAGATATTAAGGTCTATGACTGACCTTAATATGAAGTTATTTAAATCTCACTTAGTTTAACTATAATTTATGAAAAGTAATTGTATTGCTAAAGGTGCAACTTATGTTGTAGGTGCAACTTCATAAGAATACAGTGCCTGATTGGGTTTTGTATCATTTATTTCCAAGTTGTACATCTGTCACATTTTAGTGTATGTCCTTATAATCTTTTACATACATTTATATGCAAAATAAATATATAAGACATCACTTAGAATACACATAATCCCTTTAAATTATATTTCCTTTCAAATATATCTGAAATATTTATCATTTCTGTTCTTTCTGAGATACATATATCAATAACTCTATATTCTCTAAGATGAATTTTAATTCAGATTTAAGTTTTGGAACCAATATTATTAGTAGTTTGAGTGTGTTATACCTTTGTTCTATTCTACTACAGATTATGTCTCCTTAAATTTTGTATGTTAAAATCCACATCCCTAATGTTACAGTATTCAGAAAATAATTTCTTTGATTAAATCTTTTATGGGTGGGAACCTCATGATATTAGTGCCCATGTCAGTATCATTAATGTGCTTGCTACATATCTGCTGGTGGCCTTTGCAAGAACCTCATTAAATAATAGTTAAAATGGCTTATTATCACTTTGGAAACATAGGTAGAAATGTTCTGACAATTTGTACTGAAAGGAAATGACCTTTTTATGCTCTAAGCATCCATGTAAGAATGTGCTTTCCCCAAAGTCTCACAATGGAGAGAATACATAGTCACCCTCCTTATTCTGTTTTATAATGTCACAACAGAATGCCTGACATTAGTTAACATAAAAGACAACTATGCATTTCTCAGGTCTGGATGCTAAAAAGTCTATGATGAAGATGAAGAACTCTGGCAAGGTCCTTGCTGTATTCGTCAAAGTCAGGAAGCCAGAGGGCAAGAGATGTTAGGAGAGGGAAAGGGCTTTGATGAGCATGAGGAAAGAAGAAGCTTCAAGGCAAGGACAAGGGTGAAAGCAAGGACAGAGGAGAGATGGCAAGTGAGAACAAGGAGGGTCTAACTCATTGTAAAGAAACTCCCACAGTCAAGACTCCATTCCCATAGAAATATCATTGATTTTCTCCTCAGGGCTGAGTTCCCTTTCCCTAACAACTTCAATTTACTACTCCTCTCCAAAGAATTTTGAATTAAGAACTAAGTTTCTAAGATACTGTTTTAGAGGATTTTCAAAGTTTCTATTGTGATAAAAATTAATGTAACAACAACAACAACAAAAAAAAAACAATTTGGGGGAGAAAGGGTTGATTTTAATTCACAATTCTAAGGCAAAATGCACAATAGCAAGAAACACAGCTACTTACATCACATCCAGAGTCAAGAGATAGCAGAAATGAATTGATGCAAGTTTGCTGTTCAGCTTGCTTTCCCTGCTCTTAACGAATTGGGGACCCAAACCTTGAGAACAGTGCAGTCCACTTTTAGGATGGATGTTCTCATGTCAAGTAACATAATCAAGATGCCTACCTCCATAGACATACCCACAGTTCAGCCTGATCTAGACAATCCTTTATTGAGGCAAACCCTTATTTGATGAATCTATATTAAGTTAACTTGACAATTAAACTGTCACAGAGGGATACATTCAAACCACAGCATAGACCAAAGTTCCCAGGTGAAAAACATTTCCAAGACGTGCTTTGGCTCTCAGATGTCTACCCCTACATATGTAAATGAACAAGGCCTCAATGATCCTAGCTTCTGTCACTTTTGACTACTATTATGTAAGATATCTGAAGGACCTAGTAGCTGATCCCAGTTAAGTCCTAGAAACAAGAAACATAATGAAGTAATAACTGTTGTTTGAAGCCACATGTTGGAGATGTTTTGTTATATAGCTAGAGAGAACAAAATATTTATTTTCAGTGCAAACTAATCAATAATGTTGGCTTTAGAAATAATACCAATGCCTCATTTTTAAAACAGTGTTTATGTGTAACCCAATACATAAGACATATGAAAGAAAATAAATCCACTCTAATTGAACAATCATTTCTTCTTAGATGGGACAAAACACAGAGGGAAAGTTTATAAGCACACTGCACACAAATTCATTTCAGATGCTCTTGTCCCAGAATTGTTTGTGAAGGACTTGAATAAAGTGGAATGTTGGACCACATCATGCATTGACAACATTTGAATAGCTTTTATGAGACTGATCTGTACACTAAGAACAACTATAAAAATGAATAAAGCCTAAAAATAAAAATATAAAGTAAATGTATCAGAGAAATACAAAAGAAGCCAGTGAGGAAAATAAGAAAACATTGGCCTGAATCAAAAGAAAGTGGCTAGAAAATGCCTTAGAACAAAGGACTTTGCAATGGTATTGCAAAACTGTTTTAGGAAAGCAACAGTATCACCAATAGAAGATATTGAGTACAATATCTAAGATCTGTATCTCCTATTATTTTTGTAACTGTTGATGATTTCATAATTCCTTTATTTTCTCTTTTTTTTTTTTTTTTTTTTTTACTTTGAGCAGGGTTTCTCTGTGTAGTTTTGGGCCTTTCCTGGAACTCGCTTTGTAGACCAGGCTGGCCTCGAACTCACAGAGATCCGCCTGCCTCTGCCTCCTGAGTGCTGAGACTAAAGGCGTGTGCCACCACCGCCTGCCTGGATATTTTCTCTTCTTTTTGATATTATAATAAAATTACATTTTTCTCTTCACTCTCCTCCCTCCAGAACTTCCCATGTACACCTCCTTACTCTCTTTTAAATGCATGCCAACTATTTTTATTAACGGTTATTACATGTTTATATCCAAATGCATAAATACGCCTGCTCAGGTTCTGTAACGTTACCTGTATGTGTAATTAGAGATTGATCATTTGGTATTGGATAACCAACTGGTGTGCTCCTCACTGAAGAAGATTATTTCTCATGCTTTCTGTATCCCTTGGTTGCCTATCATTCTTTGTGTTGGGTGGGGGACCTGTAGACTTTCCCACTTCTGCTTTGAGATGTCTATGGATATCAGCCTTGTTTAGCTCTCCTTTTAGGTAGTCATGTTGGTGAGATATTTTAAAACTTTTTATTTATGCATTTATTGGGGAGTGTTGCCTGCCAAGGCATGTAAGTGGGTATCAGATGACAAAATTCTCAGATCTCTCTCATCACCATTCAGAACCCAGGGACCAAAATCAGAGTCTCAGTCTTGGCAAAAGTCACTTTTACCTGATGAGCTATCTCACAGGCAAACACTAATATAAAATTTTAGTTCTGAAAAAACCTAGACTTAGAAGGAAAAACATGGCTTGTACTCACTCATAAGTGGATCCTTGTTGTAAAGCAAAGGATAACCAGACTACAACCACAACTCCAGAGAAGCTAGCTATCAAGGAGGACCCTAAGAGAGATGCATGTTTCACTCTGGGGAAAATAGATGAGATCTTCTGAGTAAACTGGGGATAAGTGGAACAATGGAGGGTGGGGACGTGTTGTGAAATAATAAAATGCTGATTGGCCAGTAGCCAGGCAGGAAGTATGGGATAGGCAGGACAAACAGAGAAGAGAGGCTGGGAGGTGGAAGTCTGGAGGAGATGCCAGCCTGCCATCCAGGGAGCATCATGTAAAGGCAGCAAATAAAGACACAGAACACATGGCAACATATAGATTAACATAAATGGGCCGAGTATAAGAGTAAGAGCTAGACAATGATAGGCCTGAGCTAATGGCCAAACAGTTTAAATAATATAAGCATCTGTATGTTTATTTTATAAGTGGGCTACAGGACTGCTGGGGCTTGGTGGGACCCAGAGAGAAAATCCCTAGCTACAAGGATGAGAACATGAGGGAATGGGATGGTGGAGCTGGAGCAGCAGAAAGGGAGATACCATGATGGAGAGAGACATCATGGAAATGGGGAGAGACTGGGTGGTAGAGAGTTTCCTAGGAATCCACAAGGATGACCCCAGCTCAGACTACTAGCAATAGTGGAGAGGGTGCCTGAGCTGGCCTAACCCAATAGTCAGATCAGTGAGTACCTTAACTGTCATCATAGAGTCTTCATTTAGTTACTGATGGACACAGATGTAGAGGTCCACAGCCATGCACCAGGGCGAGTTCCAGGAGTCCCGTCAAAGTGAGAGCAGAGAGATTCTATGAGCAAGGGGCATCAAGATCATGATCAGGGAAACCTAGAGAGACAACCAAACCTAACTAGTGGGAACTCATGAACTTGAGACCAACAGCTGTGGAGTCTCCATGGGACTGGACTAGGCCCTCTGCGTAAGCCATAAGCCATAAGCCATAAGCCATAAGCAAGACAGTTGTGTAGCTTGATCTGCTTAAGGGGACCCCTGGAAGTAGGATCAGGATCCATCCCTGGTGCATGAGCTGGCTTTTTGGAGCCCACTACCTATTGTGTACAACCTTGTTGCAGAGGGAGGGACTTGGACCTGTCTCTCCTGAGTATACCAGGCTCTGCAGACTCCTCATGGGAGACCTTGCCTTGATGGAGGAGGGAATGGGGGTTGGGTTGAGAGTAGGGGAAGGTAGGAGGGGCAAGAGGATGGAGGAGAGAGGCAATCTGTGATTGGTGCGTAAAGTGAATAAAAACATTTCTTAATTAAAAAAAGGAAAAAAATCAATAAAACCCCAAAACATTTAACAAAATAATTGTTTTTTATTAGAATGAGGCCACAAATTTCCTGTACCATGTATAAAGAATCATATTAACACATGTCCTACATGTTACAATGTTCATAAGACACAGAGAAGACATCACTATAATGCATTTTGTGTTGTGAGTAAAGCACAATTAAATAGCAAAACTTAATAATATTAAGTTCAGATTACAAATGTCACCTAAGTATCTAAATATCTTTATTGATAAATTCCATCAACGTTTATGAAATGCCCAATCTTAAGTTTTTCCAAAGAACAGAAAAATAAGAAACACTTGCCAATGTTCTTATGGTTCCAACATGTCTTTAATATGAAAATCATGCAGGAATGAAAAAAAATAGATTACAGATCAATATCTCAAAAACATACTTACAACAAAATCTAAACAGTATACAGAAAGTAAATCCAGAAATAAAAAAAAAATATTATTAATGATCACCTTGAACTTGCTTCAAGAATAAATTGTCATTTAACATTTGGAAATAGATCATGAATTAACACATATAAAAATGGTAAAAACCATATAATGATGTCATAAAAGTCACATAAATTATACCATCAGGAATCAAATCTGTGACAAAGTAAATGATATCTACAATTTTATATTTATTAATATAACAAATATAATATTTATTATATTCAATAATAGTGAAATAATTACCCCAGTGAATATAGTAAAATTACTATATCAAAAGTGAGATTTGAGAAATTGATTTCTGCTAGTAGTATATATGCTTAATCATTTTAATACCATTACACATAAAATGATAATAAATTGCTTGAAATAAAAAACTTCCACAATATGTGAATAATTTGACATCATGAGGTTTGCAGGCAAATAGATGGATCTAGAAAAAATCATCCTGAGTGAGTTAACCCAGACTCAGAAGGACGAACATGGTATGTACTCACTCATAGGAGGATACTAGATGTAAAACAAAGATGACTAATCATTTTAATACCATTACACATAAAATAATAATAAATTGCTTGAAATAAAAAACTTCCATAATATTTGAATAATTTTATTTTAGACATTAGACATTTCAAAGAATGCTATAAATAAAAAATGAATACACTATTTAAATACTTGTATATTGTAAGCTATAAAGTAACACAAAATTCAATTATATTATTCTCTGCTATCAAAGAATTAAGTAAAAATTGAATTTTAAAATATTCGATGCTGTGGGATGTTCTGTATGTCAAATGTGTTGCTCTGATTGTGTAAAATAAAGTGCTGATTGGCCAGTAGCCAGGCAGGAAGGATAGGGTAGGCGGGACAAGGAGGAGGAGAATTATGGGAAGTGGAAGGCTGGGAAAGACACTAGCAGCCACAGCCATGACAAGAAAGAGATAAGGTAATGGTAAGCCAGGAGCCATGTGGCAGTGGCAAAGTATAGATTAATAGAAATGGGCTAAATGTAAGAGTAAGAGCTAGACAATGGTAGGCCTGAGCTAATAATGGTCAAGCAGTTTAAATAATATAAATGTCTATGTGTTTATTTTACAAGTGGGTTTTTGGACTAATAGGGCTTGGTGGGGGCTGGAGAGAAGGTCTCTATCTACAACTTGATTATTAAAAATTCATCAAAAGTATCCAACTTCAGACTTAATTTAACAAAGTTCATTCTATCCTTTAAAGTGCTCTATGGAAAAACATTTAAAATATCCTAATAGATAGAAATACATACCAAGTACATACTCTGGAAGACTTGATACTTTAAAATTATTCCTAAATTTATTTACAAAAGCTTATTACAGATTAACAGAATTCTGAGTACAGATATTAGACATTTTAACAGATATTCCAATGCCCCAAAATAGGAAAGAAATGTAGAAAAAGTAATATTGAAAATACCTGCTAATATTTCCAAAAATCCAAGCAGTAAGTTAATACAAAACCATGATTTTGCCAGAATTATAAACAGATATTGTCAAAGAGAAAGAAAAAATAAACATTAAAATGCTTAGAAATAGACTGAGCATTTTTGTTAACTTACCAAAAAGAGCCATGGTTAGGGTATAGAAAAAGAAGTATTTCTGACAAGTGTCTTAAGATTAATTGTATAAATTTACATAATTACCTAACACTTTGCACAGCATATATCAGCAGTAATTTGGGTTGTGTGTGGACCTAATCTAATTACAAGGTCTATAATAGAAAACATAAAAAAACTTTTACGTTCTCGGACAGAGCAAAGGTTTTTAAAGCCTTGCTTCCCACACACATGATTGCTATCAGCAGGACAAAATGCAGGTGAATTAGAGTTGATTAAAATGATTTTCTTTATACATCAAGAGGTATCACAATGTGTTACAGTTCAAACAACGCAGCATGGGGATATTTCAATCATATATTTGAAAGGGAAGCTGTACCCAGTATATACAAATTATTTCTATAATTCAATTATGCAGATATAAGAAGCATAATTCACACAAGTGTCAAAAGACTTCAATAAGCATTTCACAAATGAGGTTTTTCCACGTGAGCAGAAGAAAAGCTGTTGACAATGTTTATTATTAGTGAAATGCTAATTAAAATCATGTCACGCTACTACCCTCAGTTATCTACATTACTCAAAGTTGTTTGCCTGACAGTGTTAAGTATTAGAGAAGAAAATGAACAGACTCCCTCATGCGATGTTAGTGTGACTACAAGTTATAGCTGCCATGAAAGCTCTGTCATCAAACCAAGTAAATGGCTAGTGCCCATTCTCAGGGACCTCAAAGTCTGCTCTAAGTTTGTAATGGAATATGTGCATGCTCCCCAATAGTCACTCAGAAGAGTATGGAATGGCACTTATTAATAATCACTCAGAAGTAAAATTGTTCAGATGTCCTCATCATTATGCAGGCTTACTACATGGACATTATACAGGCCAGGTGAATAAATGTATGCCTGTTAAAAAGTATACAATGGAAAATAATGTAAAAATCAAAATAATAAAAACAAAATTGACATACAACAAAGGAACAGACACAAAAATTCTGAGCATGTTATTCAATTCATGTACCATTGAAAAACCATGTTTTCACATTATGAACTTCAGAGTAGCAACTTGCCAAGAACTTGACTACAGGAGAAAGGGAGGAACCTTTGCTTGCTAAGTCAGTATTATAACATGCAAGCTCTAGCAATGGGTAAGGTGGCAGGTTCCTTTTTACTCCCAGTGATGTGCATAGCATCTTCTGGGACTATGAAATCTACACAGCAAGGAAAAAATGTTCCAGTCAATTTGTGGTTGATTTTTCTCATACAGCCAAAATATGTGGTGTCTTCAGCATCAGGGTCAAACCAGATGTTCTATGGTAACAACCAAGATCAAAGGTAACAGTGTGAGCTGTTTTAGAGACTTCTGAGGTCTCAGTGACCAATAACCAATAGGAAGGAAGTCAGTACCTGACACTGAGATTATTTTTCTATAACCCATGTCTTCTGAGGATATCTTTGTCCACCCATACAAAGTTCTTCCATTAAAACTCATTTAAAAGTGTTTCAGTAGCTTGCAAACTGGTTTATCTCTGTAAAGCTTTTTCATACATCCTGGCTTTTGGTATCCTTTTCATTTTCTACACTTACCATTTTGCCCCCATCTCTCTCTGCTTGAACTTTTAAGCCTGACTATTCTATACTTTTTCATATCATATGTGTTATATTTTTAGTTGGAGGACAAAATAGTAGGTCTTCATATAGTTTTTTTTATACATACTTCATTTTGGTTAATGCCCTTCTAATTTCCCCTAGCCACCTACCTTGTTTCTAACTGTTTACTGGATGTTTGTATTTCTTCTTTTGAGAAACCTCTGTTCAGTTATATAGACCACAATCAAATTGAGTTGCTCATATTCCTGATGTTTAGGCTTTTTATTAATCTTTTTATATCCTAGACATTAATTTTTGCTGGATTTAATGTTGACAAAGACTCCCATTCTGTGAGCTGCTTTTGTACATAAGTGGCATTTCTCATTTTGTCCAGAAGCTTTTTTAGTTCTGTGTGATTGTATTTGTTATTATTGGTCTCATTTTTGCCCTACTGGAGTATTATTTAAATACTTTTTAAATATTTAAGTATTTAAAGTCCTTACTTACTTTGTCTTCTAGCAGTCTCTGGGTATCTTATAATATGCCAGGGCCTTGATTCATTTGAGGTTGGATTTTGTGAGGGCAAGAGATAAATATCTAGTTTCATTTTTCTATTTTTTGCAATTATTTTGTAATTTAGTTTTTCTAGCAACATTTGTCAAAGATGCTATTTTTCTCATATATATATATAATATCTTATATATGTAAAGATATACATAATATCTTTATCAGAAATCATATACTGTTACATAAGCTTATATGTGGGTCTTTTTCATATTCTAATGAAATTTGTGTGTGTGTGTGTGTGTGTGTGTGTGTGTGTGTGTGTGTGTGTGTGTGCCAGATCCGTGGTATATTTTAATAGTATCACTCTGTTGTATAATTTGGAATGGTGATGGTATCTCCAGCATTTCTCTTTTTCTTCATAATTGCTTTGGCTGACTTTAGTCCTTGTGCCTCCACATAAACTTGAGATTTCCTTTTATATGTCCATGGAGATTTTCACTGTGATTGTGTTGATACTGTATAAGGCTTTATAGGGTCATTTACATAAAATTAGTTCTTTTGATGCATGAATATGGGAGAACATTCTATCTTTTAGTGTTTTTTATTTATTTCTTCAGAATCTTGAATTTTTCATTGTAGAGACTTTTTATTTCTGTAGTTTTCATTGATAAGGTATAGATTTTGATTCCTCTGGTTGTCATTTCATGGCTTTGGGCACCATAAGTTACATGTCAGAGGCCACGTTTGTAAGGAAACAAGCTTTCCACAGTGGCAAACTCAGGAAATAACAGTGTATATTTCTCATAGAATAATTTATCTGATGATTTTGATGGTTTCTTAAGTGTTATGGCAAGGAAACACAGACAACAGCGACTTACGGAATTTAAATTAGTTTGTGGAGGGCCAAGAAATATAAGCTATGAATTTGATATTATAGTGCTTAGAAGTCATTAACAGCTTTAGACATAGCAAAAGCCATTTTAAGGACATCAAGTCTGCCAGCTAACAGAGTAGATTGCTAAAAATTTAGTGAGTAATGCTGGAATAAAAGTGGTAATTGATGGTGTGTGCATGTGTGTGTGTGTGTGTGTGTGTGTGTGTGTGTGTGTGTGTGTGTGCTCTCATTCATCAAAAACCCAAAGGAAATGGAGGTAAGCAATAAAAGTGAGAATGCCTTAGAATCAGTTTCACAGATGTTAAAACCAGGCTCTCTTTCTGCTCCAGTCTTTTGGGATCCTTAAGCCTGGCAGTGAAGGGGAATCCCTTCTAAGTAAGAGGCCACATCTGTATAACATGAACAGATTCACATACATACCTCACCCAGGCAGCAGGGTCTTCGCCAAGTTTTCTTGGAAATAGGCTTCATCACATGTGACTTTCTCTGCTAACACTAAAATTTAGGGTGTGGGATAATATAAAAATGTTGTCATGCGCAAGGGAGAGTTGCAGGAGACTTTATTTTTTATATCTTCTTTATGATTTCACCTGACTTGATGACTGTAGCAAGCCTCATGAAAGTGATTTTAGGAATTGTGTCTCAGGACATCTTTCTCAAAGTAGTTGTTTTAAAAATTCCTGGAAGATGATTTCAGTTCTCAGCACACCATGAGTCCTGGGCAATGAGCCTAAGCTGTTTTAAATCCCAGTTCAAAGTTCTGCTTTTTCGCCTGTCACTATTTTCCAGAAAGAAGCCTAATAACTCAGTGAGTGGAGATGCCACACAAAGAACCTGAAGCAGGAATTTTAGAGAAGGGTAAGGGGGCAATGTTATTAAACATTGACATAGCTGTCATCCTAGTAGTTTTCTTAATTGTTTTGGGTTAATTGAGTGTTTTGTTTCAGTTTTAGACAATTGCCATGAATGTCCTGGGACTGGGTATCTTCATTGCAGCTTTTAAATTAATTATTTCAGGGACCAAATACAATTTATTTCTCAATTTTCTCCTCTAGAAAACAGAGATCACATATGTGTAGAGCACTTCATTAATGTGTCTCTACAGGGAAACATTGAAATAGAGCATGAAATGAATCCAATAGGGTAAATTGCTGAGTGCTTCTTCTATGTGATATAACAGCCATACGAAATTCAATAACTACTTAAGACATGATTTCTCATTCCCGATGTGTAGGGTGTGACCTGCAAGGCACAGTGTGCCAAGTTCTACATAAGCTGATAGAGTGGATGCCTCCACATCTACTCACATTTCTGGCTCTACTTGACTTGTGTGTGAGGACAGAAGCACTCATCTTCCAGATGCTGGGAATGTTGACAGCAGACCATCACAGGACCAGTCTTCCTCTCCACTAAGTCTACCCACTATGGACAAGACCCTAACCCTAGTTCCCTGTTTCCAGGGATTGATGGACAGAGAAATGTAAAAGCACAGTCCCACTTGCAAAAATCCAGAACACTTCAAAGGCCGTCAAGGTATCAGAACTCTCTCTGGGCTTCTCTGTGGCCCATGTAGAAGCAACATTGCAACTGAACTCTCCCTTTGTTGAATTCTGCTTCCTCAGTCTCCTGCACAGCTGTTGACACCTGGGCAACTTCTTCCCTATAATTCCTTCATGCCAGTCATCTTAGTCTGTGTCTCAAAATCTCTGACTTATGTGTAATAAGAAAAAAAAAGTGCCAGAAAAATTCAAGAGATTGGTAGAAGTCCACTTCTGTGGGGATGAGCAAAGCTGTATGTGGAATATGTAACCACTGATGGGGTTTAATAGATATGGGAAGTTTTGGGGAAATGAAGAGATAAATAAGTTTCTGTTATGATGTTAGAATGAAATAGAGTATATGACAGATAAGAGACCAGGGATTAAGATATGTACATCAGAAATAAAAACTGCAGAGAGCACAACCCATTTACAGAGTACTGAAAATAATCTACCCGTGAAAGGAATGAAAAAAAAATATATATATATTAGTAAATTGTAAAATCCAGGCTTTGAGGAACCAAATCAGAGAGAAGGAAAAGGCACTGAAGATTTAATAGAGATATTGCACAATTGCTGATTTTACTTCTAAAAATTATATTCAAGAGTTAAGATAAGAAAGAATTCCAAAAGGAAGATATTTTAATAATATTTAATGATCTTAGACCATTTAAAAATCTAGAGAGTTCCAAATGAATGAAGACAAATAATTCTTAACTATTGAATCAGGTTTAAAATATAAAATTTCAATATCCTGGGTATACAATTTTGGATTTTTTTCTTTTTAATTTGATAATTATCTAGACAAGCTGAAATCAGAATTCTTGGCAGGGGAGAGAAACAAACAATATAGAAAGAGAGGTGGGGTGAGGGGAAAAGAGTAGTGTGGGAGGGAGAGAGAGAGAAGAGGGAGGAGAGATGAAAGGAGGTAGGGAAGGGAAGGAGAGAAAGGGCATACGCTATTAATGACATCAATAATTTTTACCTTATAAAATTATTTATCTTCACATCTGTTTCACTAATTTGTAGTCATTGAATTGTGTTTTGGGAGTTCTTAACTATAACATAACTCAGAGTCAGTCTTTGCTGGCATATATATATTTCTCTCAGGATAAGGACTCATCTATTCAATGTATTGTCATTAAGGAACTTTTTTGCCTCTTAATTTGCAGGACATGGATTGTAATAAAATTGCAAGTGAATAATGTAAGAAGTGATTTGTGATTTTGATGTATAATGATAATCACACTGTGGTTCTTACTGTTAGTTCTGTAACCAATGGTCTATGTGACCTTGAGAACAGTATTTCACAACTGGAATTTACAGTGATTATCTACAAAACCTCAGAGAGGCTTTTTTATTTATGTATGTATTATTTTATGCATTCTCAGTGCTAAGATCCACATATCCCGATTCAGACAAAGAGATGTGCTCGTGGGTATACACTTTCCAGAGAGGGACAAAGAAGCCTGAAAAGAAGAAACAAGTGCCAGTGACTTCATGGCACAGTGAAGCCTGGAAGAACACTGGTCTCCGAAGTTCTAGTAGCGCTGTATCAGCAAAGCACTGCATTAGTCTTCTTTCATTCCAACTTATCACAAAATATCTGTGTCCCTTACTGTTTGCTTTTGTCTGGGAGCCAAGAGTTCTCTTATCTTTTACATGGCTGTTAGTTTTTTGTTTTTTGTTTTTTGTTTGTTGTTGTTGTTTTTGTTTTGTTTTGTTTTGGTTCAATATTACCATGCCAGGCACTGGTGACAACCTAACTCCTAAATAGCAGATTGCCATTCCTTTGATCTGTTTCTGGATGTTCTCACTCAGATGCCCAGGAAAGCTCTTTGGCAACCAGTCTGTCAGTGCCTGCTTGGGTTTTACTTGGAACCCAACAGTTGGTAAGCAGCACTGAAACTCGGTGCTGAGTTGTGACACTTTTCCCTTCCCACATCTGTCTAAACCACCATGGTTTACGCAGTAGAGACATGTACAGTGTCTGCTTCAGACTGGGAAGGGGCTCCAAAAGGAGTCATCTTTCTCATACTAATTTTGGTTCCAGGTTCTAGGTTCTGGATGCAAGCAGAATAGAACAAAATGAGATAACTTATTTTTAGTAAGATAGACAGAGCATCTGGGTTTGGACTTAGGATATAGGCTTCTTTGTGCAACTGTTTTTTGTATAGATCACATATTTTCTATTCTAAAAGCAAATATTTCTTGAAGCATGAATCATTTGTCAGGACGTAAAAGAACATTAAGAAACTGTGGGTCCTAAGGTCCTTCCTGAAGTTTGGTACCATCTCTTACACTCAAATACCACTACTACAGAAACAACTCTTACATGGTTGAAAGTCATAGAGTCTGGAACCAGGAAGGATGGGTGTTTGCATTGGTTCTTATTGTCTTTTCTTGTATTTGTCCACTTATAATTTATTGGATCAATTAATTTTTTCCAACCCAATCACAGTTTACTCTCCCTCCTCTCTTCTCCCAATTCCTTCCCAACCTCCCCTTTCCCCCAATCTCCCAATCCATTCCTCCTCTCTCTTCAGAAAGGGGCAGGTCTCCCATATATATCAGCCAGCCAGGGTAAATCAAGTTGCAGTAAGACTAGGCACCTCCTCTCCTATTGAGGTTGGACAAGGCAACCTAGTAGGAGGAAAGGGTCCCAAAAGCAGGTAACAGAGTCAGAGACAGCCCCTGCTCCCACAAGAAGACCAAGCTATACAACTGTAACATATATGCAAAGGGTCTATGTCAGTCCCATGCAAGCTCTCTGGTTGGCATTTCAGACTCTGTGAGTCCCTATGAGCCCATGTTAGTTGATTCTGTAGTTTTCTTGTGATGTCCTTGGTCCCTCCAGCTCTCATAATCCTTCCTGCTCCTCTTCAACAGGATTCCCTGCAATCTACCTAATGTTTGGCTGTGGGTCTCTGCCCCCATTTCTGTTTGCTGAAGGGTCTCTGGTGATGACTGGGCTAGGCAACAATCTATAAGTATAGCAGAATATCATTAGGAATCATGTCAGTGACCTTTTTCTGCCAGTCACGTTTGGTTCCATCCTAGGTCTCTGGGCGTCCAGTCTCTGGGTTTTGGTCTTTTAGGCAGTGTCAGGGGTGGGCTACCTCTCATGGTATGAGTCTCAAGCTGGATCTGTCACTGGTCGGCCATTGCCACAATTTCTGCACCACATTTACCCCAGCATATCTTATAGGCAGGGAAAACTGTAGGTGCAAGGTTATGTGGCTGGGTTGTGGTCTCAATCCTTCAACTGGAAGTCTTGTCTAACTGGTTACTGGAGATGACTGGTTCAGGCTCTGTATCCCCCATTGCTAGGAGTCTTAGCTAGGTTCACCCTCAGAGATTCCTAGGAGTTTCCAGTGCACTAGGTTTCTAGTTTATTTTGGCAGGTTATCTGCCCACATGAGTCTTTGTTCATTCTTTGAAAATGAGAGTAATGGCCACTTGTGGTAATATTGGATGGAATTACAAAAGTCTTCTGTTGAGTTTTTTTTAAATGCAATAGGCATATTGTGTCATTGTAGTTTCACAATTTTATATCAGATTCTTCAACCAGAACTTACAACATTTGGACCCCCATCAGTATGTATCTTTCCAAGTCTGTTATACATAAAGGTAATATTTTTCTTTATCCATCAATGGATACATTTTATATGACTTTTTGGAAATTATACAACATTATATCTGGTGAAGTAGTTATTTCTTTCATAAATGGCTAGAGCCCAAAACAAATAACTTTACTAACTTTTTGATATAATTCTTTCTAAAGGGCTATTGTTGATTTTCTGAGAGATATCTTTCTATTCATAAAGACCAAAGAAAGAACTACAAGTTGCCTCCTGAATTCCACTCCTCCATTTATCACATCAAAGATTAATTGTCTCTCTAGAATAATAAACTATATCCAGATTTAGAAGACAAGCCAATGCTTAGTGAAAAAAAGCAGAGCAATGTACTTATCTCTAAAATCTGTATTCTTCAATCTTATCTTTCTGTCTTAATGGACCGATTTTTGAAGCCCAGCATTATTTTTCCTAAGACATCATTGGAAACAAAGATAACTATAAAGAGCAGTAGTTCTCAACCTTCCTAATCCTGTGACCCTTTAATACAGTTCCTCATGTTGTGGTGATCCCCAACCATAAAACTATTTCATTGCTACTTAATACATGTAATTTTGTTACCATTATGAATCATAATATAACTATTTGATATGCAGGATATCTGATATGCAAGGCTAGTGAAAAGGTCATTAAAAACCCCAAATAGGTGTGACCCACAGGCTGATATAGAGGAATAGTGATATAAATATACATGTACTGATTACAACCTCCAGCATGATATTTTGTGTCAGCATCTGATATTATTTCATGTCTCCCACCCACATTTATCATGTTTTTTTTTCCTTAGGAAAGAGACAATTTATCAGAAAGATTTAAGCCTATCATTGTTTATCTGTTCTTTTGTCTGTGGTATATAAACAGCTTAACATTATAAAACTAGTTTTTTCACTTGATGACTTTATTCTATCCAGAATTCTGATGGCTCACCTGACTACTGCATTTGGGAATGCTGTGACATGGCCTCCAATTGTATCCATAATTTTGAGATGAGCAATGCATTCACGTGTATGTTATTTATCCTAAAGCAATTTCCTTATAAACAAGAGATGAATTTTGATATATACAAAAATAAAAGATGTTTGTGGAGACAATGTGTGGACATAGCATGAGAATATACTAACTAAGTTATAGTTTCCATAATATAGTTTTAAATCTATTCTAATACTTTTCTGTTATAACTAGTAAGAATGCTACAGTTTGGCCAGTTAGCTAGTGGATTTACACATTTTTCTGATAAAAAAAATGTGAAATTCACAGAACTTTAGTATCAATGTCTACCTATTATATCTGTTAATCTCTCATTGAACCATGGACACTCCTATATCATGTCTCTATTTCTAGATCACTCTATTATAACAGAATGAATTCTTCATTCACTTTAACAGCAGTAGACAGTAACAAAATAATTTATCCAATGATAGGGAAAAGAAAACTTCAAAATAGAAGGAACATTTTTATTTGTTGCATTACATAGTATACTTTGTAAATTCTGTTCAAAGAGAGGTTGGTGAGTATTTCAACATAGCATTAACCTCTGTTTTGAGGACATCCAGACAATCCACTTATATAGAAAACATCATGCTTTAAATGGATCAAATGAGTAACTGAGATCCAGTAAAACACACCTTTTACAAGGTTCATGACTATTTTCTTTATTCTATTTTATTCACACTACTACACCATTACCTCAAAAGAAATACTTACCATTAAGCAACAAATTTCCTGAAAACAATGGAAAGAGAATGTTCATGAACTTTTAAAGGTTATATTGATATGAGCATTCAGCACTTTTCTCCATAGAATTACTTTGTGTATGTTGTACTCCATATTCCCATTAAAAGACCATATTATATTTTTTAAAAGTAGCACAAAAGAACAGTTTGGCACTTCATTGGGTAACACTGGGAGCTGTTTATTTAATAGGTATAGTGCCTATTGAAAAATACAATCTAGAAGATAGATAAAGATGTTATGAAAAATGTCTAGAAAGTTCTAACAAAAAAGTCTCATGGAAGACCTGCAGTGTTCAGAACAAACAGATACCTTCAGTGGTAGGCAGTTGAGCTATGGCTGCTAATGTGCTTGTATCGACTGACCATGGACTACTCAATAAGTGCATGACCTAAGCTATTCATAATGATTTTGTGCTGATCTACTAAGTCCTTACAGTGAGTGTACTCAGTGGAAGATACCTTGTTATGTAGAAGTACACTTGATATAGAATTTGAATTGGTCTACACATATTTCCCACATGATCACATGCCTTAAACAGTTTAACTACTATAGTCATAATACAGTTCCTAATTAGGAAATAGCAGACCTTACAAATATTCTTCAGAAGATAAAGCCATCAATGTGATGGCTTTACAATCCACTGCTATATTTTGTTTTAGACAATTAAAGTCATGCTTTAAATATAGGCTCTTCTTATAAAATGTTTACTCATTACTACATTGTCCCATATAACATTATCTCAAAGATATACTGTTATTAACAATATTAACAAAGAGAATCCATGGTGAAAACATGTGCCTCATCATGAAGAAACAGATTGTGAGCAAAGGATAGAACAGTCAGTTGATGGTTCATGTAAGGCACAAGGAAGGCCATATAACTCTTAGATCATTTTTCTTCAGACTGTGGTGACCCCAAAGTGCTGCCTAAAAACAAGAAGGATCCAGAACTGACATAAATGACAGTTGAAGTCTTATACCATCTTGGCACAGACATTGCAGCCGTTTGCTAATCTCTCATGCTCTCAGGCCTCCAGGAAATGACAAAAAGTACAATATTGATTGTGGTTCTGTATGTGATTGCAATGGCGTTTCCAAATTTGAAAGTTAAGTGAGGTATTTGTTCACTCAGAAAAAACAAACAAACAAACAAACAAACAAAAACATATATCAATAAGGTTCTCATTCTGTAGAACAGTAGCAGGAATTTCGAAGGGCATGTGACGTGGTAATCAAAGAATTTACATTGCTCAACATAAACTTTTGCTCTTTGTCCACCTCATTTTTTCCATGCCACTACTTGTCTCCTAGTTTTCTATAACCACCTTTATTCCTGCACCCTAAACTCAAGTATCAGGCTAAGCACTATTCACCTTTAAACTCTGAGGGAATTCTGTGGGAATGTGGCTAGGCATCATTAATTGACCCCTGAGGATCAGAGGGCATATCTTGTAGGTTTAAAAGATTCCCACTTCCTAAAGAAAACCCTAACCAATGCAAAGCTGGAGACTAGGAGTCAGGGACCTACCAAATCCCCCTTCTTTTTCACTTCTATGGCTTTCTGTGAGAGGCAGTTTTCTGTGTAGATGCACTGGATAAATTACTATGCGGGAGGAAGCATTTCTTCAAAGCAGTCTAAGATTTCCTCTTGTTACAGTCAAGAATGGGAAAATCCCATTGCAATAACACACAGAAACATAATCATTGGCCAGCAGAGCAACTTGTAACTTAGTGAATACCTTTCTTGTCTAAGTTCTATTTTTCTTTATATACTTTATGCACATTGGTTGAACTTGTGCCCTGACAAGCATCAGTTAATGTGCTTCTTTTCTATTTCCTTGAGCATTGCTTTACAGACTCTAGAATAAAAGCACTCCTCCCTAATTCCACCATACTTAGAGTGACAGCACACCCAGTATACTCTTCAACGAACTTGAAAATGCTAAGATAAATTGATTCATTGAAATAAAATAATGAAACTAATGCCAGGTATGTTGGCATTTGCATATTGTTTCATACTCACAGATGAAAGGAAGTTCTGAAAACACATTTCCTTTTCTCTACTTTGAAATCAGAGTTCTGAGATCAGTTTATTCTCAAGTAGCCTAAGCTGCACACAGCCCTGCACAGATTAGGAGGCTAGAGAACTGTTCCTGAAGCCCCTTTGTGGGAACATCATCCATTCAGCCATGTGGCTTAGTCTTCTGGAAAGCTGCCTCAATGCTTTTCTTTCCCGTATTCTCATCCTAAGCAGTTTCCTATTTTCCTCTAGATTAATGATCTGATTCAGTCATTATATTCCTAAGGTCTCATAAAGACTCACACGCCTTCATATGAGATCAGATGTAATGTCTTTATCCTACCTAATTAAGGAAATGAGTGGTTGTCACCTGAGCCCACCACAAAGGAGATGTGTGAGTCAGAATCTGACAGCATGTGAGGGGATGGGGTGCTGAGACGTGTTATCTCCAGTCCAACTTCTTTTTCCCTAGTCTGTCTGGCCTGCCAAAGCAAAAGTGTATACAGGTGACATCTCCTCTCTGAAGTGAGATCTTTATCGCAAATATGACACCAATTAGTTCTTCATAATTAGCGCGAAATGCCATCATGTTTTAAACACACCACTGTAATGATCCTACATTTTCATCACTGCTGGCATGGTCAGCTCAATGGAAAACTGCCATGTGTGCCATCTGTCCTTTGTTGTTATCATATGTGATTTGCTAATTATTTCTCCAGGTATTTAGTAATCAGGGACTACTCTCATGGCTGGCTAGGAAACTCATTATTTGAATTGTTTTTCTTCATTTTTATTGACCTATAAAACAATTTGTAAAGTTCCCTACCAGCATTAGTACTGTTTTTAAATATATAAAAGTCTAGTTTCTATGTTGCTGTAATGATTTAATATATGTGTATAAATACACACACCTATTTTCTGCTTTTCTCACACAATTTCTATCATTTATTTTCTTCCTTTTTTTATTGAAAATAGATTCTTTTCTCATACAATACATTCCAACCACAGTTTCCTTCCCTACATTCCTCCTACCTAGCACCATCTCCCATCTCCCAAGAACCGCCACTCCACCTCCATTTCCTTTTGTGAAAAGAGCAGGCCTCTAAGATACAACATCCAAACAGGACAAAATAAGACACAGTAAGACAAGGCAAAGGCCCTCGAATCCAAGTAGACAAGACAACCTGACAGGAGGAAAAGAGTTTCAACAGTAGACAAAAGACTCATAGATATAACTACTCCCCACTGTTAGGAGTCCCATAAAAATACCAAGTTACCAGCCATAACATACAAAGAGGACCTAGTGCAGACATGCAGGCCCCGTGCTTGCATGTTCAGTCTCTGAACCCATGTGCACCTTGCTTAGTTGTTTCAGTGGGTCATGTTCTCCTGGTGTTCTCTATCCCTCTGATTCCTACAATCTTTCATCCCCTTTCTCCTCAGGATTCCTCAATCTCAAAAGGGAGGGCCCCATGGATACCTCCAATTTAGACTTTCTTTCTGCATAATGTCTGTCTGTGGGTCTCTGTACCCACTCCCAATTGCTGCTAGAGTATTCTTAAATTTTGTATATGATTCATTGAGAGTTCATAATAAAAATTGTTTTCTCAGATTACAGCATAGTTGTTACTATGGCAGTTATAAGACCATTTATAATTTTGAATCCCCATCCTGCCTGTGGATTCCCAGCTAGAGCTCTATTACCCTGTTCTGTAGTCTGAAACGTTATACCCTCACCTTATATTCTGTTCGTATCTTCATTTGAGTTTTCGTACATTCCACCTGCCTGCCCTACAGGCATTTTTACAATCCTCTTAGCCTGGAGCTTCTCTTATTAACCTTTTCACAATCTACTTCCACTTCATTCTACAGATACACTCACATGTTCATTTCTCAGGACTATAGTCTTGTCTTCCAAAGTCGGTTGCCCTTCTAAATACTACCCGTCTCACATATATTTCTTCAACATTATCTGGTACTATAAATGAAATAATTATTTTACAATATCTATTGGCATGTCATAAATATGAGGCTTAATATTTTCATCAATAATACCAAGCTATTTATTTTATGTAGTTATTGGTAAAAATGATTCAAAAAATTAATTTAGAATAGTTTCTCCAAGCACAGCCAGGCCATACTGACCTTATTTAACATATTTTCCTCTCTAACTATGCATGACTGGTATTCTCTTTTCTTTTGATGATAAGTTTAAGGGGAATTTCTTTATTTTGGCTAAAATGGGAAGTGAACAGAACCTTCACACCAGATGATATTCCATGTTCTCAAGAAACCAGAACCTAGTGTAAGGGAGAGAATATTTGGAAGAGGATTTCCAATGGCCATTCTTGAGGCTTTGATGGGAGAAATGAAGAAGACCCAACAGAGAAAATCATTGTAACTAGTCACTAATGCAGAGACTAGATAAGGATAGGGTCAATATAAGAAAATATTATCCAAATAAAGGTTAGTACCAACTAAAGTTACAAGACCCAACGGTGTCACTGAGCTCCAATAGAGATTCAAGAGCTACACATTCATGCCTGAGGATGACAGGTGTTGCCTCCACAATGGTACAGGAACTTTGAGATATAAATCAAAAGAGTCTGATCCCTCCAAAGGGTTGAGCAATTTTCTACAAGCAGAATGGAGAGTTAAGGGGGAAAAAAAGCAATATTTCTTAAACATCTATAGCAGGAAATGTATGACTACTACAAGTATTTAACATATTTTTCTCACACTAAGTTTATGGAAGCAGAGACAAGAGTTAGCATGACATATTCTTCCCATTCAGTAAATACTTCTGTGTCAGTAGCTACTGTGGTTCTTACCCAAAGTAAGAATTTATATACTAACTCATTCGGTGTGTTCCACAGCAAATATGAGTACTTAAGAAGAAGAAGACCTTTTTTTTTAAAAAAATTGCTTTATTCTTGGGGGTGGAGAGGAATAAAAAGATTGGCTGGATATATTTAGAATCAAACATTGTTTAATTCTAAATTCTTACTTTCTTGGAATGGAATCCAGATTTTAGGAGATAGTTGGAACCAACACTAATTTATTTTGAAAACAATGTTGTAAATGTTTTACCTGATTTCACTGACTAATTCAATGCAAATATGTCTAGAAACAGTTCCATAGAACTTATGGTTTGTGTAGTAAGCACAGTTAGTGAGCAATGTCTGGGGTAAGATACTATGATCATTTGCATTGAATCAACCTATGGAATGCCTCTGATTTCTATTCCAAAATCTTAGGGCTTTGGGAGGCTTTACTGCCTCTTTCTAGAATAAACCTGAATAACATACACAAATGACATACATTGACTGAACAGTCAAAATTGTGTCTTTCATTACCCAAATTCTAATATAAGTATATAAAAAATTCTGAAAATATATGCATGTATTGGTAGATGAGGAAAATAACAGCAGAAGACAAGGGGGTTCAAAGTGGGAATGTGAACTGTTAATCAGATAAATAACAATTAAAATCACGAAGCAACCATTGCAAACATATTGAATTTTCAAAATGCTGTACCTATATTATATAGTATTCTAAAGAATATCTGAGCAGTGAGGAAAATCATCCACAGTCAGCAGAAGTGTAAATTGGTATGATCATTTCATATAAAAAACATGAAATTCCCATTATCCTTGCTGACACAGCAACTTCTGTCTTCAGTGCATAACAAAGACAAATTTTAACATGCACTGTGGGTCAGGAGACTGTCACCAACGAGATTCTAGGGACAGTGGCAATATTACTAAGATTCTGGAAAAGACCTTTGACACTCAGCATAGTTGGATGAGTAGATAAAGCTTCATTCCAAAGGGGACAGGAGGATCAGTTAAGTTTGCCTACTTGCATAATCACGATCTAGATTATATTTGTTGGGGCTGTGAGTTTGAATATGTATCTGAGGCTGTCAAGCTATGCTTGTGGGTATGATGAACTTACATGAACTAGGTTAATTAGGTTAATTATTCACCCAAAGTTTAAATAATAATAATCTGTACACATGATGTTACTTTTTTGTAAGAAAACATTCAAAACCAAATAGTGCGTTCATTATCTGCCCAACTAAGTGAAGTTTTAAGGACTCTAAGTATCTGCGGCATTCATAACCATCCAGGCTCACACATACTTAAAAACGTGTATGCATGCACACACACAAAGCACACATATGCTTCTCACACACATTATTCCAAGAAATGATTTGATTAGATTTCAAATTATTAATTGTGAGCTTTAGGAAGCATGCTACATGGTGTGTGTGTGTGTGTGTGTGTGTGTGTGTGTGTGTGTGTGTGTGTGCCAGTGTGCATATTAAAAAGAAGTATGAGACATATACAGCAGTAACAATTTCAAATTTCTTAACCCTGTGAACATCTCTTGTACCCTGGTACATTTATGTCTCATTTGTTTGGGGGTGGCGTAGCTCTTCTCATGGATTAGACGATATAGCAAAGATTGCATAGAATTTTCAGTTCTCTAGTTTGAATTTACTCAAGGTTCAGTTTTCAGTCTGTCTTTTAAAAACTTGTGGTCTTTGTTTAGAATTCGCTAAGGTTCAGTTCTGTCCTTCTGGCTTCCATTCTCCCAGCAACATGGTTGCTGCCAGCTGCTTAGCACCAGAGGCTTGCAAGGACTTGTATCCTGCTGCGGGGCTCCTCTCCTCTTCCGTTTGCAATACATTTTCGTCTCCTAACAATAACTTCTGTGTCTTACTATTGAGTAAGAATGGCCACTTGAGCTTTATATCCATTTATTTTGGCAAGAAGAAATCTAAGAGATAAGCCTGTTACAGAGATGTATGGTTCAGCTTGCAAGCCTGTGAAAAACTGAGTATTTTACCTGCAAATGTTTTCATAATGATACTCATAGAATAAAAGCAAGGACAGGTCAGAGTAAGCCAACAAGTTTTGTCCACAGGAAAAGAAAATATAAAAATCTGAGTCAAGTCTGTGAGCTGTTAGGTACACATTTCCCCTGTGTACACAGGGTCTGGCTTATGATATATTGCAAAGCTGCTATTCAGTGAGATTTGTCTGAGTGATTCAATGAATGAAGGAAGAAATAAGTGAATTAATGAACTGGCAAGTTGGAAGTGTTAACGGAATCGTCTTGACCTGATTCTTTCTATTATTAAGAAAATGTATGTGTCCTGAGGAACAATTGTAAATATAATTTCTTAGTTAAACATTTCAGTTTAGAGTCAGGTTCAATTTATGCAGAATGAGAAAAGATAGTCCAGAGTGCTCTCTACACATTCAACTTCTCTGGTCTCATAGTCTTACTTTGCTGTTGTTCCTCTGTCACAAGAAGTGAACCAGCATTGATCATCACTATTAGCTCCCACTATTTTATGACAGGAAACTCTTGAGGAGAGAGGGATAAGAGCATTAGGTAGAAATATTTAGATTGAAGGATAGAGGGGAGATAAACAGATAGAAACATAGGATAGCCTCTGGAGGGTCTGGATCATTATCCACTGGCCCCTTCTGCCTCTTCTAAATGGTTATTTATAGGAATGACAAGGGGTGGAGCAAAGACCTCTCCCTAGTTCAGGCTAGTGTAGACACTTCCAGTCACCTAGAAACCATGCACATGGACAAGCAGTCCTTTAATGCATCCCTGTTAGGTAAATCAAGGTCATATTTTACTAGGAAACCTGTGAAATAGGCCTCCACGTTAACTAAACTCTTAATTTGCATATCCTTATAATATAAACCAAGTGTGACAAGATCCTGTCCAGTGGCTCCTCATTTGAGTCTTCTCTCCTAGGCAGGTCACAGCAAGCTTCATTCTCTACTTTATTGTAAAGAATCACAGCTCTACCAAACATGTGAAGAGCAATAATCTAAAACACATTTTGACAATCAGCACCATCTAATTACTAAATTTGGTAATAATTACAGTAGGCATTGATCATTGTCTTCTACTAGTCTTTAAATCTGAATTAGTCTGAGAGGAGAATTAACCTAGGGACTGCCAATAGAAAACATTAGTGGCTGTAAAGGTTTCTGCCACATTATGACAAACACAACAAAGATTTTTTTCTTTCTATACTCTAGAAGATAAACCATTTTATTCATGCAAATGAGTTTTGTAGAAAAGAGTGATTTTTCATTCTTTGTGAGAATACAATTTAGTGAACTAATCCTGTATAAAAAATATATTAAATTATCTGTGCCAAAAACTATCCTTTATGTGTGGCCTGTTCTTCAGGGAATACATAGTTTGTTTGGTAAAGGCATATATACTTGGCAGACAATATTCAAGAAAAAAACACAGAACATGAAAATGATTGTCTGGAATGGAGACTATGCCCCAGTATTCAGCATGTGGGTCTCACATTGACTGATGTTCCTCACAGTAGTCCTCACATGATTTTCTGAAATACTTGAATCATTCCAAGTGGTCCTCAAAGCTTCCTAGTATACCACTGAAAGGAAGATGGAACAAGAATGTGTCATAAAGCTACTGAACACATTCAGCCTCTCAATTAAGAATCAGAATTTGCATTAATAAATTTTTAGAATTGAGTCATGTGGGTAGGTGTATGGGAGTACAGCATAAATGGCATGGGAATTATACACACAGTAATTCTGAACTGTCATATCTATGTAAAGGGCCATATTATATATGCTTATGCATAATGCATGTTTATTTAAGTTACATTTGATGTAGCTACTTTGATTGTTATCATTACTGACTGATGAACAAATACATTTCCTTTTTCTATTTTAGTGCATGAATAATTTTTCTCTGTCAATCAGAGAAGACAGCTACTAAAATCCACAAAGGAAATATTAAGCTTCACAAATGTTTAATTAAAAATGTTTTGCTATGAAATAAACACAAATACAAAAAATAAATGAAAAATACATTGAAAATATTTTTAACTTATATCTCAATATTCTAATGTCATAAGTTTTAATTATTTTTCTAAAGTAAATAGTTAAAATTCAAACAACCCAATTAAATGGAAAGAAGTTATGACTGAAGAAACAATCAAATTAGTAACCAAGGAACAGCTTACATTAAAAATATTGAAGCTAAACTTGGAATGATATATTTATTGAGTAGTGCTAATCTGTTCATAGTTCAGTGTATTTGCCTCTCTTTCACTATGGGAAGGGGGAGGGGCAGTGAACAGCATCTAAGTGATACAGTATGGCAGAGGATGGAATGATTGTGTCATAGCATACGCAACTCCATTTTACCAGCCAAAAGCCCCTAGAGACATTACTGGGTAGCTCAACAAATTAAAAAGTCATTCTAGAAATGTTTATGTGTCAAGAAACTAGGGGCAGTCTGCAGTGACTAAGATGTGTTATAATTTACAGCTAGAAATAGGTGAGGGAAATTAGCTGCATAACACCTGTGTGAGATTGGAGAGTGATTCTTCTCCCACAGCCCTGCAAATGAGAATGCAGTCCAGTTGAAATCCTGGTTACAGCCTTGCAGAAAAACCAGGGAAGCTGAAATCCTTGTCATGAAACTGTGGACTGATGAATCAGTATTTTAAGTTTGTGTCTGTTTGTTAGACAGAAATAGACAATTAGCACTATCATTTTGTATTAAAGTAAATCAATAATAGTATTAAACTTTGTAGAGGTGGTTTTTAAATTAATGTTTTCCAGTTCAATAACCAATAGCCTGTATAACTTACCTGTGTTTTGGCCTTGTATATTGGTTTGGCAACTCATATTCACTTTCTTGGAATATTCTTCAGCAAGAGATTCAACAGCCTTTGTTTCCATTGCCAAAAATCTTGCATTCTGGATAATATTTCTAGGCATATGGTCTTTCTGTCAACCTAACCGCCTTTTCCTTATTGCCATAGATCTCATGCCAAAACCAAGGTTCATAAAATCACCTAAATGCTTTGATTAATTTTAATTACAATAAACCTATTGATGTGAAACTAAATACCATTTCTAACAGCAAGCACACTGCCAAGAAATCAGCAAAACTAGAGGAAGTGGCTTCCAAAACCAAGTCCATAGACAGCTTTTTCAGTCAGCCTCTGCCCCAGGTGCCTCTTCCTGTGTCATATGTCCTGTGCATTCTTTCACACCCCAGCTCTATCCATTCTTATCAGATTGGCATTGCTCACCATTGAAAGTTTTCTCCTAGCTGTCAAGTTCTTCTGAATTTTTAAGGAAATTGAAAGAACTTAATTGTAACATTATTACTGCATCAGAAACATGCAAATAGAAACATATAGGAAGGAAGAAAAAAGGAGGAACAAGTTGAAGACTGGTTATTCACAAGACTATGAGTTTGGCTCTAGAATGTCATCAAGTGCACATCATCCAAGGGGTTGGTCTCAGGTGGTGGCACTATTTAGAAGTCATAGAAATGTTAGGATATGAGGGGCCAGATGGAGAAAGCAAGTTATTTGGGGTTCTGTTCTGAGAGTCAATATTAGTCTTCTTATTAGTCTTCTATCTATCTATCTATCTATCTATCTATCTATCTATCTATCTATCTATCTATGTGTATGTGTGTCCATCTCTCTCCTTGAATCAAAATATAATGCCTTGTTTCAGGCTCAGAAGTATGAAAAGATCAAGGAGACCTTGGACTGAATCTCCTGAAAGAATGTGGTAAAATAAACATTTCCTCTTTTAGGATGATTTTCTCAAATATTTTGTGAAAGCAGTGGAAATCTGTAACAGAGCATTGGCAATGGCAGAATTGATGCGATTATCTGGGTATAAGGTACAGAAGCATTTGAAAATAGGTCATGGGAGTAACTTCAACAAGTATTGAAAGATGGTCAGAAGAAAACTTAGATACCAGGAGTGGGGCATGACATGAAGTGGGTGTGGCTCTGCTGGCTTGGAAGAGGATATTCACTGGCCTCATACAGTTTATGTTCATGAGGCTTTAGCTGGAAATTTTTTAAAAGCATATTGTAGAATAAAGGTTGTTCTGTGACATTCTGACAAAGATCCTGTGTTCATTCTGTCTCTTTCTTTAAAGTGTGAGGCTGAATCAAAAGGTGAAGGGATAGCTTATCTTGCAGGTGACACATTAAGTTGTGATGCGGGGGGTTTATCCAGATAGTCAGCAAGAAATTAGTGACAAGATTTAGAGTAGAAAGATTGGGAAACTTGCAGCTTGGCCAGAGATGTATGTGACAGTTTTGTTGGTGACATATGTGGTTGCTACAGACTGCCTGTTGTCCCAACACCCAGCAAAGAGAGGAAGGAAGCTCATGAGGACCAAGCCATCTTTGCATTATTTCTCCTGAGAAGTTCATTTCTATTCACCCAGATATGCAGGGTTCTACAAGCCAAAGAAATCATTCCATCCAAGTCTAGCTTTTGCAATATAATGAGTTTGTATGGGTTTTCTTACAGGAAGAAATGGGAGAGATAAGGAGATATTTATAGGGACATGGGGAAATCATAATAGTTACACCACAAAACTGCACCCTCACCCTTGGAAGGGTAGGGAGCCCATGAGTCCCCTTATGTGTCACCTCATGAACTCTACGCCCTTTCCACATGGGTAGCAGGCCCAATCTTGTGAGGGTCTCCTGTGGGTAGTCATGGGTATTCTAATTTTAAAACTGAAGTCACTACTCATATGACATGGAGGGGATGTCATTCCACAAGTGCCTTAATAGGCTCCCTTGGGAATTCAAAGCCGCCCAAGGCAATATCTCGAGAACCTTTTTCAAAGAATTAATAGGATGAACAACAAAGGAAGAAAGGACAGTACTTTGAGCTGGAGTAACAGAGACTACTCAGGAATTGACTCTCTGGGGTTCTAGATCAACAGAATAGAAGAAAGGAAGCCTTCAGACTTGAGTTTCAGCTAACCATCAGCCCAAGATTAGTTGTATCACAGTAGCAAACAGACTACTTAAAGTTTAGTTCCTAGTCTTTGTAGACAGGAGGTTCCTATCAATCTGAAGCTATTATGCTTTGTTAAGCCTGTGGCCAGCTTATTCTGGTCAGAGATAGTTATATATTTACTTCACATGAGTTTATTTCCAGTACAAGGACTGCTTAACCCCTTTCACAGGACTATTTGAGATAAGCAGAAAATAAGTGAAGTTATAATGTGTTGACCTATAAGCTTCATATACCACATCTTGTGATTAAAAGTTGCAGTCACTATTTTACAGATAAGGTAAGGAAGCCTTAGAAAAAATGATTAGGAATGCTAAGCGAGGGACGAACATTATATCCAGGCACATTTAACACAAACACAAAATTTTCACCCCTAAGCATGCTGCTGTGTTTTCTGAGTATAATTTAAATTTCATTGAGGCAGGTGCCTGTCTTTTTGTTTCATTGCATAACTACTAGGATGTACTGAAAGGAAGAATGGGTGAGGGAGAGGAAGGAAGGAAAGAGAGAGAGAGAGAGAGAGAGAGAGAGAGAGAGAGAGAGAGAGAGAGAGAGAGGCTGGGAGGTTTATTCTTAGTTTTCTTGTGCCATTTAGTAAGCATGTTTCCTCCAACAAGGGGAAAGGGGAAAGGAAAGAAGGGAGGGAGGGAGGACAAATTGCAGAGATAAGAAAATAATGATTCAGTATTTTATTTCCAGCAGAGAAAGATATAAATTGAGGTTGCATTGGCTCCCATTGTTCAATGTTTTCCCACATAGGTTTCACTTTAGACTCTTTTCCTTTCTCTAGTGGGGTCTTTGGGGGAAGACTGAGGGAATACTGGTGATTGTATTTAATTATGTTCAAAGAAAGTCACAGAATACCCAACAGATGTCAAGCTTGCAGCTGGGAATCCTGTAACAAACGCTACTCCATTATCTTGCTTTCTATATTATTGCACCAAAGCAAGGCCCAGAAAATGCCCAGGAGACACACTGGCTGGGGCTGAGTGAGAAAAGATAACAAATCTTAAGGAAACATGTTGCCTATTACTCCTCATAATGAGGACCCGCCAGAGTGTACACTGAGCAGGCCTCTGGCTGATACGGGGACACAAAGGATCTTAATGCATCCCACACCAGGATGTCATTTGCAATCTTGAGCTGCAGAAAGTGATGGAAGCCTTGGAAGGTAGACCTTGCTTCTTCATACGCTAGTTTCCAGAAAGGACAAATAACAACCACACTGTTTGCTCTCCCCAAACCAATAAGCATTCAAAGGAAACCCATTGACTGCAATTAGGATGCCCGGGCTTTTAAGCCTGCCCTCTTGGGAGGCAGCAGGACTCCATCATGGCTCATGTGATCTGTGCATGTTTCCGATTTACCACGGAGGCAGGCTCACTGAAGGAGATGACAAGGAGCAAAACCCTAATGACTTAAAATTCATGGCACCTTCCAGGGGGTCTCAAGTGGTGCCTCCCAGAAAGAACAGCCTGGTTTCCATTTTCTGAGGAGAAAGATGATCCCAGTTCTATCAGCTTGGCCCACCTAAGAGCTTGCTTGTACATGGTTCCCTACCCTAGCTAAATTTGCTTCAGCTCTTCATCTGACGAGGCTCTGTGGAGGGCCAAGGCACAAGCTGCAGAGGGTAAAGCCTGGTACTTTCTTTCAGGGATGAAGGTAAACTGGATGAAGAACAGTGTGGGCAGCAAAGCTTCAGTGCACTCCTACCTAGGGGGACACTATCTCCTGGTGTTTCCCAAGTCAACCATGATGGATGTACCACAACGGCATTTCTCTTTCTCTATCTCGCTTCTTCTGATCCCTCACCTGATTCCTGATACTGAGTCTCAGGTAAATTACTTCATCTCAGGATTCACATTTTCAAAATCTAGTTAAGCAAGATGGATGTCAGAATTAAGGAGGTCTTTCTGTGTTCTCATTTGCACACGTTGGAGAGTTTACCCCTTTATATCCTCCCTATTAGAACAAGCAGAAAAATCTTGAGATGATGTTTGTGATTCTTCATACTACAGTCTTCAGAGAGCTTCCATACCAGGCACAGAATATTCTTTGTAGATGCATTTTTTAAAGCTTTCTTTCTACCTAAACACCTTCACTTAGCAAATCCATATTTTCTCTGGATTCATATAATGTTTGGTTCCACAAAGCATTTTATGGTTCCCAGAGTGGGGTAGCATTTTCCCTTGCTAAGGCACATAATTCTTCAAATCTGCTTAAAGCATTTGTAGCTCTCACTACTAGAGAGTGAGCAACATGAGTGTGAGCCTCGCCTTTAGTTACTCTGCACTTCTAAGTCCTGTGACAACTGTTCAGTGCAACTGTTCTATGTCAGTAGACAAAGAAAGAAAATACTTGTGCTCCATTTTCAAAGATAGATACAGAATGATATTTCTGTCACCCCTCGCCCAGTTCAGGTAAAGGAAAATAATACAAATTCCCTTCCCACATTATCTACCTAGCCAATAATATTTTTCAATGATAGGTGAAAGACAAAACATTATAATTTACTATATGGGGAGGTTTTGGTGGAGCTTTGGTTTACAACATTCTTTTGAGCATATATGTTAACTATAACATATTCTGTATTTATCAATAGCATGGAAAAGGCATGGAGGCTAATATCTGAGTTTAGAGGAAGAGAGCTCTCAAAATATCAGGAAGGTGGGAAACACTCTGTATCTGGTACCATGCTTATCTGTATGTCTCTGTCAAGTCACTTTCATCTCCTCCTCTGTGTTAAAAGGTGAAGTAATGAACTGATAGGTGCAAAGGTACACTTTATAAAATGTATAATGTATAAATGCAAAAGTAAATGTAAAATCTGTACTCATAGCTATACATATGTCTACATATTCAAATGCACTAATGTGTAACTCTTAATGTGGAGTGTTATATGCAAAGTGAGCTCTCAGGAGCTAGAAAGGACACAGCCAAGTGTAGCCTCAAGTTCTGGGATTGCCAAGGGTCTTCAAAATAGAATTAGGAATTTGCCTTGAGAACATATCCTGTTATTAAAGAAACCTAGTGAGTAAGCACTGCTATTTCTCACTGGTGTTCATAATTTGGGAGAGAACTATAAACAAGACCTATCTAAATGTATAATGCAACACAGAGATATGCTTCTTTCTTCTTAACTATAGGGGAAGAAACTGCTGTGATGAAGATAACACAGAGGTGTTAGTTTTGTTTTGTGGTTTTGTTTTTTTTTTCAAATAAGAGTTGTTTCCAGGGCTTATACTTGATATCTTCCTCACTCCTACAGAATAATTCAAGTGGCTTCCCAGGGTGTTGCAAAATGTAATACTTCTGCTTGTGATTATTTCCAGGAAGAAGAACCATTGCTGAAGAGAGTGTGCCAGCGGTACTCTTGGCATGTGGGATTATGCAACCACACACACTGACCAGAGTTCAATATCTGTCTACATATTCAGCAGTTAGGATTTATGGGGTCCTGTGTGTGATTTGTCTGCTCAAGGTCCAGTGATGAAATAGAATGAGCTAAACAGAAAGTCTCCGGGAGAGCTGGATGCAGGGAAGACATCAGGCCTAGGTGGAAGTCCATTTAGTCCAACAGAACCTCAACTGGAAATGTTCTGACGCAATGGTAGCTGAAAGTATTCCTTATGAGATGGGTGTCAGTGGACATGTCTAGAGAAAGTTATTAAGGGCATGGAAATTTAGATCAAGAGACAGGAATCCAAGCAGCTGGAAGATATTAAAAGGGATCTGTGATTGGGCAAAACCACCTTAGGCATTAGGCAAAGAGCCATGTTAGGACTTTAGTTCCCATCAACTTGTCTAAGAATTACAATGCTAGATCTATGTTTTAGAGGACTGGATTCTGTTAAGGTTTAGCTCTGAAGTGTCCCTTTCAAAGGTTTATTTGTTAAAAACCTGGTCCCTAACTCTTGGATCCACTCACTGAAATAGCATTGATTGTGAAGATGGTTTCACCAGTGGGTCAATCCAATCAGAGATTCATAATATGAATTGTTGGGAAGTAGGGATATGAATCCAATTAGAGGAAGCAGAGCAATGGGGATATGACTTTTAAGAAAGTACTGGAAACTTGGACATTCCTTCTGCCTCTCTCTCCTTCCAGGCCACCAGAGGGTGAGCATCTTTCCTCTCCTATACCTGTAATGCATGATTTATTGACTCACTCTGGGTCTAGAAGCAATAGAGCCACCTAGTTGTTGTAGACTGAAAGCTGAACTCATGAGGCTTTTTTCTCCTTTTAGATGTTTTTCAGATATTTTGTTTCATAAAAAAGAATATAACTATTCAATGTAAAGAAAAATTTGAACCATAGTCTGAGAAATAGGGGAGAACTGAATTCCAGGATATTGGTTTTGTGTGTGTGTGTGTGTGTGTGTGTGTGTGTGTGTGTGTGTGTGTGTGTGTGTGTGTTGAGAGAGGGTTTCTCTGTGTAGCTCTTGGAGCCTATTTTTGGATCTTGCTTTGTAGACCAGGCTGGCCTTGAACTCACAGAGATCTGCCTGCCTCTGCCTTCCGAGTGCTGGGATTAGAGGTGTGCACTACCACTCTGCAGCTTTATTTTTTGGGGGAGGGCTACATGTTTTGTATCATGAGCTTAAAACAAAAACCCTCAAAGGTGGTGCCCTGGGTAAATTAAGCTAGGTTGTTCTGGTTTGGACAAACCGTGGTATTCTAGCAAGTAGATAGGTCCTTATATTGTACATATTGAAATATTAATATAATTGCCTATTGATATCTAGAGAGGTACTAACTGTGTTTCACTGATCACACCTTCATAATCCCTTTTAAGACTGCAGCATCCTGTATCTTCTTTTAGCAGAAGCACTTTTCAATCTCTAAAGCTTTGGGATTAGATCTCTATCATATTTTGTCTTGAAGGCTTCAGTGACGACTTACTCAAATTTCGTGGTGGAAATTATCCTTTCCCCAATCCAACTGCAATCCAGCTGGCAATGAGCACTGGCTGTCTCTAAGCCCAAACATCTGGAAGAAGGATGAAATTGACGATTTCCTTGCCTCTTCTATCTTGAAAACTTTCTTAGATAGAAACTTAAAATCTTATCTTTGGCAGTACAAGATGAATATATGCTTTGGGTTTTTTTTTTAACCTACTAAATCTCTAAATAGACTAAATAATTTATAGACAACACCAAAGTATTTTAGTACTAATTTACTTAAAGTTGTTTAGAAATTAAAATGCTAAGACTAAGAAAGTGAGAAAAACATTGTCAGCAAACTATGTTTTGATCCTATAAAGAGCAAACTGACCACTTGTTTGTGATCAAGTGTTCTTTTGTCAGTAAAAGGCTAGTTAAGTGGCATGAACAATGATCTAAACAGAGCTGTTGCTGGACATTATGTAAACCCAGGTGTTGTAAAGAGGAAATTAACATATCATGTTCATGTGTAATCTTCACTTTAAGGATTTCTTTCTAGGGTTCAGCAGGAAGCACAGCTGCAAGGGAACTCATAGTGTGAGTTACTAGTCTCTAATTTTTTACTCTGGGAATAGTTTTATGCTTCTTTGTCTTCATTTTGCCTTTCCATCTGCAAAATATGGGTAGTACTCACTCTTTCTAGGTTTGCCGTGAGAACTTCATTAGGTAATATATATAAAGACAAGCCAAAAAGGAAGTATTCCTTTCATGGATGTTACTGCTATTATTATTTTTCACTATTAGCTATGAAGCAGAGATCAGAGGAGCAGTATAGGTACACTGGGGGCCACTACTTAAAAAGTCCTAGTTTCACAATATATAGTCTGTCATAACTGGTGAAAAAGTCTCAGTAGTGGGCAACAAGAAGAATAAAGCATGCGCCACTGATGCAACTGGTGTCTCAGCTGTATACATATCTCATCCTCTTTCTCTCCTTTTTGGACAGCCACATCAATATAACATACGTATAACCACATAAGACAGGTATTATGCCTTTTCCTAGTTCTCATTTGACAGGCGATCTGTGCTTATGGTTTCCAATGGAATCTCCCAAGTCTGTGTGCCTGTTTCCTGCTCAAAAATAGATTTGATAATATCCCTGACTATCTGAAATTCTTTGTCTTAAACCAGGTAATCTGAGAGAGAGAGAGAAAGAGAGAGAGAGAAAGAGAGAGAGAGAGTTGATTTTTGAAAGACTAGAAGATTAATGATAGTTTATTTCCCCTCATATTCTCATCCTCCAATTAAATTTCATGACCCAGTATGATAATTTTCTGAAAAATCAAAGCCACTCATAATGTAAATTTATATTCCTAAACAGCTATGGAAATAATTTAGCTAATAAAACATTAAGCACTGATAAAATATTCTACATCTTTATTAGCTTTTCCATATATTTAATTAAAGAATAAAATATTATTTCCCATAAATACTCTGAAATTTTAAGTTCCTTGACTCATTCAAAGAATTTTTAGGTGAGTAAATCATGAGCCTCAGGAATAGATTTGTTTCTTTCTCTTATTAAAAAAAAGACTAAGAAAGCCCTAATCTTGACTTCATGAATTCTATAGCCTAACAAATTAATAAAGGGTAAACAAATAAAAAAATTCAACCTATTGAGTTTTTTCTATGTTGGCCAACTACTCCTGGACATGCAGCCTTCTTTGGAGTGTTGTTGAAATACCCAATGAGATTTCATTGGAGAAAACTGATTTTTCCTTTGTCAATGGGCCTCAATTACAAACAACTCCTTTGTTAGGGTTGAGACCTTGTGTCCACTTCTCTCTCTCAAATTTGAGACCACTTCTGGCTTGGATCCATACAGGTTCTGTGAACATTGTCACAGTCTCTGAGAGTTCATATGTGTACAAGTACTATTGTATCACCAAGACACTGCTGATGACTAATGTTATTTGTTTTATTATCATGGAAGGAATGTTGCAGTGTTGTGTATAAAATGAGGTATATGGACTAATACATATTGATATCAACTTAGCTAAGGAAAGGTTAGCTTCTTTGGGGAGCTATGGATATAAATAATTTAATACAATTTAACTTATATTCTTATTAATTTTTTGTCTCAATTATTTAAAAATGTATTAAAACTATCTTTGGAAGATGTAGTTCTATGTGTTGAAGGTACTATGATGAATTACAATTAGCTACTCACTTAAGTCACTTGCAGACCAAAGTGTGCACTACATAGATATAAGAAGTATTCAATTAGAAAATAAAACATGAGCCAGACAGTGGTGGTGCATTCCTTTAATCCTGACACTCAGGAGGCAGAGGCAGGTGGATTTTCTGAGTTTGAGGCCAGCCTGGTTTACAGAGCGAGTTGCAGGACAGGCTCCAAACCTACAAAGAGAAACCCTGTCTTGAAAGATAAAAAGAAAAAAAAGAAAAAAGAAAACATGGTTGAATACCTTAAGAAAACTAAAACAAATTCAGTTAAAATTTAGAGTATGAAAAAGAAGTTTTGAGTACGCCCTGGTAAATAATAACCAGAAAATTTTAACAGTTCTCTTTTTAAAAGAATTAATATTTGGAAATGTATCCTCTATTGTTAGGTTCTGGGACCTTTTATAACGATACTTCAAAATGAAGAAATTATTGAATCAAGATTTTTCTTTGAGAACTAAACAACAGGCCAATTCTTGTTTCTGACTACAGCAAAAACATGACAAATTGGTTCAAAATAATGAAGTAACAGATATAAACATAGAATAAGTGGATGAGAAGATAGAACCCAACTAAGGAGGACAGAAAACAGAAGTAAGCAGAAATAACACACAAACAGTAGAAACAAAGGGGAACACTGAGCCGGAGCCTTTATCTAGTTTATTTTTTAATTTTTATTTTCTAATCCTCACAATAAAGCTACTTCAGAAGATATGGAAAAGATGGTTTACCACTGGGACATTAATCTTAGGCAAAGCTCTACTATAGCATATTTGCTCTCATTGGCAAGCACATAGTGTTGGGAGCTGTACTGTTTGACCTATGAATCACCAAACGCCCTACATCTGATTCCATGTCTATGAAGCAACCTTCTGATTAAGATTTGGCTTTGCCTGCACATTTGCCTACAGGGACACAAGGGGCTGATTTTATAGACTTTGAGTATGTCAAGTTCTCATGAAACTGTGCAGTAGCTTCTCATTATGTTTTGGCATCCTGTTTATCTTGACTACATGGAGAAAATAAACTGCTTACACGAACTCTTTAGTTGTGTGACAATATACTCATTGTAAATTCAAATTCAAACACTGTGGTTTTCAACATTAGTCTCAGGATCTTGATTTGAATTTATCCTAAGATAGAGCTGTTCTTGGTTGAGGCTAACTTTAAATACATAAATATTGAAATATTGAGATGCTGAGACACACTACCTTTAACAGAATGTATAGTTAACTCTCACAAAAATGATGCTTTTTTCTACTGTCATTATGACGAGACGTTATGTTTCTTCTGAATGTTTTTCTTTCCTCTATAGCTATTGTTTAGTTCTGCTTGTTGGACATATTGAACAACAATATGTAGTATGTCAGGACATACTACACAGATGCTGTTTCAGAGTTGATGTATTTGTTAGAGTAACTTGTAACATCCTATGACAAATTGGCTCAAAATATGAAGGCTTAAGAAAAATGTTAAAAATCTTCCTATCAGAAATACATACATGAAATTAAATGGTGGGTAAATTGTGAGATAGGTTTTCTGCTCCATAACTTGATACAAGGTTTCTGGACTCCATATATTTCAATATTCATGGAAATTGGTTCTCCAATTGACATCTCCCCATTTCCATGCAAGTGGGAATTGAATAAAGAGGAAATTTATGGTAGCAGACCAAATGCTTGTGAGATATTAGTCTAAATTCATTTGTTTTAGACTCAGTGCCTTCTTTAGGATAATAGTAAATCTAGTCATATCATAATAATTTTATAAACATTAAAGAGTTAATACATGTACATATTTTAGCAAATGTACTTGTTCATACACTAAGGGCTACATGTGCCATTATTAACCTCAGTTTTATATCTTGAGTTGATGATTAGAGTAATCTTATGTAACTATGATGTATTTCAAATCAGAGAATGAGCATGAATCTCTGAATACAAAATAACATAGATGTTAGTATATATTGTATGACTTTGTGCTTAGAAATTTCATAGAGTTACATTTCTATCAAAAATTATACAGGGTCATGTGTGGGTGAGAATGACTATTAGCCAAGTGGTCCCCATATTTTACATTTCAATGCTTTAATACAATGACTTCACCAGGGATTATGTTTGTTTTCTCTTTCCATGATTTCCTTTCCTTCTTTCCTATTTCCAACAAGTTAATTTCTGCTTCATAGTAATTCTCTCTCTCTCTCTCTCTCTCTCTCTCTCTCTCTCTCTCTCTCTCTCTCTCTCTCAGACATGAATACACACAGTTGTTTGGTAATATATGCACAAAAATCCAGGAAAGCTTATACTTGGTAATGAGCTGAAGATTGCAGTAACTCTTAAGACCATGAACGTGACACACATAGTCAGAGGCATTGTTCTGGAAACTATCAAAGGTTTTGGATATTTCCAATATGTCATTTTTCAAATGGCATGTCATTTATGACTGTTTCAATACATATTTATTAAGCATTTGTTACGAGTCAAAATTTGCCTTTAGCACCAGAGTAATAAACATCTGCCTATCCCTTGCTCTATTGGAGAGTAGAGTTTGGTTCAGATACAACCATGGCAAAAGAAATATGATATTTAAATATTAAATGACAAGCATGAAAAATGGAACTAAAGATATTCTACATGGAATCTGCTCTATATGTTTGCATATGAAAAGAAGATATCAGATACAGACCTGAGATTTGAAGACATTGTTCTCAGTTAGGAACACTGAGCAGAAATTTCAAGGGGAAAGTGTTTGCTTACTTAAAGAATGGAAGGAAGGGCTAGAGGAAAGTTGCCTCTGGTCTTGTGAACAACTCCTGTGTTGTATGTCCTTTCTTAGATGTTATATGCTTATGTGCACTCTTCTGCTATATATTCAATATCATTTCTTTCATATAGGATTATTACAAAAGGACTCTTCAGGTCTCTGTCAAATTTGAAAAGCTAATTTATGGCACTGCCAAGTCTTACAGGTCATGGAAAAATGTGTCTCACAGAAAGAACAAAATGGTTTACAGCAAATTCACAGTTGATGATAATAAGGGCTTTTTGAGTGTTGTTACCTATCTGATTATTAAACTAAAACTATTTTCCAAAAGCATCTACTATGTCCTGTCTCATAAATGTACATATCATGACAAAAGTACTGAGAAGGTAAGTAGATGTTTGCTAATATAGTCAAATGCAAAGAGTTAAATATGGTTCTCAGAAATATAAGATAATATAACACAATTCAAACAAATTATCTATCAAAAACACATAACACCCACAAATTAATTATTGAATCTTTGGTGAAACTAAAGAGAAGATAAATTATGTGTGCCAGGTTGATAAACAACAATTTGTTGAAGGCAAATTTCATATTACCTCATTTGGTATCTGCAATTCAAGAAAGTATGTATTATTATTCATTTTAAAGAACTAGAAACTTCCATCCTTCTGGGTCTAACATGGAAATATTGATTGTCAACTAGACAAGACCTAGATTAATTTAGGAGACAAATTCTAGATATTCTTAATTAAGTTAATTGAGGTAGAAAGACTTACTTTAAATGTAGCATATCATTTCACTACACAGAGTCCAGGACTGACTAAAATATAATTAATAAATGAATTAATTAAGCCAGCTGAGCACCAGAATTCTCTTTCTAATTTCTAATTTTTTTTTTTTTTTTTTTTTTTTTTTTTTTAGTATATGTGCTGCCGAAGCGAGCACTCTTTCTCATTTCTAAATGTAGATGCAGTAGCCATCTTCTAACATGGCTTTCTTACCATGGAGATCTCCTGCTGTTACCCAATAAACACATCCTACCTTACATTGCTTTTGCCAAGTGGTTTGTCTCACAGCAATGAGAAAAATACTATGTGCTCCAAAGGAATTATCATACTCAGGGATTCAAACCCTCTTAAATTTGTGAATATGTTGAGTCCCATATAATTTAAATATCTTCTTAATGCTAAATTCTTATTTGCAGTCCAAGTTTACATTCTGAAAATTCTCTCTTCTTATTTCAATTTTCTCCTTCTCCACTAAGGGTTTTAATGTCTTTTCATATCAAAACTATTTTCAGAGAAGGAACAAAGGGCCATTATGAAAATCTAATGTCTACAATCAGGAGAGATGGCTGTCTTTGAATAACACTGTCCCTTGAAACTTAAAATTACATTGAAATCCTAATACCATCAGTTCAGAAGAGTAGAAAACTATCTGCTGGACAGGAATTCGTGTTGGTGTATTTGAAACCATCTTCCTAAGAGTTGATTTCTCTAATTGGGTACTATAGTTTGAATATCAAATATAACCCCTAAGTTCATCATCTGGCATTTGTTTTGTCCCCAGATGGTGGCA